>NW_019743001.1:246402-396635 GCF_002891405.2 Cryptotermes secundus | reverse complement strand
AAGATAAAGTTGGGTTCACGTGGTAGCGTAGTTGGTTGAGGCGCTATGCTACAAGCCGGAAGGTCGCGGATTTGGTTCCCGATGAAGTGGATTTTTTTTTTAATTTACCTAATCCTTCCAGCCGCACTATGGCCCTGGGGTCGATTCAACCTCTAACAGAAATGAGTACCATTAATCTTCCTGGAGGGGTAAAGGACGACAGGCGCGTAAGGCTGACAACCTCACCGCCATCTGTGAGCCGATTGGCTAGATAATGTGGGAGACTCAACGTCTCACAACACTATGGGCCTCCACGGCCTGTTACAGGAATATTTTTGCTTTACTTTTTACTTTTACTTAGTGATATATATGTGTTCGCGAACCACAGTGTGAGAATCATTGTAATGCGCGCAGGACTGAAACGTTTAATGCGGAGTGTACAGTGCGTGACCTTGATGTGTCTTGTTGTAATGAATGATGATATTGTGCTCACCCGACACGCCTTTTGGGCGGCATAGATTTTAAGTGACAGAACACGCCACTTTGTACTGCAATAGCTTATGTGGGCGGTGGTGACATCTCTGTTCGGTTAACAGTAGGAACGCCTTGCCTTGGTGTATGAATTCAGAATCAATGGTTTCGTTTTTAATTGATTACAACTTTCTGTTTACGTATCCATGGAAACCATGTTCCGTGGCAACGTGTTTGCCATTTCGTTTCCTATAAACGGCCCACATGTCACAATGTTGTCCATAAAGTCAGTGATTGTATTGTGGGACATCAGTGCGATTTCGTGAGGGTGCTTCTGGGGTTGGCAATGAGAGGAAACATGAATATGGCGCATGCGCGGTATCGGTGCTGTGTTGCCAGACACTGCCGCTCGAGTTCCGATAGCAGATATAGCAACAGGTGTGATCGTGAGTCCAGTCGCGGTCGAGTAACCATTCCAAGCCCTGACTGCTGACTCGACCAGCCTCTTCTGCAAACTCATCCACTCGGGTGATTATCAGGCAGGTTATCACAGCTGTAACATGTCTGATGTGTGTCCGAGAGGTAGAAATTCGAACAGTGACTGGTTTAGTGACTGTCTTTTGTGATCTTCCTCAGTTGCCTCAAAAAGAATGCCCGTGGTAATGTAAGGTAAACTTGTCCCTGTGCTTAATTAATTAAGAATTATGTCATAAAGGCGTATGGAGGAGTGGATGTATAGATCCATTTTTTCTTGACCTCTGCAGTAGCATGAGGTTAGTGGACAGCTTCACGCCCCTGCCGCTTTACCCCCGGTACCCATTCGATAGGAGGTAGGGTGAAGCTAGAGGCAGTGTGGACGACGTGGATAAGAGAAAAATTTTGACCATACTGGGACTCGAACTGTGACCCCTCTGTCGTCCAGCCTGGAGCCAGTCGCTATACCGACTGAACCAGCCCAGCTACCGTGTTAGTGTCTTAAAATATGGTCACGATATTTTCTAGACCCCTACCAGTTCACTGTGAATCGCGTCGGGAATCTACCAGATTGCGCGCCCCGGAAGGCAAACCTCAGACAGGCGTCAGAGCCTCGGATCTGAGGTCTTTCTGAGATGTTGAGCCTGTATCGATATTTCAGAAATTCAAGGGCGCATGGCTTTAAATTAACGTCATTGTACTTGTAGATAACGGGAATGTATATTAAAAATTCTACATAGCTGTCACAAATACAATAATGCGTAAAAGTTTACTTAAATGAACCCAAAATGTTGCATATATGATTTGCAAAGAGACACTGTACAGGTAAGAACAGATTACACAGAAATAAAGACAAGAGATATTAATGAGGTGACAGAAGGTTGGAGACAACTGCATAATGAGGAGCTTCATAACTTGTACTCTTCTCCAAGTGTAATTAGAATGATCAAGTTAAGGAGGATGTTGGCAGGGCATGTAGCACAAATGGGGGAGTGGAGGAATGCATATAGGATATTGGTGGGAAACCCAGAAGGAAAGAGACCACTGGGAAAACCAGGACGTAGGTGGGTAGATAACATTAAAATGGATATTAGAGGGTTAGGATGGGATGGTATGGACTGGATTTATCTGGCTCAGGATAGGGACCAGTGGAGGGCTCTTGTGAACACGATAATGAACCTTCGGGTTCCATAAAATGCTTTGAATTTCTTGAGTATATGCACAATTGACGACTTCTCAAAAAGGGCTCACCTCCTTGAGTGATGATGATGATGATGAAAAACTTTACATGACAGATATTTTTAGAAATAAAGACATTTCAATTCGACGTATTCTAATAAAGTAGATAGAACTTAAATTAAATTCGAACGTGTCACACTGTAATACATAATAATGTTATACACTGTGTATGAATTCACAGTAGTATGTTGAGCAGAAATGCATATATATGCTCTGTGGATGAACAAATAAATATGTTGAAAAATATGTAGACATAATTGTAATGCGCGTTACATGTAAATTTTCGTGTGCAGCGCTGATTCTGCAGTGGCGGTTTAGTATGGAGGACACATGTGGCAACATTGCACTTACCAAGATGCAAACACCTTACTAAGGAAGATACTCCGGACTGTGTTGCAGGCTGTGGCACGTAAGTGCTAAGGGCTATGATTAGTATGGAGCTGCCATCTGTCCATCCGCAGCACCTCCATACGGCCGTCTCCATGGGGCACCACGTCGACTCCCTGCACCAGCAACAGCAGCAGCAACAACAACAACAACAGCAACAAAACAACTCTATGATGCATCACGCCATGACAGGGGAGGAGCCCAAAAAGAAACGTAAGTGGATTTCGAATGTGTTAATTTTGTATCTGGGGATTCAATATGGATTGAATATTGTGTGATTGTATGACTGGAAAATGTAGGCGAGGTGTATGTTTCTGTCCATGCAGAGCTGTCGGACATATTGCATATAATTAATTCCTTTTTTATATCATTTATCGACGCTGTTTCAGCTTAATGTGTTATAAAATTTGAATGATGTGCTGATTTGATTATAAATATTGAGTAGATAAGATCTGTAAGGAGACAGTCGTGACCTATTTCAATTCAATAACCCGGCATTAACCTGGAGAGACTAAGTTACACCCAGGCAATATGTCACTGTAACCGGTTTCCTTTCTGATACCTTTCCAGACCCTTCCCCTCTCCTCTCTACTAATTTCCCATGTAGCTCCTCTCTCTCTCTCTCCCTCCCTTCCTGCTCTTATACAGCTGGATTTATTCGACTCGACATTAGTCTGTCAGCAACTGCTCACGCTGGTTCCTCGCTCCCGGATTTTCTTATTTTTTCTTCTACTCTGAATATGGAGGCGATACGTTCCTGCGAAAGGTCGGTTAACAAACTATCTACATGGGGCCACATCCCACAGGACTCCTTTTTTCATAGTCACCGCCGTGAAAACCTCAAATCTTACATTGAAATCAGGTATTTTCTGTACATGAACCTAAAATGGTGTAAAACTCTATCAAAGGCCTTGGTATCTTCTGATATTTTCTGTTAGGGGTGGGACAAGCCATAGCACGTAGGATTGTCTGGAATATGTTTGTACTCCATGTCTGAATTCCTTGGCTTTCTTCATATACCTTTTAACTTTGTTACCTAATAATATAAATACACACTGTACAGGTATTACAATGCACACTATTGTATTCCTTGTATTTAATTAAAGTCGTACAACATCGAAATATATTTTAAATACAATCTGTAAATGAGGTAAATATTTCCGTTTAGGTAGTCTCATAACTATTCGTTTATGAGAACAATTATGGAGTTCAATATGCGCTTACGCAATGAGGAGCTTCTAAACTTGTACCGTTGATCAAATATAGGAGGATGAGATGGGCGGAGTATATAGCACGCGTGGGGAAGAAGTGGAATGCATATGGGATTTTAGTGGGAAATACAGAAGGAAAGAGACTACTAGGAAGACATAGACGTAGGTGGGAAGTTAATATTTAAATAGATAATGGAGAAATCGAACTGAGTTTTACGTGCTGGATTCATCTGGCTCAGGGTAAGGAATATTGCAGGCCTATTGTGAGTACTGTAAAAACTGTCGGGTTCCATAAGATATTAGGGAAACTTTTGAGTATCTAAGCGACTGGCAGCTTCTCGTAGAGGACTCAGCTACATATGAGATTCTTGCAGATGTGTAAATATTTGTGTTCACGACGCGGGTGGGGCATACATGTTTATATACAGTCCTATAAAATAGGATATTGCCTTGAAGAAATCACGAGCGAATTGAGAAACGTAAATTTAGAAAGGCTTTAGTCTTAACAATTCCCAGTTTTATTTGCAATAACTGATATTAGCTATAATTCATCTGTTGGCTCGGAGCTACAGTCAGCTGATTTACCGACTTCCACCATCGTTCGGTCAGCATGTCTCTGATAATGAGAGCTTTGCGTTCTCATGTACCCTGCAGCACGTCTTGTTTAAGGAACTTCGATAATCAGCTTTCTCATATATTCTTCATTTCTAAGCTGATCAGTGCTTTACCCGGATTTCCTGGTTCACATCCATCAACAGTTCCTCGATTGAGTGCTAATTTCGGACATAATCCGAAATCTGAGCTGTCGTGGAGATGGACATGCTGCTAATTGCTTCTGGATGTATTCTCTTATCCATTCTCTGATATGTGACAGGATGACTGAAAGAGACAGCTGTTGCTAGGCAACGACTGGGTAAACACGTAAAAATCCCCGACTCATTCCTAGGTATCGGCCACCTTAACAATTAAAATATTTTAGAACCAGTGTTTCCTCTGCGGGCCGTGCTGAAGCTATATAATTATACAAAGAGGCGGTGGAGGTGTGGTCGAATACCTCCACCGTAGCCCCGCGAGTCGTAGGAGGCGATAAAAAGGAAAGTCACAAATCTCGGACAGCAAGACATGGCCGCGAGTCCCACGGGACTCGGATCCGAGAATGACTCCGCTGTCGAGGACCAGCAGCAGTTGTAAACGACAGACCCGTTCTCTCTCCAGAGAGATCGCCTCACATCAACAAACCCGTAACTGTCTCACAGCAAGTTAGTGCCAACTTTAGCGGGTAGAGGGTGTCGCGTGGTCAGCCTAACGGATCCCCACGGCCGTTAATTTTGGTTTTCTAGACCGGAGCCTATATTTCCTTGAAATAGTTCCTCAGTTATCTTCGCGAGGCTGAGTGGACCCCTTTCCAGACCCACTACTTCTCAGAAAATCTGGCAGCGCCGGGAATCGAACCCGAACCTCTGGCTCTGTTGTCAGGAACTCAGACCACTCGACCACAGAGGCGGTCACTCATACACGTGACAAAATTGTACCTGATATTCCTACACACATCGAGAAAGTCGATTCATTGCTGATACACTTCCGCGTTCATCTTTTTTTCTTTGGTTTAAAAATGTCTTTATGTATTACTTAAAGCAGTGTTTTAATAGAACAATCGGCCTTATTTTCTTTCAGCGTTTCAACTTACAGATTCATTGAATACTTTCTTGAAAATGCATTGCAACACGTGGTATATGTGTGTGTTGCTTTATTGTGCAGGTTCAAAGGGCGATATTGTAACGCTACGAACTGCATGACTCATGCAGGAATTATTATAAGTAGGTCGATCTCTTCTTATAAATTCTCTGGGAGAAAAAATAAATGTTGCTGCATAAGTTTCCATAACTTAACGGTTTTTTTTTGTTTTTATACCCCTCTCCACCCCCCACCCCCCCAGCCTCGTTTCTACCACGATAAGTTAGTTCCGTAGTCCGTAACTTGGGCAAGAGCGAAACTTGTCAACTTCCAAAATTTATTTTTATTATGAAACTACTTGTTCTGTTTCCCTGACCTTAATAGTTCTCGTTCCAATTTCAGAAATTCCAAACCTTTGACACAGCTTCTTATGCCACAGCAAGGAAAATAGTACTCGCTTTGTAACAAGAAGTTCTGAGAAGAACTAATCGACTACTTTTCTTTCTTACGGCAGTGGTCACATAGAAAGAGACTCGTCCAACAATTCTTCCGTTTTTGCGTGTGTATTCGTTGTCGCGGTAACAGTTTTTACCGAGCCGTTGCCTAGCAACGACAGAGGGATACACATACAGAAACACAGACTAATGGGAAGGATTCGTGAAGTATGGCACTGAGATGGAATCAGGTGTCATTATATACATACCCGATTTCATAAAGACTGGTTCAGTTATTCATGAGTTGATAGCAGGAATTCGCAGATAGTATGGTGATTTCAAATGCCTACATTTTATTGTTTTAAAAATTAGGAAACTAGATTAAAAACCACGAAGTTATACAATTTTTTTAAATTTTGAGCGTGAACTTTACTTACTTATGGAGCTGAGCCTTTTTTGAGGAGAAGTCAAATCTGCAGCTACTCAAGAATTTCCCAGCATTTTATGGAACCCGAAGGTTCATTACCGTGTCCACAAGCGCCCTCCACTGGTACCTATCCTGAGCCAGATAAATCCAATCCATACCATCCCATTCTATCTCTCTAAGATCCATTTTAATATTGTCCACCCACATACTCCTTTGTCCTCCCAATGGTCTCTTTCCTTCTGGCATTCCCACCAATATCCTATTTGCATTCCTCTTATTCCCCATTTGTGCTACATGCCCTGCCCACATCCTCCTTAACTTGATGAATCTAATTACACTTGGAGAAGAGTACAAGTTATGAAGCTCCTAATTATGCAGTTTTCTCCAACCTCCTGTCACTTCATCCCTCTTCGGTTCAAATATTCTCCTCAACACCCAGTTCTCAAACACCCTCAGTCTGTTTTCCTCCCTTAATGTCAGAGAGAGCGTAAACTATGCTACACAATAATACATAGAAAACTCAGAAATTTTCTATTCCCCGGACTTAAAATTCGGCAGTCTCTTTATGCTGAGAGTCACATTCGAAACTCGTGAAACCATCAAATTTGTGTTCTAAAGGCAAGGGCGGGCGTGTTTACAACTGCACGATTGTTCAGTACTAGCACCAGGACATCCAGTCTGTTGTTGCCTCAGACTCGACTCTTGCGAGATAAACGATCTATCGATCGACAGTGCATCACGCTTTCTCTCGAACTGCGGCATAGTTGCTCACACGGCAGCTGACGTGAAGCCACGCCCCCGTCACAAACTTACAGGCCCAGCGAGAAGCGTGCCACAATCCTAAACTGGCTTTGGATTATCTTGCTAAAACTCAGCTTAATTACTGAACCATATCGACAGGGCGGGTCTGCAACTTGGATCTTAACTAACTACCCGAGCAACAAAAAACTAATTAACACAAGTAATTAGCTAATCATTTAACAAGTACATTAACTGAAAAACAAAATGTTATTATTGGCGAATAAGAATGAGTCAAGTAAGCTTAACCAACCAACAAATCACTTAATTAATCAGTTAAGTAACCGACCATCTAAATCAGTAACTGACTAATCACAATTACTTTTTGTAGTTTATTTTAAGAATTTGTCACTTTATTTTTCAGATTATGTAGCATCGAATTGGTGAATAATGAATGGAAAAGGATTTGTAAGGAAGTGGCTTAGGTCTGATCGAGATGTTATTCTAACATTTGTCTGGAGCCACGAAAACCTTTGTCTGGTTAGACAATATCCTGGCGAGATTCGAACAGAACACTCCTCGGATACAAATCTAAAGCCTTACCAGCGGAAAATCATCTTCGGTGTTTGAATAATCTATTACCTACCTAATAAACAAGCTAATAAGCTGAGAAACCGTCTAACCGAATGGCTAAATAATTAATCAAGCAACTTGGTGGCAAGTTATTAGTACTGACTAACCGAGCACTCAGCTAACCACCTAACGAGATACGCAATTAAGGAAGTAAATAGATAATTAACTAGCTAAGTAAGAAATAAAGCAGCAAAATAAATGCTTTTCTACTGCTTTTTTCGTGAATAAAACTAAACAAAGAACAAACTCCGTGGTTTTAGTCCGCAAACGAATTATACCGACCGAGCGACCGCCGGTTGTCAGCGAAAGTTAGTGCCAACTTTTGTTGATAGAGGGTGTCGCATGGTCAGCGCAACGGATTCCCACGGTCATTAATCTCGGTTTTCTAGACCGTAGCCGATATTTCCTTGAAATAGCTCCTCAAGTATCCTTACGAGAATGAGTTGACCCCGTTCCACACCCACTACTTCTCAGAAAAACTGGTAGCGCCGGGAATCGAACCCGGAACCTCTGAATCTGTAGCCAGAAAGTCTGACCACTAGACCACAGAGATGGTCACTTATTGGTTGAGATAGAGGCATAAAAATCATGAAGCTCGTCCTTATGTCAGTGTACGGAAGGAACACAAAACCTGTAGCCCGTAGGTTAAATAAGATTTTATTCTGAGTGGCTTTAGCGAGGAAAGTTTAGTACCAATGATCTTTGCAAATTTTAAGATATTGCAGCTCGTAGCCACTTAGAATTTCGCAACACACATGTGAACATTCTTTATGTCTGGAAATGTGAAAGAACCCGCGGTGAATGTTTCGACATTTGAAAGTAGCATGGCTTGGCGTTTGCTGTCAGAGTAAATGATTTTCATTTAAATAGAGTAATATTTAATAACTTTTATGAGAACTTTATATAGTTTCATATCACAGTAAGTGGTCCAGCGTGTGTCAGGCCAATCTGTCTGCGTGCGAAACACGACATGGTATATACCACTTCAGCCCCGCGCCCTTTATGCTCTTCAGTATAGCGATTACTATCTTGTAGCAGTCTATCGGTCCATATGTTAGTATATATGTAATATGTGTTTTCAATATGAGTCAGAGAATTTAAAAAAATAAATATAGTTAGAATCAATATTTACAGCTTTGAATGTTGGATACCTATCACATTGGCCGCGCGTCTGAGGCATGAATTATCTTCGCTGTGATCTTGGGTTCGAATCGCACTCGATGTATGAAAGTCTATGTATGCGTTTAGTATGTTTGTGTTGTCCTGTGTGCTGGTAGCGGCCATGTGACAGGCTGATCACTCGTCCAAGGGGACCTGTCGTTTATGTAAAAAAGATTACGAAACTGAAGAAGAGTCCAGGGCCCAACAAAGGGCTGTAGAGCCATTTATGAATGAAATGAATGTTGCATGATATGTGACCTTCGTTGACTTACGACTTTGTACATATTCCAAAAAGAGGATTACAGTGAAAAAAGATTTTCTTTTTAGAATCTGCAACCACAGCTGAAATAGATGTAAGAATATTATGTTATGTATATTTTATCTCTATTAAATTTTGTTTTTGAGGTCATGGGCACGAGGTACTGAGCAGTACATATAACTTGTGCGCAGAATTACGTGTATTATGAACTCATGTTCTGTACAATAGAAAAGCAGAACATTTTCGAAAAAATACCTGTAATGTGAACACATCCTAGAGACTGGAACAACGAGAGGTTAAGTAAAGGTGAGAATGATGAATGTTATATAAAGAAGAGGTTACAATTTATGTTCTTTGCCTAGTATTTTTGACGCCATTATATAAATGTTCCATACATTGAGGGAGTGAGAAGAAGTAGTTGTCTACAAAATTTTAATTGGAAAATTTTAATATATTTATCAGGAGCACATTCTGTTAGCGATCGGTTACGAGTTGGACGACTGAGAAATCGGAGTTCGAGGCCCGGTAGGATCAAGGATTATCTCTTCTTCACGTCATCCAGACCGTCTCTGGGGCCCACCCTGGCTCCTATTCAGTGGGTACCGGGTGCTCTTTTGGCGGGGGGGTAAAGGGATGGGGCGTTAAGCTGACCCCTCACCTCGAACTAGTGTGGAGGTCAGGAAAATATGACTATACATCCACTCCGCCATATGCCTTCATGGCGCAGTGCTTAATTAGTTAAGCACAAGGACAACTTTACCTCTTCCCCCCCCCCCCTTGGCACTAAAGTCCCAGTGGGCCTAGGCCTACCTCCATGAACTTCTCCGAACTTCAGATTACTGACATGCAAGCTGATCTTACAGATATGTAAGATATAGTTGGACTGACTTAGGGTAGAGCAAGCAGCGATCCATTTTGATCAGAACGGTTATAATATCCGAATGAAAATCTCTCAGATGTTCTAAGAAAACTATGAACCCTAATGTTAGTCACTTAATTCTGGTTTTGTTTTAGAGATTCCGAAAATTATAAATCACTCAATTAATCTCTTGTATTATTGTGTTAGTTGCTTAATTGAGTGATTAGTTATTTAACTTCCAAGTTAAATCATTTGTTAATGGCTAGATTGTTAATTGATTAGTTATCTCCCTAACTATTCTGTTAGTTCGATAGCTTGATATTTCAGCAGTCCGTTAGCTAATGGTAAAAAGTAAAGCTATATCTGTAACAGGCTGTGAAGGCAAATAGATATGTGAGACGTCGAGGCTCTCACATTTTATCTATACAATTGGCTCACAGATGGCTGTGAGGTTGTCAGCCTTACGCGCCGACCACCCTTTACCCCCAGGACGATTCATGGTACTCATTTCTGTTAGAGGCTGAGTTGACTCCAGGAGCGTATCGCAGCTGGAAGTATTAGGTAAATTGAAAAACCCAATGACCTCATCGGGAATCAAAGCCGCGACCTTGCTGCTTGTAGCTTAGTGCTTCAACCAATTACGCTACAGCGAAGGCCCTAAAGGAGCTACCAAATATTGACCGAAAAGCGGATGACATTCACGAAGATCACGAACGGATAGATCAATATACGTAGTAATAATAAATGACTACTACAATCTTCACTGAATAAACTCCGTGGCCTTTAGTCCGCAAACGAACTATACCGACCGAGCTACCGCCCTTCGTCGGCGAAGTTAGTGCCAACTTTAGCGGATAGAGGATGTCGCGTGGTCAGCGCAACGGATCCCCACGGTCGTTAATCTCGGTTTTCTAGACCGGAGCCGCTATTTCCATTCAATTATCTCCTCAATTGTCCTCACGAGGCTGAGTGGACCCCGTTCCAAACCCACTACTTCTCAGAAAATGTGGTAGCGTCAGGAATCGAACCCGGGACCTCTGGATCTGTAGCCAAGAACTCTGACCGCTAAAGCACATAGGTGATCATCTTCATTGAACGTCGCTAAGAATATCAGATCGAAAAGGATGATGCTGACAGATGCGGATAAGAAGGGAAGTGGCAACTTGGTAGACCAAGTCTCAGTGGGGAAGATATTGTTTAAATCAGTCTGAAGTTGTAGTGTGTGAAGGTGTGGACCGAATTCGTGTGATTCTCCTCAGCGTACAGTGAACCTCAAAAGATGAACTTCTGACCACCCGTGAGGGCATCACGTGAAACCCTGCTCCACGTATCGAATTATTGGGTTAATTAATAACTGTAACATAGTTCTGGGAAAGCTTGTGCGCATGTCCGTGCTAAACAAGTCACTGAAGAAAACAAAAATAACAGCTATGAGCTTCGCAGTTGGAAGCAACTGGATTTTCCTCGTACTTATCTCATGTTTTCGGATTGATGACTTAATATGGACCGTATTTATCGATCTGACCAGTTGAAGGAAATTAACCTGTTTGCCTTACGACTCAATATTTCATAATGTTTCTGTTGATGAGCACACGTGTTTTGCTGGTAATGGTGGTTTGAGGCAGGGTACGGGATGATACATTAAGCAGAGCTTTGCAACACGAAGGTTTCTGTGTTCTTTAACTTTCATAAGAGCCGCGTCACTCTCAAATGCAGGGCTACATAAGTAAGTCATTTCGAGATACAGCAAATGGTTGTCATATCTTGCAAGTAACCAGATATTTCAGCTAAAATTTCCAGTAATTATCCTCAATTTTGTCATTGTGTTTGTGGTGTCAGAAGAGCTTCATAACTTGTACTCTCCTCCAAGTTTAATTAGAAACAAGTCAAGGGGGATGAGGAGGGCAGGGCATGTAGCACGAATGGGGGAGAAGAGGAATACATATAGGATAGTTGTGGGAAAGCCAGAAGGAAAGAGACCACTGGGAAGACCAAGGCGAAGGTTGTTGGACAATATTAAAATGTATCTTAGAGAGATAAAATGGGATGGTATGAATTGGAATGATCTGGCTGAGGATAGAGACAAGTGGTGGGCTCTTGTGAACACGGTAATGAACTTTCCGGTTTCATAAAATGGTGGGAAATTCTTGAGTAGCTGCAGAATTGGCGGCTCATCATGAAAGGCTCAGCTCCATAAGTAAGTAAGTTTGTTTAAGGTTTCACTGATTCGGCACTCTGTAAGAAGAGTAGCTAAAAAAGAATCCTAGTAAAAAACGAATAACCAATATCACCTCAACACCTTCATCCTGCCGCGAGTTTGTGCTTAGTTCTCAGACGGATAATCGCCGGTTTCCAGCCGTATCGGCCTCGGTTCGAATCCAGGTCAGGTAATGTGGGATTTGTGACACTGGGCCAGTATTTTTCCGAGTACTTCGATTTCCCCTGCCAATTTTCATTCCACCGACTGCTCCTCACTCATCATCTGTCATCCGGGGCCGGTTGGTTATTGGCGGAAGTACCGAGTGGACTCAGTCTCACGCCATTCCAAGAAAGTAAAGAGAAAAATACAACTAACTTGTCCTTTTTTTATTGCTAGTGGGGTGGGACTAAGTCCCTTGTACTGCGGCCACTTCTGGCCTATTGTACCAGCCCCAGATGATAGGTGAGGGTGATTGTGGAGCAATTGGTGGAATGAAGATAGGCAGGGGAACCCGTAGTACTCGGAGAAAACCTGTCCCAACGATACTTTGTCCATCACAAATCCCACTTGACCAGATCCGGGCCGCCGCGATGGGAACCTAGCGACTAACCGCTTGAGCTATGGCGCGGCCATAACTTCTGCTTAGTACAGGAGAAACGCTGAGTTTCCGCAGTAAATCTGTAACGGTAACTGTACTTTCGTACTTGAGTGTACTCGCTGCCACTCAAGTCAAATGCTCTTCGCAGTGCTATGAATAACGCTCCACAAAAGTGAGCGGGTTACCGCAGTTCGTCCAGTTGACAGTAGTTCAGCCGTAAAGGAGCCGGCTGTGGTCTGTGATATACTCGTAGAATAAATTCACCAGCACGACTCAAGTTTTTTCACATTTCGAAGCGAATTGATTGCGTCTGAACGGCGCTAGATCACGTGGTTGTAACCCCATGGGTCGTCTCTGAGAAGGATACACCGCAAAAGGGAACAGTCACTTCGCGATTTGACTTGCTATTTATCTATTTTGGAAACAAATTTATTGTTGCTAGGCGACCAGACAGTGTCCATATGCTGTTGTGGATAAACATAAATTGCATAGACACGCGTTCACACAGATACACGTCTCTACGCAAAGGTTAATCTTAATAAAATATACATTTAATGTTTTATATTTTGTGTTCCATTGTGTTTATATTCACTTCTACTTTTCTGTTGTTGTTTAAATTAATTTATTTTTAATTGGACCTACGTTTTCCATTGAGCCTAATTATAATATTTACTTATAGTTCTCTGATGTGATTAAAATTAATTTAATTTGAATTCAATCTACGTTTTCCATTGAGCCTAATGGAAATTTGTAACACTCTTTGTCCACAGTAATATTTTAAACGTTTATTTCACTGTGCTGATACTGCATAGCGGGTGGAGTTGATTCTAAAATTTTATATCTAATTGGTTGATCTCTTCTATTCATGCACTCTCCCCCTCCCCTTCTATCTCCAAGAATATTGAATATATTATTGCAAGTAATTTAACTCTGTCTTATAATTGTATTGATGACAATGTCTAGTTGTTAGTGTTATCACTATTTTTGTGGTTTAAGAGAAAATCACTCATACTGGGAAATCTGAAGAAGATGCATTTATATCAAATGAAATCAGCGACCAATACCAGAATTATCTATCTTTTAAATAATTTACACGAGAAATCCTTAAGTTATGAAATTCCATATGTTTCAACATGATTGTTATTACGTGCCGTACAGTGCTGCCATCTCTGTCACGCATTCACAAAGACTGCACACGTATTTTAAACTAAACCGCATGTGTCTATCTGCTCCCAGTCCTGAGAAAAAAAAAATCGGAGACCTTAGAACTTGAACGCCCCTTGTATTAATATTTTAACAAACCGTCTACACGTATATCACAGTCTTAAACCAGTTGCTTGCAGACGTAAAAATATTTGTAATTTTTTAGGTTTTCACGGCAGTGACTAGGAAGAATGCCGTCCTCTGGGATGTTGCTCTGTGTTGATCTTGTGTGAACCGACGTTTCGGAGGAACGTATCGCCTCCATCTTCAGAGTAGAAAAATCCTCGAGCGAGGAGCAACCTACCCTGAAGTTGGAGGCGATACGTACCCCCGAAACGTCGAAGGCGATACGTACCTCCGAAACGTCGGTTCATACAAATATACACGGCGCCACATCCCAGAGGGCGGAATTCTTCTAAATGTTTTTTTTAATTAAACGTCTAGGCCTCATACATTCACTCATGTGGATACTTGTTTTCAAAATCGCCAAGAGTAATGGATCTGTTTTACCGAAATCTGTCGGCCGGTCAGCCGTGTAAACGTTGATTTTAAAGCCAGTCATTCAGGAACCCCCCTCCATTTCTTTCATCAGGACGGACATTACATTGATCTTGATGATAGAGATAGAGTTTTCCGAAACGTCGGTTCTTAACTCAGTATTCACAAGGCTTATTGCGCGAAAAAAAATTAATAATTTTTATCCCTGAAATCTTCGAATCTTGCATTAGGGTCTTACCGTGGAGGTCAATACCTGTACCAAGCAGTTGGCTGTCAGTTGGACAATTAACTAACTCGTTAGTTAACTAGTTAGTAATTAAGCCCATCTACTACTTATATAGGTACATAGAAATTCATTAAATTCTTAATTAACTAGTTATACCAATTAAGACTTTAATTTGTTACGGTCTGTCACGCCTTTATGTAGAGTACATGAAATGTTCTAAGTACTAATTAAGCAAATGTGGTTGTAAAATTGGAAAATCGTGAGTTGTATTTTTGAAATTAGTAAAACGGAGCTAACATGGCGACGGCCAGCTTCCCATTATGAGTGATTTTGAGGTGATTTTTCACGCTATATTTAGTGCCCTTACTATACATAGTCTGCACCGCTTTCCAATGCTGTGCACACAAGAATACTACTTTGTATTGCGTTTGCTGCATGAAGGAGAGTTTTCTCTATCAGTCTTTTGTTTCTCTTCCTTTTGTAGAGGAAGGCGGGCACGGGATCAACCAAGAGGGTGAGTTCACAAATGCACTATTTTCACATTCGTTTAGTTTTGGTTGTTGGTAACTAGATTTGTAGTTGTAGACCACTAACACCCATAACATTTTATTTATATTACAGAGTTTTTTAACACACTAAAAGTTGATGTTTATGCTCTTCTCTACTGTTAAAGTCAGAATGCAGCAAACAAACGCAGAATCATCAGTCTGTAAATGCATATACAATGTGTTCAATTAAGGAGGAAACGTCGCAACACCGCTGACGAGGCCCCGACATTACTGACAGATTGCTGCTGTAACTGCTGATAGCAGAATGAGTCATTAGCGCTGAAAACGCGCACAGTTACAGTTACAACAGCAATCTGTGAAGAATGTTATGCCCTGTCAGCGGTGTTGCGAAATTTCCTCCTTGATTGAACATCCTGTATTTTTTAATTTGGTTCAATTTTCCTTATAATTTAGGAAGAGATATTCGCTCTTGTTCATTCTTCGTCCAGAGTAAATTCCCGCTCACATTCATTCATGTTTTACTCTGGTTATTATTGTTCTGTTTATAATTATTAAAGTCATCGTTACAACAAATTAATTTATCGGCAGACTCAGGATTTTGACGGAGAAATATATCTTTTCTGCTAATGTTCTTTGGATTTGGCTTTAGAATTCAGAAGTTAAAAATAACATACAATAAAATAACTTGCAGGAATGCTGTAAAGAACAAATTAGAATAAAATTTAAATTAATATAATCCGGGTTGGTCACGGCAGACAATATATCTGGAAAAATTACTGGTCTGGTTATTTGGCTATGAGACGAACAGCCTTATTTTTTTTAATTCGCTTAGGGGGGGGGGTGGAGTCCAGTTGGGTCCACTCGGCACGGCGGCCACTGATTAGCCTATTGTACCTTCCTTAAGTGATTATGATGATGGAGAATGTGGTGGAATGAAGATTGGCAGGGGAAACCGAAGTATTCGGAGGAAACCTCCCCCAGCGCTACTTTGTCCACCACAAATCTCACTTGACGAGACCCGGGATCGAACCCGGTCCGCCGCCGTAGGAAGCCAGCGACTAACCGCTTGAGCTGTGGCGCGGCCCAAGAACAATATTAATGCGCTGATTTACCTTATGCTCCCAGTATTATTATGATTTTACTGTAAATTGTAAACTTTACAATATGCCACGTTTCATAGAATATTTTGACTTGAGAAGAAGAGAGAGAAGAACAGAAAACAAGCAAAAAGTAGGAGGAAGAATATTACGTCATATGGAGTGTCATAGATTGTGTCCCATATCTGATATCTTAAGCTGAAGAAACCAGTTCTGTCTGAACGTACATGATATGTAGCAAGCGCGGTGTGACAAGAAATAAGTGCTGTCTTTTAGTCTGAATTATGTAGGGTAGCGACACATATATCCATACATTGGTTGGACAACAATATTAATATTGAACCTAAAGAAATAGCGTTAGGGTGCATATTGGAAAAAACTGGCTGAGGATGGTGTCCAGTGCAGACTGTAGCAGGCGTCTGTGAATGCAGTTATAGGTCACAAACGACAATAAATTCCTCGACTAGGCGAGTGAATCTCGCAAACATGTTTTTACCCGTTGTAATACATAAGCTTAATTAATTATTTACTTGATATACTCAGATGTAATATGAAATTGAAACACATTTTAGTAGATTTCTCTTTACAAAAGAGAATTCTGTAGACATGAAGATTAATGTTGATGATGTAGGCACTGCTTGTTACTTGCTTGATGCTGCTTTCTTGCTTGGCTTATGCTTAGACCTTAAAGATGGAAGCGACGTGATCCCTTTAACAGAATACACACAATTTTATACCAGACGATTGCTGCCGGTCCTCGCCAGTGCAGTCATTCTCGGGTCCGAGTCCCGCGGTACTCATGACCATATTTACTCCCTCAACCTGGAGGGCCAGGTCCCTGTCCTCGTCCCCCAGGAACACGGTGTCCCAGTTACACCCCCAGACACTGGGTTCGATTTTCGTCTTCTCCTGCGACCCGCATGTCTACAGTGGAGGAATTCGAACCCACCTACACAAGGGGTAGTACACACAAATTCACTAGTTCCCTTCTTTTTAATCGCTTTCTACGGACAGAACAGAAAACATCGTTTCCAACAATTCCTCTATTATTGCTTGCGTATCCGTTGCCGCTGGAACTTGTTTACCGAGCCGTTGCCTAGCAATTGACATCTTCTCTGGCTCAACTATTCTGACTTTCGGCATCATATGACAATATTTTACAGCATGTATTTCCAATTTTTTTTATGTAAGAAATCCAAATCGATATACGAGCGTTCGTTCAGCGTGTAGAAACATGGCCGTTAGCGTATAAGGCGAAGAGGTAATACATAAAACAGCTGTTATTACATATTTACCTGATAAAATCTCAGATAAACAGCTAACTAACGTGTGAGAAAATACCTCCTAAACCTGCTATAAATCCTAGAAGTCCATAGAAAACTCATCTCCTACTGCACAATTCTCAGTTGCTTTTCCTTGAAACTCTGTTTCCTAGAAGTTAAAGCAGTTTGACGGATTAGTTTAATTCAATTTTAAGGTTTAAGTATTTACGCCTTGTTCAATTTGTGGTCACAAAGTATGAAAGGAAGCTGCCTTACCAGGCATGTCATGTAACCCCACTAAGTGACAGGCATACCCAGTCAATTTCATACACAACCCCACCCCACTCCTCGCGCAATAATGCAGCTTTCTCCATGCTGGTGATGGGTACTTAAGTTGGACATGTCTATATATATACTCCACAATGGTACTATCTTAAATTACTGTATTAGCCATAGGTTGAATTAGATCTGTTTTGAAACTGACTACTCGTCTGCTTAGAGATGATCAGAGACAAACTCCTGGCACTCTCACAAAGTATAGATTTAATTTCGATAAATTGACATGTAAAAGTGGAATTTGTATACCACAGATAAATTCATAAAGTTAGACAGCCTACAGTAGTGCGTAAGAAATGTTAGCCGGTAAAAATGAAGGTAAGGCGTAGAAGGGTAATATTAAAATGGAACACAAATAAACAAGACTTGAGACGTGAACTAGATTCGAATGGCTCAGAATACAATACAGCGGCTGTAACAGCTTTTTTAAATGAGTACTCTGCTTTTGGGCGGGCAAGCTGTACGGTAGTTGGTTGAGGCATTATGCTACAAGCCGGAAGGTCAAAGGTTCGAGTCCAGATGAGGTGGATTTTTTAATTGACCTAATCCATCCAGCCGCACTATGGCCCTGGGGTCGACTCAGCCTCTAACAGAAATGAGTACCAGGAATTAATTAAATAAGTTTCCTGGGAAGTAAAGCGCGGCCCGTGCGTAAGGCTGACAACCTTACCGCCATCTGTGATCTGATTGTCTAGAAAATGTGGGAGCCTCGACGTCTCACAACACTATGGGCCTCTACGGCCTGTTACAGGGGTAGCTTTACACTTACCTTACACGTCATTATATCCCAGAAATCCTCATGATTACCGCTGTGATAACCGCAAATCCAAAAATTTTTTTGTTCGCTCTTGTTTGTAAATAATTGCTCACAATTTTCAGATTATTCTGTCAAGATAAAGAAATGTAGATAAAAAGTACAAATATTACGTTTGTGGACATTATCCATCGTCTTATTTCTACTTAAACCAGGACATCTTCGGGTGAAACCTATTCAGTTGTCCTTAATCGAGTGAGCTAGTCCATATCTCCGGGCCTCCCCCAGTGCCACTTTGTCCACCACAAATCCCACGCGACCTTACCTGGAATGGAACCCGGGCCGCCGCTGTGAGGAACCGGACATTGACTGCCTGGGCTGTGGCACAGCATTTTCGTCTACGTAAACTATTAATGTAACCAATTGTTCCGTTTGTTTATCTCTCACACCTGAACAGTGAGCTGCGTAATTTCATTAAGTCACTAAACACACACAAAACGGAAGAGCGGCGCTCTGAGCGTTCCTCCCTTTGTTTCTCACGTAGAACTGCCATGACGAAAGAGATCCAAGAACGATTAATCAAATACCAATAGGGGTCTTTGACCCTGAAGATGGAGTTCAAATCCGGGCATTGTACGTAGTTGCGAAACAATATTGCCAATATAGTATCTAGATTGATCTAGTAACAAGCATGTGACGGTTTCCGAGTAATTCCACGTTTGTGCCGGTGAAGCCATAAAGCTGTTACGTGTTTAAGTCCTTTTGTCCAATTATTACCCTTTTCTAGTGCTAGAACCTCTGAAAAATATAGCTAGAGTAGGAAGCGAGGTTTTATACGTTGATTATAAAATAATCTGTTTTCTACTTTTATATCCTCTCTTTTTCTCCAATTATCCGTACACTCAGGGTCAAATTGAGGTCAGTTATAATACTCCACACTCTTGGCCTGCTTTCCTATCTCGCCATCTGCCGAAGTGTTTTGGCGTCATGTTTTCTGTGCTCTGTTGCTGCTGGTCTACTGTCTGATGTTGTTGTTGTTGTTTTTAATGAAATCAAATGATTTTCTGGATTCATCCTGAAGATAACCATCGCTTTGAACAGACCGTCAGAACGTGAACTAAACTTTTCCTTCTGGGGTCACCAGTAGGAACACTAACCACAGCGTACACTCCCACATAATTACAGGACACTGCGGGTTACGTGTCTTTCGTGCGCAGACTTGCGTGCATTATGTCAAATACAGAGCCAGTAGGCCCATTTGACAGATTGGAAGATTGAGAAAAGGTACTGGGTAAATCTCAAGCGGTTAGTCGCTGACTTCGCACCGTGTCGGCCCGGGTTCGATCCCTGGTCTGGTTAAGTGGGATTTTTGGTGAACGAAGTGGCGCTGAGGGAGGTTTTCTGCGATTACTTCGGTTTCCCCTGTCAATCTCCATTCTCTTTTCCACATCCAGACTGGCTCTGGGGCTCATTCGACTTCCAACAGAAAACTTTTCCACCGTTATCCCAACGATAACTTAATTGTTGCTTGATTATTCATTACCCCGGGAACGTGTTTACCGAGGCGTTGCCTAGCAATAAACGTCCACTCTGATTTCACTATTACGGCTTTCGGGACTCATGTCATAATATTATCCACCCACCCACATCTTGGTCTTCCTAATAGTCTCTTTCCAGTCTACCCATAAATTCTCAAAATATATTTTTTCAAAGGTGTACAATCATGCAAACAAACCCCGTGGCTTGCGTCCGGAAGCGAACTATACCGACCGAGCGAACGCCGTTTGTCGGCGAAGTTAGTTCCAAATTTAGCGGATAGAGGGTGTCGAGAGGTCAGCGCAACGGATCCCCATGGCCGTTAATCTCGGTTTTCTAGCCCGGAACCGTGATTTCCTTAAAATAGCTCCTCAGTTATCTTCACGAGGCTGAGCAGACCCCGTTCTAGAGCCACTACTCCACAGNCACCACATATACACGGTGCCAAATCCCAGAAGACTGCTTTCTTCAAAACACGAATTGTTTCAGACGTGACAAGTATGAAGACAAATGTTGTACTGTTCTGTTAGGATGGCCATAAATATGATGTAACAAGGAATTTGTTACTTCTTCAGCCAGTTACTTGGATATATTAGTTAAAAATTTTACAATCGTAATTTTTTCAATCATTATAATTTGGGAACGGCAGTAAGGAATCAAAATTTGATCNTGGATCTGTAGCCAGGAACCTTGACCACTAGACCACAGAGGCGGTCTATACAACCATAACATTGTATTAATTTCCTCTTTCGTTATCCTTGCTACATTTTCTGTTATTTAATCTTTTGTTACGTAATAATTTTAATAACATTTGGTGAAATTTACAGAAATATTCATTATGCAGTATTATGTAGTTCCTTCAGTCACTCTAACTTCCTTACCTTCAGATATTGTTATCACCGTTCAGTCGCCAAGCAACATAAGTCTCTTTCCCCCACCAATAACTCTTCTATGAATCACAAAGGAATCCTAAACGCGACGGTTGACGCATGCGCTCACCGAGTGAGACAGGATTTGTTGATATCTCTAGGGTCGAATGAATTCACTTCATGCAGCGAGAGGTTATGGATGTTTTATGCTACAACTTTTCTGGAATGTCACTCTTTTTCCTCAGTGAACTTCTCTAAAATAATTTTGCTCGGATTCTGAAAGGTTTAGTAGATTGGTGTATGTTCAGCTCTCTCGTTCTCTTCGTTCTGAATGAACTACCTAACAGTTATTGAAGCATAACGCGATTTGCATAGGCAGCTTTGCCTACACTCCACCAAACGCTTTGCCCATGAAGCCAATTCTCCATGCACGATATGAGTTGTAAACCTTCGTAAAGCCTGAACTCTGACAAAAAAAAATGTTAAGTCATAGGATGTATAAAAAATTCTCATTCATTATTTCTACCCTGTAATGTTTTAATGTATCTCATACCCTCATCGCCTGTTTCTGTGACGTATTTGTTTATATCTCTGTTTCTATATTATCTGTTCAGATTGATTTTAATTTGGTGGTTTTAATCTCTGAAGCCATTTAAAATAGTGATCATATTGGAAAGTGTGTCCTAAGGAGGCGCTAAGCTCCTACTGTAACTGCCGTGAAATGTCTTGGGATTGAAGTCAGAAATTGTCTTTCAGGAACTGAAATTTTGGCGTAATATCGCTTACATTTACATTAAAACTAGGCTTTTCAGCGAGTGGGTCTATACCTGTGACTTAGGAGCACTTTACTGTATAAAGTAGCAGGGTTTCGGTGTTATTTTGTACGAACAAAACACGAATTGTAAGATTTGAGGCTTTCACGGCGGTGACTATGAAGAAAGCAGTCTTCTGGGATTTGGCACCGTGTATATGTGGTGTTAACCGACTTTTCGGAGGAACGTATCGCCTCCATCTTCAGGGTAGAAGAAAAAATATAAGAAATCTGCAAGCGAAGAGACCGTGAGAACAGCCTGCTTTTACCGGTTCTCACGGTCTCTTCGCTTGCATATTTCTTATATTTCTTCTTCTACCCTGAAGATTGAGACGATACGTTCCTCCGAAACGTCGGTTAACACCACATATACACGGTGCCAAATCCCAGAAGACTGCTTTCTTCAAAACACGAATTGTTTCAGACGTGACAAGTATGAAGACAAATGTTGTACTGTTCTGTTAGGATGGCCATAAATATGATGTAACAAGGAATTTGTTACTTCTTCAGCCAGTTACTTGGATATATTAGTTAAAAATTTTACAATCGTAATTTTTTCAATCATTATAATTTGGGAACGGCAGTAAGGAATCAAAATTTGATCCAGGAGGAAATTAAGAGCAGACTGAACTCGGGTAATGCTTGCTACCATTCAGTCCAGAACCTTTTGTCTTTTCGTCTGCTGCCCAAGAACATAAAAATTAGAATACACAAAACTACAATTTTGCCTGTGGTTCTGTATGGGTGTGAAACTTGGTCTCTGACATTAAGGGAGGAACATAGACTGAGGGTGTTTGAGAACAGGGTGTTGAGAATATTTGGGCCGAAGAGGGATGAAGTGACAGGAGGTTGGAGAAAACTGCATAATGAGGAGCTTCATAACTTGTACTCTTCTCCAAGTATAATTAGAATGATCAAGTCAAGGAGGATGAGGTGGGCAGGGCATGTAGCACGAATGGGTATTGGTCGGGAAAGCCAGAAGGAAAGAGACCGCTAGGAAGACTAAGGCGTGAGTGGATAATATTAAAATGAATTACAGAGAGATAGAATGGGGTGGTATGGGCTGGATTATTATTGCTCAGGATAGAGACCAGTGGATGACTCTTGTTAACACGGTAATGAAATTTCGGGTTCCAAAAAACTTTCGGAGGGTCTTGAATAGCTTCACAACTGGCAGCTTCTGTAGTAGGGCTTAACGCCATGAAGTTAGTTAGTTAGCTATAATGACCGATAGTAAAACGACCAGAGCTTGATTCCAGTCAGAGTTAAAATATATTCCCTCACACCACCATTTTGTGCAGATCACCTGCGCAGTTCGTCTTAAATTTACCCAGTAAATACTGGCTACGGACAAAGCGACAGAGTGTTAGAACTAATGGAGGTTTCTCTCCACTACTTCTAACTCATATATAGCTTGGTATATAAGAACAGCAGGTGTGTTGTATTTAGAAATTATCTTGAAAACTTATTACGAGACTTAATCAGTTGTTATATTGAAGTGTGACGTATTTTGTCTCTGGTTTCGACGAAGGGTGAGGGCAAACAGCAAGTCAGTTTGGAACCAAATCTATGGATATTGATCTTAATGAAATTCCATATCACGTTTTTCGCTGTTGATTTCTTCTGTGCGCAGGATCACGATAATCAACTGGCGAGTTAAAGCATAGTGTAACATACTGCCCACTGCTAATCATATTCATTGTTCCACTGTGGCATGTCTGCTTTATGGGAAATTCATTTCTACGTTTCCCTGTGTACAGTGCACTAAAATAGTATTCCTTATGGATGACGAAAGGAAAAAAAAAAAAGAAGCTTATTGCGCCTGCCACTAACCATAATTCAGCAATTGCTCTCTACACGTGTAATTAAGAAGCAAAATCATCTTATTTTGGCTGTGCAGCCGCTGGAGCCCTTTAAAGGCAGTCTCAGTATAACCGAATTTCAAAAATTTTCCTAAATCTCTAAAATTATTGTAGTGATTCATCGGTTAAAGAATGAACATTATGAGGGACAGGGATGCAAAACTCATGGGACAAGCAAAATTTCCATGTAATATGTATTAGAAATCTTTATAGCAAAGGACCACTGGAAAATTTGGTCTTATCTTAAAAGAGATGTCGAAGAAATATGCCTCACATGTCCTGCTCTAGAGGTGCTTTAAAGCAGTGCCATATTTCAGGCTGTTAGTCGCCGGCTTCCCACCTCGGCGCCCCGGGTTTGAGTTCAGGTCAGTTCATATGGGATTTCTGGTGGACAGAGTGGTACTAGAGCAGATTTTTTTTTTTCCGAGTACGTCGGTTTCCTCTGTCAACTCTCATTCCACTGTTTGCTCCACAATCACCATTATCTATCATCCAGGGCTGGTACAATAGGCCAATTAGTGGCCGACGTATCAAGTCGACTAATTCTCACCCCACCTCAAGAAACGAAAAAGAAAAAGAAACCAAGAGTTGAATATTAAAATTTCATAACAGGAACTTTTCGGATTATCTTAGTGATACCTGTAACATACGTTGCTGCCCTGACCGCCTCTGTGGTCTAGTGGTCAGAATTCCTGGTTACAGATCCAGAGGTCCTGGTTCGATTCCCGGCGTTACCAGAATTTTTTTCTGAGAAGTAGTGGGTCTAGAACGGGGTCCACTCAGCCTCGTGATGATAATTAAGGAGCTGTTTCAAGCAAATAGCGGCTCCGATCTAGAAAACCGAAATTAACGGCCGTGGGGGTTCGTTGCGCTGACCACGCGACACCCTCTATCCGCTAAAGTTGGCACTAACTTCGCTGACAAGCGGCGGTCGCTCAGTCGGTATACTTGGCTTGCGGGCTGAAACCACGGAGTTTGTTGCTGCCTTACATTTTCAGATTGGATTACAAACTCACTAAGTAAAATGTCATCACAGTAAAAATAGTAGGTTGCTTATAGTTAAAAGTAGTGAATATTTTCCTTCCATGTTTCACCATTTCTTTATTTTTACATCACAAATCCCCTCAGAACCTGTAGTCAGATAAATTCAATACAATTTCTACTCTTAACATAACGCAACCGACAGATCTATCGATTTGAACTGATGTGCGAGTGATTGAGGGACTTAAAAGACACAGGATCGTGGTACCGCATGTGAGGCGTCACAAGTCTCGACGTATCGCAATATGAACAAGAAGTTCTGGGAAGAATACGGACCGCATACATACATAAAACGAAAAAAAAAATTGACGGTGGGAGCGACAGACACAAAAACAGACGACCCGTTGCCTAGCAACAGACACAGACGGATACAAAGACACAGCAAGGTAATCTCATAAGCCTACTTTAATTTTTTTCAAATAAGGAAATAAAGTTAAAAAGGTTTTGGGTAACTGTATTACTGACCTTTAAAATACTAAATTTCTTATGCATTTTTGGGTCCAAATGCGTTCTTTTGCGGATACCTTTATGTCATATTAACATGATTCTTATATGTAACACGCACTTTGGTGTTTGGGATCCTCACCTTGTTATTATTAATCTGTTTCTTTCAAGCGAAAACTAAATTTCATTTGTCATAGTCCCTAAAATGTTAACTTTGGAAAGAGCCTAACATTTTGTGAGCTCTCTTATGGCAAAACACTCGTAGGGCAGTTTGAATACAAATTCTGTACAAATCTTGCATGGGTTTTTCCAAGAAGAACCAAGCACTTAGGGTCCTGGGAACCGAATATAGTAACCAGATGGACTTTACATACATCAGAATTCCCATCTTATGAGGACCAAGGGATCTACTCAGTTGTGCGTACCCAGAACTGATTAGTCTGTTCATGGTTATAAATGATTTCGTGTATTCGTTCTTAAAGAATTTTGAGAGTAATGCATATAAAGTGGCCTTCACTCACATGGTCAAGAATGTGTCAGATTGATAGCAGATGCCCAACGATGTGGAGGCTAGTTCTTTACAGTAGCCCCGCGAGTCGTAGGCGATGAAAAGGGAACCCAGTGCCTGGTGGTATAACTGGGCCACCCTGTTCCTGAGGGATATAAATACTGGCCCTCCAGGTTGGAGGAGTCTCGAATCAGAGAGAGTCCTCCAGGTTGGAGGAGTCTCGAATCTGAGGGAGTCGTCCAGGTTGGGGGATTCTCGAATCTGAGGGAGTCCTCCAGGTTGGAGGAGTCTCGAGTCTGAAGGAGTCCTCCAGGTTGGAGGAGTCTCGAATCTGAGGGATATAAATATTGGCCCTCCAGGTTGGTGGAGTCTCGAATCTGAGGGAGTCCTCCAGGCTGGGGGAGTCTCGAATCTGAGGAATATAAATACTGGCCTCCCCGTTGGAGGAGTCTCGAATCTGAGGGAGTCCTCCAGGTTGGGGGAGTCTCGGATCTGAGGGATATAAATACTGGCCCTCCCCGTTGGAGGAGTCTCGAATCTGAGGGAGTCCTCCAGGTTAGAGGAGTCTCGAATCTGAGGGAGTCCTCCAGGTTGGGGAGTCTCGAATCTGAGGGATATAAATACTGGCCCTCCAGGTTGGAGGAATCTCGAATCTGAGGGAGTCCTCCAGGTTGGAGGAGTCTCGAATCTGAAGGAGTCCTCCAGGTTGGGGGAGTCTCGAATCTGAGGGAGTCCTCCAGGTTGGGGGAGTCTCGTCTCTGAGGGATATAAATACTGGTCCTTCAGGTTGGAGGAGTCTCGAATCTGAGGGAGTCCTCCAGGTTGGGGGAGTCTCGAATCTGAGACAGTAAAATATGGTCGTGAGTCCCGCAGCAATAGTGAGTGATTTTAATACTTATTTCCTCAAATAATACATCGGCGTCCGACTGCTCATATAATTCCGTCCCCAATATACAATTTTTATTTATGACTAAATGAAGACCGTATCAAAATTAGAAACGCTTCATTAAAGAGGAAATATTACCACGCTATTCTTGCCACAATGCAGCCGCCCTTTGTGATATGTAATTGGCAAAATGACACACCTTACCTGATTAAGTGTTTGGAACTTGCCTGGGAGGCGCAGTTTTCTACTGCAGAAAAGCACACCGCAGCAAATTAGTTTGCAGTGACGCTCAGATACCTCCTTGAAGTCTTAATAAATTCATTTGTTACGTCAGAATATACAAAGAGGACTCAGTAAATAGGTCACAAATGGAAGTAAAAGAGCTGTAATATGTGCAATAGGTTTTCTTTGTGTATCACTAGGTAGCAGCCCAGTCCAGCTTCATGACAGTCTAGATAACAGACGCGCATGCGCATGTTCAGTGGCTGATTTCAGTAGTCAAAATGGTGACCTTGCTTAAGGAGTACACTATTGAAGAACAGAGTTCTATTGTGATTATTTTTTGTGGGCAAAAGGACTCAATGCAAGGGAAATTCATAAAGAAATTTCTCCTGTTTACGGTGGGAAGTGTTTGTCGCGGGAAACGGTTCATAACTGGGAGACAAACGTTTCGCTGATGAAAAAAATTAAAATGTTCCTAGTAATAGTAGAGTTAATTTAAGGACTACACTATACGTTTTTTATTATCACTACATGTTTCATCATCAGGTGTATGAACACGGCTGTATAATTACACGCGGTAACATTCACTTTTCACTCATTCGACCCTGTATCTTATCCAGATTCCTAGTAAGTTTACTCAGGTACTCATTAACGCTTCTAAGCAGTTCTCGGGCCAGTTCGACTAATTGTGGAACAGGAAGTAGCTAACACACGGCTCTAGCATTGCTGTTGCTTGTCCCCAAGCGCAGACTCGATATGACGATGAAATGTTATAGTTCACTTCAAAATTCATGTTACTGCCGCAGGATAAACTTCTTTACCAATGATCATGACAAAACTATTACAGCCCTTAAATTAGCATATTTCTAACAGTCCGTGTCTAATACGTTTTTGGAATACAGGATTATTGAAGTCAAGAATGAAATATGTACAAACATTTATTTCAGTGTAATTTTAGACTAAGTGTACTGGTAATTCACTTGTGAACAGTTATGGAGCAAAGTATTAAGATTTTGTAACATTTATAATTTATCATGGACCGCCTTTGTGGTCTAGTGATCAGAGTTCCTGGCTACAGATCCAGAGGTTCGGGTTCGATTCCCGGCGCTAACCAGATTTTCTGAGAAGTAGTGGGTCTGGAACGGGGTCCACTAATCCTCGTGAGGATAATTGAGGAGCTATTTCAAGGAAATAGATGCTCTGGTCTAGAAAACCGAAATTAACGGGCTTGGGGATTCGTTGTGCTGACCACGCGACACCCTCTATCCACTAAAGTTGGCACTAACTTCGCCGACAAGCGGCGGTCGCTCGGTCGGTATAGTTTGCTTGCGGACTAAAACCACGGATGCAAAGAAAACCCTGCTTT
Source organism: Cryptotermes secundus (assembly GCF_002891405.2). NCBI lineage: Eukaryota > Metazoa > Arthropoda > Insecta > Blattodea > Kalotermitidae > Cryptotermes > Cryptotermes secundus. The sequence continues at coordinate 368,461 of NW_019743001.1, read as the reverse complement.
TGTAATATTCTATAACGTCACCAAGTGACGTTATAGAACATAAACCCGTTGTTCTATTAGATACTATAAGGTTCTGACGATGGTGTATAACACACAGAGATACTGATTTTTCGGACTTTGTCCATCGTCCGGATTCTAAATAAATAATAAAAAACACAAAGTCCAGTGACTGAGGCTAGATCTTTCTAAGGGACCCAACAGAGTGGGTGTCTTCCCTCACCTGAGGACGGAAACAGATCCAGTTTTCGAAACGTCGTGTTTTTTCTTATTTGTTTAGAATCCGGACGATGGACAAATTCCGAAACCCCAGGATTTCTGTCCGTTGTTCTATTGTTTCGTGCGTGTGTTACTTAGCAACGGCTGTTTTTGTGGCTCATCCGTTTTTGAATGGAGAAAATAAGTCAAAATATATTAACAATCTTATTTGCTCCATATTAGGCGTTTTGATTAAATATTTGTTTTATATGGAAACGTTAATTGTAGCCTTTAATAAAGTGGAATTTATTTCACGTGAAAATGGTTACAAATCGGAAATATCAAGAAACTTGCAGAGGAGGACTCAATATCAAGTTAAAAATATGTGTAACTCTTTCGGCACTGGTAGCAAGTAATAGACTTGTACAGAAACGCGGAGTGAAAAGCAGATGGTCAGGCGTGATATCCATACAGTGAAAACACTTAATAATCTAAGTTATTTTTAAATTGTAGTATTTATGGATTATTTTTCCCGTTACAGTCTTATCTGTGCTGCATGTAACCACTGCTGTGTTTGGGAATTCCCTATTACAAAATTGGCGGTATAACTATTTAATGTATCGGCCGCGCCATAGCTCAAGCGGTTAGTCGCTGGCTTCTCATTGCGGCTCCTCGGGTTCGATCCCGGGTCTGGTCAAGTGGGATTTGTAGTGGACGAAGTGGCGCTGGGGCAAGTTTTCTCCCAGTACTTCGGTTTCCCCTGCCAATCTTCTTTCCACCAATTGCTCCACAATTACCCTCACCTATCATCTGGGGCTGGTACAATTGGCCAGAAGTGGCCGCAGTACAAGGGACTTAGTCCCACCCCACTAGCAGTAAAAGAAAATTTAAATGTATCCCCATATCACACGATGTTCCTTGAAAATGTCATAGGCACATAGATGGTGATAATATTCCTTGCTGTATGGAACCATAAACATATTTCCTTTAACGATTCAGGGGCACGCGTTATCGTAGTTGGTTGAGGCACTGTGTTACAGGGTTCTATTCTCGATGAAGTCTCTAAATTTTCAAATTGACCTAAACCTCCCAGCCGTATTATGACCCTGTGCTCGACTGAGCCTCTAATAGAAATGAGTACCACGAATCTTTCTGTGGGGTAAAGGACGGCCGGCGCGTAAGGCTGACAACCTCACCGCCATCTCTGAGCCAATTATGTAGAGAATGTGAGAGCTTCGACGTCTCACAATCCTATAGGCCTCCATCGCCTGTTGCAGGGATACCATTGTCGTTTTATATTTTACCTTGAATGACTTTACACAATTTTCTTCATTATTCACTTGAACATCTACAGTTCTAAATATATTTCTTAAATGGACTCTTCTCCTGAATTATTCAGCCCTGTATTTTCGTCCATCTCATCTATTTTCGACTTACAGGAACTGCATATGAATGAGATATTAATATGCACCTTCAAGAACTGTATTATCAAGGGATAAATTGTATTTCTTGAAGTACTTAGTACACTCTAGCAGTAGTATGACGGTACTGTATCTCTTGTAACTGTTCGAGGTGTAGGTGTCAGGATTACGCCGTATATCGAGATTGACATGTTCGATATATCAAGTCGATAACAACCAAGCAGCACCTTCAGCAGTCATATCGCCATCTTGAATCTCCTTTCATGTCGCCGTGTGACAAGACTCAGAAGGCAGATCACGTTTGGATATTGGAAGCTGGCGAGTTCTTAAAAATGGAATTTATGCAAGCTTATCTTTAAATGATCGTATCTTAAGATCTGCTGAGGATAGAAGAAATCGTGGTTGAGCGTGAAATTTAGCGTCAGTCAACGGAATACATGTGAGGTAAAGTGTAGTATGTCCTACAGCTGTTGTGTTCTTGCGCTGTGTTTAAGATAGGCCAAGTTTTCTACAACTTTGGATCAACAGTCACGTACACAGAAACCTTTTCTCTTCTCTGTCATCTTACTGTTGCTGAATAAAGAGATCACTCTCATCTCTGTTTCGCTGTCATACAGCTTAATATTGTGGCATGTTCACTGAAGGCTGGAATAGTTTCATCAGGAGACACGTCCGTTACTAGGTTGTGACACAGTAAACAGCGACGCAACAATGGAATACTTCACGCAACGCAATAAATGATAGCACCGCTGGAAACTGTGTTTTCTAAACGGTCATGCAACAACAGAGGAACTATAAGAAAGGTGTTCTCTGTCTGGTCACATGCCACAGTATCTTCCTAATATAAAAGCTGCACCATAACTCGAGCGGTTAGTCCCTGGCTTTCCAACGCGGCGGCTCGGGTTCGATCCCGGGTGTGGTCAAGTTAAATTTGTGGTGGACAAAGTGGCGCTGGAACAGATTTTCTCCTAGTACTTCGGTTTCCCCTGCCAATCTTCATTCCACAAAATTCTTCATCATCATAATCACCCGGGGCAGGCTACAACAGGCGAATCAGTGGCCGCCGTGCCGAGTGGACCAAGTTCGACTCTACCCCCCTACTAAGCGAATTTAAAAAAATCTTCCTAATATCCATCTTACTACTCTGTTTTCATCTATTTGTAGTTGTAGTTGTCGCTTTTCAAATTATTTCATCAAAATCCTTTATGTATTCCTGGTCTCCAAATCAATGGAACACGTCCATCAGAGGTTTATGGGTGGGATGATTTTGGGGTAAATTTAATCAAAACGGCGAATTTACTGCTACATACAGCCCTAGATAATTTTGTCTGCCATGAAGAAATATCAGTAGATAGAATTATGGCCTTGCTGCTGTGGAAATTACAAGTAGAAAGGGACAAGTTTTAATTTAAGGGCAAGTAAAACTTAGCCTGTTCAGAAACACATTCGAAATATTTGAAATATTAATAGTAATTCCATAAAATCTACATAGCACAGCGAACAAAATGGCTGGTTACTGGATGGGCGAACGGACCACGCTGTGGTCAGTAGGTCTCTGCCCCGCCCAGACAACCACTGACCCCTTTATTTCCAGGTCGCATCTGCGTCTCCATGAAAGGCCATTAGGACAATTTGTTATATATTATAAGCAATTTATGAGAGTACGTACCTGTGCTTAACTAATAAATCACTACTCCATAAAGACGTATGGGACAGTGGATGTATAGATCCACATTTTCTTGACCTCGGCACTGGATGGAGGTGAATGTTCAGCTTGAAGCCCGAGCGGCTTTACCCCTAAAGAAGGAGTTTGTGCACGTATTGAGTTCCAGAGTCGGACTCGGCGCCTTGGAAAAGAGAGAAATATCTTGCCTCTTCCGGGAATCGAAGTCCGTAGCCTTTCATTATACGTACTGAGTTATCTCGGTTGATGAGAGTGAGAAATTGGAGATAAGACGTAAGTAATATTGCCGTAAATGAAGCCAAGGTACGGAACCTGTAGCATAACGGAAAGTACGAGTACATACGTGTTTGATGCTTAGACATGAGGACAACGTCAAGTGAGACAGAGCATGAACGTAACGAGTAATCCAGCAGATGAGTTTGCGCTGCTGCAACGTGCGTTACATGTTTCCACAGATGTACAATGGGTTCAACTACCTAAGATTTCATTGCTTTGTAATCACAGCAAAACGTGAAAATCATAATATTCGAAAGATTAATAAGTTCTTTGCTCCTCCTGGTGTTCTCTGTGTAGTCACCAGCCGGTGCCTTCCCAGTAACATGATGCAATCTTAACCATCTTTCCCTTCGCAGGAATAAGAGAGAGAGGGACTTAGAATTGTTAAGAAACCGTGGAGTTCTCCAGTCACGACATTTTGCTGGCCAGTGCGCTGTTGTATAATCACCCACATCTCTTTCTCTGCGTAAATTAGTCGAACTGCTTGCTCCTTGTCTAGTTCGTCTGTCTCGAAATGCCGTGTTACTACTCATGATGACATCAAACGTTGTGAATTGTTTACAGGAATTATATATTAACAAATTTATAATTAATAATATGGGGTTACATTCTGTTTATAGTTTATAATAAATGGAGCCGAGGTGGTATAGCAACAGGCTATGGGCTAAACGACTGAGGGGTCGGAGTTCGAATCCAGGTAGGGTCAAGAATTTCCGCTTCTGCAAATTTTCCAGACCGGCTCTGTGGTCCACCCACTCTACTATCCAATGGGCATCTGGAGTTCTTTCTCCGGGGGTAAAGTGTCCGGGGCGTGAAGCTGACTACTCACCTACAGTTATTGCCGGAGTTAAGAAAGTAGGGATTTATACATTCACTCCTCCATACGCCTTTATGGCGTAGTGATTAATTCGTTGAGCAGAGGAACAACTTTGCCTTTTTATAATTTATAATAAATAATTTTATAAAGTTTAAACAACGATTATCTATTTATTGCTCTACAACCCTTCATTCGGCCTGGGCCGATTTTTAAGTTTCTTGGTCTGTAATAGACTGACACTTCTCTGTGTGCCAGTGATCTGTGAAGTGAAGTCACGAGTCGTGAGTCTGTAAGTGGCCAATAAATCGACAAATCGAAACCCCGTCTGTAGTCACTCATACGCGTGACAATATGAATTGGTATTTTACTTTAGCGTAAGAAAAATCAAATATCAAATGTCACTGCCGTTTGTGATCAGTGTTGTAAGATGGGGGTTGGTAAGACTGTCTTGAAAACAAAAGATTTTAACACTGCAGATATGTAATATAGTCACAAGCACAAGAAATGATTATTATATTTCAGCATCCCATTGTATTGTGGCATCATTTTTAGATCGTAATTATACCATCTAATGCAATTCATGAATGTATAAGTTTAATGACATTTTAAAGTATTTAACATTACTTAATTACTCATGGAGCTGAGCCCTTCTTGAGGACCCGCCAATTCTGCAGCTACTCAAGAATTTCCCAGCATTTAACAGAACCCGAAGGTTCATTACCGTGTTCACAAGAGCCCTCCAATGGTCCCTATCCTGAGCCAGATGAACCCAATTCATACCTTCCCATCCTATCTCTCTAAGATCCATTTTAATATTGTTCACGCACCCACGTCTTTGTCTTTTCAGTGGTATCTTTCCTTCTGGCTTTCCCAACAATATCCTATATGCATTTCTCGTCTCCCCCATTCGTGCTACATGCCCTGCCTAACTCATCCTCCTTGACTTGATCATTCAAAATATTTAACAAACACTTTTATTGTATTAAATATGTTCTAATGCAGTGCTGTCCAACGTTCTTATGTACTCGGGCACAATTCACTGATGCCTATGGAGGTGCGGGCGCCACCACACACTACTACCACTACTACAGCTACTACTACTACTACTAGTACTACTACTAATCATAATAATAATTATAAAAACAATAATAATAATAATAATAATAAAATTTTGCGAAAATATTTACAGTACTCAGACGTTCAAAAATGTCTCTTGTCTTACAATTTGAATTAATATTAAAAATCGGCTCAATTATATGTTGTTACGTAGGGCCCCAGAAAAATATACCGCGGGCGCCGCGTTGGACAGGGCTGTTCTAATGTCTTTTGTGTAAGGCTGTCGGTTTATAGGCGTCATGCTTACGATATATAAACAAGAAATACATTTTGAATGAACTAAGCCTATCTCAGTACATGTAAGGAATAAAATAAAAAGTTGTCATTATTGTTTCTGAATTCCTTACGGTCCCAGAAGTTGGCCGCGTTTTAGGTTAGACGTAAACTGAGAATTCTGAAGAGGTTTGGTCCCATCTCGTGGCCGGAGAAACCCGTTATGACTCGGCTGTGATTTTGCATGCTGAAATCGATTAGGACTGTTCCCCCACCATGACATATTCACGTAAGATTGTGGGGGAGTTACAATCGAGAGATGCTATCGATAAGTGAAGCCTTCAGCTACTCGACAGCCAGCCAGTACATCTGACTGACGGACCGCTCTGTTTTGCAATTGTATTTTTCCTCCAGACTACTCAACGTTAAGGCCTAGTGACCTATGTCCTGAACTTGTTTCTTGGTTCCCTGTCAGTAATCTTAAAGCACCTGCTCGCCGTGTTAAAATATATATAAAATTTAAAATGAAAACCTGATTATGGTTGTAACTTGCTTGTGAAACTGAAATTGAACAATAACTTTTCACGTGTGAAGGACACTCTTATATCTACAATATATAAACACGAAAGCCAATGGGTCATATAGAAAAACAAAGAATGAATTCAGGAAATATGTATTTGAGTACGCATTCCACTGATATTTATTTATTTATTTATTTATTTATTTATAGTTCTCACTACTACTAGCGTAGTCGGTATTGCGACTGACTATGGGCTGGACGACCGAGGCTTCGGAGTTCGAGTCCCGGTGGGTTAGAAATTCTTTCTTCTCTACGTCGGCCAGACCGGCTGTGGGGGTCACTCAGCCTCCTATCCAATTGGTACCAGAATCAATTTCCCTGGGGGTAAAGCGGCCGAAGCGTGAAGATGATCACTCACCTCCAATTAGTGTCGAGGTCGTGAAAATAGGCATTAATATTTCTACCCCTTATGTCTTCATGGTGCAGTGCTTAATTAGTTAAGAACAAGGACAACTTTAATCTTTCAATGTACTATTGCTTACACTTTTGGCCTATGGCGTTGAATGATTGGATGATTAGTTAATAATGAATTTGAAGGGATGCGAAAAAAATCTGTTATAGGCTAATTTGAGGTACATCCCAGAATTTGCTTGGTTGTGGCGTAGAAATTCGCATTAATCCTCAGTCAGGATGGCGAGTATTAACACCGAGATATGAACCCAGATCTCATGAATATAAAGCAGGAGTGCTACTTAATACACCGCATAGTTTAGTCTCGTAGTTAATTTGTTTATGCCATTTAATTTGATGTAATTGTCGAGTGGGACTGAGGAAAACTACGAACAATCTCAATGAGAATACCTTACCTACGTGTCGAGATTTGAAGTCATGACCTGTAGTATACGTATCAGGACTGGACACCTATTCCACAACGACGTTTTCTGAAGAATAAAAGACACAAACAAAAGAATAAAGCAAGCACTTGCAATCAGTCTAAGATATTCAAGATGTCTGAAGAAAAGTTGGAAAGCCCAGCTCTATCTGAAGGATTCAACAGAAGTTATGAAGCCTAATCGCGTATTTTCCTTGTGGATGAATGCTACAAGTTGTTCCACTTTTTTTTTTATTGATTAAAGACTGGGTAACCCAGAACTTAATTACAATTAAAACTAGTTGGATAACTAACGATTAATTTTTTCTAAACCTAATATACTACTTAAATTAAAACTAAGTCACTTCCACTGAATTACGTAGTACTTTAACATTTAACTAGTAAGAACGGTTTCTTCCGTTTGAGTCGTCTAATAATATTGTTCACGTTGAGAAGTCTGGACGCTTCAATGTTGACATGGTTTTTGGAGTCTCTTGATAGTTCCACTAATAATGACAGTTTTAAAACTAAGGTTCCTACCCATGCATCACGTTGAATACCCCACTTGTATTGCTGCATTGTCTAAACTTAGATTCAGATGTGGAATAGGAGGGAAGAGAAACTACGTAATTGGAGATGGTCACAAGAACAGGGAAAGAACCAGCGTTGAGGTTCCCGCCTTTTGTTTCAGTGCAGAAGTGGACAAACATGTACTGCAGTTCTGACATTGTACTGCGCATGTCAGATAGTTTTATTGCTAGTGTGGTGGGACTAAGTCCCTTGTACTGCGGCCACTTCTGGTCTATTGTACCAGCCCCAGATGCTAGATGAGGGTGATTGTGGAGCAATTGGTGGAATAAAGATTGGCAGGGGAAACCGAAGTACTCTGAGAAAACCTACCCCTGCGCCACTTTGTCCACCACAAATCCCACTTGTCCAGATCAGGAATCGAATGTGGGCCACCGCGGGGGGAAGCCAGCGACTAACCGCTTGAGCTATGGCACGGACTCAAGTATCAGATTCTTGCTCTAACATCAGTCCTTTTAAAGCCGTGTCACTTCTGTGACGTGCTGATACTCACTCAGTCTTATCTTGGTGCTGTTTAAGAAAATATCCGCCATTAGTGTCAACGGCGGAGAAACATACGTGTATTATTCGGACTGTCATTCTGGTCACTGATTTCTTTATGAGCGCAGTAAGTTGAGTCGGTATCAAATCGATTTCACATGAGATCCTTCGGAGTGCCCTTTCGCACACAGTTCCAGAAAGTCTCTGGGACTATTATACTAACAATAATAGACGAAACTTTCGAAATGTGTTGCAACTGACATCTGTTGGCCATATTAGCTGACAACTGAAAGCTGACGCCATATCATCAATAAATAAATAAGAAACCACATACATAAACAAATAAATGGCATAAACTGAAAGGTTGTACAAAGCTACTTAGTTAGAATATTCACTGAAAAAATTCTGAGCCCTTCTTGAGAAGCCAAATCTGAAGCTACTCAAGAATTTCCCAGCATTTTATGGAACCCGAAGGTTCATTACCGTGTTAACAAGAGCCCTACACTACTCCCTGTTCTGAGCCAGATCTATCCAATTCCATACAATCCCATCCTATCTCTCTAACATCCATTTTAATATTGTCCGCCCATATACGCCTTGGTCTTCCCAGTGGTCTCTTTCCTTCTGGTTTTCCCATCGATATTCTACATACATTCCTCTTCTCCCCCATTCGTGCTAAATGACCTGCCCATCTCATCCTCCTTGACTTGATCATTCTAATTATATTTGGAGAAGAGCACAAGTTATGAAGCTCCTCATTATGCAGTTTTCTCCAACCTCCTGTGACTTCATCTCTCTTCGGTCCAAATATTCTCCTTAACACCCTGTTCTCAAACACCCTCAGTCTGTGTTCCTCCCTTAATGCCAGAGAATTCAATTAAAAATAGGAAACTTAATTACAGATACTGTCATTGCATTAAAATATAATTGGTTTATAGGAGTAAATTGATGGGACACGTACGTAGAATGAATTGTTACAGCTACGTGATGAAAATATTTAGGAATCCCACAAAATAGATTGATTGATAAGTTAAACGGGAAGACTCACAACTCCCTGAACGGAGATCGGCAGAAAATAAATAATAATAGGCCTGTAATAAATAAATATATATTTATATAAAGAAACATATGTATATATACATAATTACGAACCTATGTTCCTACATGCGTACATGGTAACAGTAATATGTGGACTTTGTAAAGAAAATAAAATTTAAGATTTCTGCATTACAAAATTCTTCAGTAGAAGATAATGCAGCTGTTGCAGTGGCGCCCCCCGCCCCAGCTTTTCGTCAAGTCACGGTCCATCTATTAAGGATTGACCACTATGGGCATAATGCAATGGGACGGATAGTGTATATGCCCAGTGCCAAACGTGGTCACTTGAGTGCATCACAAGCACAAGTCACGATCTCGTAATGAAAACGTAAATGTTCGGCCGGGTTTGGATCCAGGATCCACGTCTTATTCTATTTCTTTGGAAAACACAACCTCAGGTTTTCGCATGGTCAGTCTGTTAGTTCTGTCTCTTGCTCACACATACACGGATTTCATAAATTTCACTACCCTAGCATGAAATGTCGTCTTACCGAAAGAAGACCTACAAAGCCAGTCCTCTGTGTTTATATCTAATTTTAGACAAAATGCCCCTAAATTGTTTTTATCAGTCGATCAGTCGCCGAAAGAAAGTCTGTGCCACAGAGTTAAACTTGCCCCGACCTTGTGAGTATAGAGCCATGCGTATGTTCTCAGGATTTTTGTGGGGTATTGGTATATGTTGCTGTCTCGTCACCAAAATGCAGGGCAATATCATGACATAAAGATAGGAAACAGATGTTTTGAAAATGTGGCACAGTTCTGATATTGAAAGGGGACAGTAACAAATCAGAACCTGAGTCAGGAAGAAATTAAGAGCAGATTGAACTCGGGTAATACTTGCTACCATTCAGTCCAGAATCTTTTGTCTTCTCGTCTGCTGTCTAAAAACATAAAAATTAGAATACACAAAATTATAATTTTGCCTGTAGTTCCGTACGGGCGTCAAACTTCGTCTGTGACATTAAGGGAGGAACATAGACTGAGAGTGTTTGAGAAGAGGGTGTTGAGGAGAATATTTGGACCGAAGAGAGATGAAGTGACAGGAGGTTGGAGAAAACTGCATACAGAGGAGCTTCATAACTTGTACTCTTCTCCAAGTATAATTAGAATGATCAAGTCAATTGGATTGATGTAGCTCAGGATAGGGATCAGTGTAGGGGCTCTTGTTAACACGGTACTAAAACCATCGGGTTCCATAAAATTCTGGGAAATTCTTGAGTAGCTGCAGAATTGGCGACTCCTCAAGAAGGGCTCAGTTCCGTGAGTAAGTATGTAGTAGTACGTTTCGGAGGAGTATGTTGCCTCCATCTACAAGGTCGAAGAATAGCCATGAAACAGGTAGCAAACAAAGTCAGGTTGTTGGTGGGCTGGATAATATCCAGTAAGTTACAAAAATGAACTTGACACACTGTTAAATTCTGTTGCCGGTTTCCATTTCGTTCGAACGTCCGAATTATCTCGGTAGGTCAGTTGCAAGCATTTCCTGCATCATGCAACGAAACAGCAGTAACCGGAAACTTCTCTTAAGCTTTTCTTTTTTGCAAAGATCTTTAGAAGTTAAGTATGCCGTCTTCTGGGATATGGCTTCGTGTAGACCTTGTGTGAGCCAATGTTTCGGAGGAACGTATCGCCTCCATCTTCAGGCTAGAAAAATCCGCGAGCGAGGTGCCACCGTGAGGAGGTGGCCGCAGTCTGCAGGCGATACCTACCTCCGATACGTCGGTTCACTCTAGATCCACGCGGAGCCTCATCCCAGAAGACGGTATTCTTCCCAGTCACCACTACGAAAACCTCACATTTTGGATCTTTAGAAGTAACCAGGTTCTGTTGCATACATTTGCAAAATCACTGCAGATAAATAGTAACCGATGTGTCACCTAAGTTTTTTATCTAATTATTATCTATTCTCATTATTAAAGAGGAATTCGGTATGTCATTGAATCTTTATCTGCCGTCTGAAAATATGGGTTTGTGTAGAAGAAAGAACAGGCGTTATAAATGCATTGTGTCCGGATGAAAGGTATTCAAAATAAAATAATTATATCTCAGAAAGAAATTGTTATACACATTAATGGGTTACACCATTAGAAAGGGAAACTATGAATGTTTTCTTCTGCGTATATAACTTTCTCAATAAATTTCAACGTTGGCGCCCTTAGTGGCACGACAAATATCCAGGTTTGAAGTATATCAGGTGTTACCATAGCCACAGCGTCCCTTATGCGGGCTTTCAGGTGTTGAAGCTCGTTGATCTTAACCTGGTAGACAATGTTCTTCACATAACCCCACAAGAAAAAATCCAGTGGGGTTAAATCTGGCGACCTGGGAGGCCAAACGATTGATCAACTTCTGCCGATCTATCTCCCAGCCATCTCTCTGTCCAAGTGATTTCTAACATGGTGGCAGAAATGTGACGGCGCATGCGCAGAAGCTGGGCATAATTTTCCTTTCCGATGACGTAAACAGAATTCGTGTATGACAATTATTTTACGATATTTTTTTGTTTGTTTATTTTGGATGCCTTTCATCCGGACAGCCGGTATATGCTTTATGCAGGACTAACCTCACGGTATATACTCCCTCAGAGTTCGGCTTTGACGCTAATGATATGAGATACTTTCATTGCTTGTAAGTTGGCACGGTAACTTGTATGGTGTAGCCAGAGAGACTTCATAAACCCGAGATTTCTCTTCGCTGAAATTTTTAAAATAAGAAATTAAAGTAGAAAGGAACACGCAGTGAACCTGCATGATATAACTTGTTACGAAGTCTGAATGGGTTAGGAATGTTCTGTCAACTTTTCTACAAGTACAATATTTTTGCGTCATTCAGCGTGATGGTATGGTAATTATATTTACCTTTTCGCTTTCAGAGTTTCGTCCTAGATCTGACTTCAGTAGGAAGTAAAAGTGTATAATAATTTATGTGTTCTACCAATTTATTGCCGGGATAGTGTCGTCAAGAGTTTTAATATTTTATATAATGAAAATTGTGCCTATATTGTAACATTAGGCTCCACATGTGCTGACCATATTTCGTGGCGAATAGGCAATTATAAATATAAATATAAATTAAGGCATAGTAGATAGTAGCCCATAAATTAAACAAATTATCTTGTCGTATAAAACTGCCGAAATAAAATATATGGAATGAATGTACATTAAATTTACTTACTTACTTATGGAGCTGAGCCCTTCTTGAGGAGCCACCAAATCTGCAGCTACTCAATTTCCCAGCATTTTATGGAACCCGAAGGTTCATTACCGTGTTCATAAGAGCCCTCCACTGGTCCCTATCCTCAACTAGATCAATCTAATCAATACCATCCCCTTCTATCACTCTAAGATCCATTTTAATATTATTCATCCACCTACGTCTTCGTTTTCCCAGTGGTCTCTTTCCTTCTGGCTTTCACACCAATATCCTATATGCATTCCTCTTCTCCCCATTCGTATATACGTTAATAGAAGTGAAACTGAAGACGTGTGGGGTATAACGTTGTACACTGCGAAGAAAATAAATCGAAGTTTCGGGGTTACATTTCGTTTCCATCTTCATCTGTCTTCAACACCGCCGTTGTGAGAACGTCAGCTCATACAAGACATAAAATTATTTTGTGTAATGGTATTAATTAAGCATTAAAGAAATTGTTACAATTTTCAAATTCTTAAGAAATTCAATAATTATTAGTATAATATTAAAATGTAAATCATTTTAAAATTCCGCCTCAGAAAAGTACTTTCTTTTCAATATTGTGGATCTGCTGTTCTTTGAAAAAGTGAACTTTGGGACCCTAGCAGCGAAAAGTTGAAAATGACTGCTGTCGAGATTATTGCAAAGAATTTGTTAGTGTTGTCCTTTCTTCCGTTACGTTTCTCACTTATCAGCTTCAGGATCTTCTTTGCAACTTGCTACATTGACCGCCCCTGTGGTCTAGTGGTCAGAGTTCCTGGCTACAGATCCAGAGGTCGGGTTCGAGAAGTAATGGGTCTGGAATGGGGTCCATTCAGTCTCGTGAGGATAATTGAGGATACATTTCAAGGAAATAGCGGCTCCGGTCTATAAAACCAAGATTAATGGCCGTGGGGATCCGTTACGATGATCACGTGACACCCTCTATCCGCTAAAGTTGGCAGTAACTTTGCCGACAAGCGGCGGTCGCTCGGTCGGTATAGTTCGCTTACGGACTACAGGCCACGGACTACATATACCTTATTTAATTGCATTTCGTCAGAATCGTCTTCTTCTTGTACTCGGCGCGCTCAAGTCCGATTCAGGCATTGGCCGACCTAGTGCGTGTGTTTTATTTTGGGCTGCAGTAGATGCACCCACGAAACTGGAGCAAAATATATGACGGGACATATTCCACTTTTGCAGTGTAACAAGATTGTGTATATGATCACTGCTAAAACCATATCTCCGATAATCTGATAGTAATAATGGTAATTACGCTACAGTGAGTTGATACAGGTTAATCAACAAGGTTACTTTATCGGGATATCGAATACTTACACATGCGCTGCAACACGAGCAAGGAATTTATATCAAATCGTTAGTGTTTTACGTAACCATGCAAGTTCTCAAACAATATCAAGGGAGAATAGGAATATTGTTATTTTTATACACTTAAATTACAGGAATTATAGCAATCACCACATCATATAAAACAATGTCTTGTATGAACAAGGAGGAGGAGAAGAAGAAGAAGAACATGGATAATCTGCTGTGAAATTGCAAGATGACCCCTGAATGTAATGGGTCTGAAGCCCTGAGACAATTATATGAATTAAAGCATAAGAACCCTCTCTCTGAGATTTCAATTGGATCTGCACTTAGTCCAGGGATGTTGTTTTCTGTTTACATGTGGCTCTTTGCCTATGAAAGAGGCGTGAATATGCTCCTATGTACCGCATCTGAACTCCAGCTTGATGCTAAAAAGTACATAGAATATTGGGGAATATATGTTGTCGCTTGTTTCGGATTTGAACGAATATTTATTGAACAGTCGCTTTTACACTCACACTTACAGTTATTCTTCACTTATAACGCCCTTTAGACGTTCATTCTCCCATGTTACAATTACTTGCACCGCTGATCTTCTGCTCTGCTTGGAGCTCAACGGTCCTTGGTCCCTTATCGGATAGGAACCCTCCTGGTCTAGTCAGATAAGAACTCTCCTCTTCTAGTCGCATAAGAACTCTTCTGTTTCAGTCGTATAAGAATTCTCCTGTTCTAGTCGGATAGAAACTCTCCTGTTCCAGTCGAATGAGAACTCTCCTGTTTCAGTCGGATAAAAACTCTCCTGTTCCAGTCGGATAAGAACTCTCCTGTTCTAGTCGGATAAGAACTCTCCTGTTCTAGTCGGATAAGAACTCTCCTGTTCTAGTCGGATAAAAACTCTCCTGTTCCAGTCGGATAAAAACTTTCCTGTTCCAGTCAGATGAAACCTCTCCTGTTCCAGTCGGATAAGAACTCTCCTGTTCCAGTCGGATAAGAACCTTCCTGTTCTAGTCGGATAAGAACTCTCCTGTTCTAGTCAGATAAGAACTCTCTTCTAGTCGGATAAGAACTCTCCTGTTCCAGTCGGATGGCCTCGCATGTAATTAGAAAGATTGCACTGTGAGTCCTTGAGTAAAAATGGATCCAGTGCGCACGCCTCAAGCTCGTATGATATGCCCAGTATTCTATATGCAGCAGTTCGGATTACACGCACGCAAACCTACATGTAAGAGCGGCTCAAGTGTAGCATGTGTTAATAAATGACTTCAAACACAGAACACGATAGTCAGTTAACGCATGAATAAAGTGACACATTATAAACTGGAAGAAAACACAAATGACTGTCTGCTAGGAACGAACAATCTGATGACTCATCAAATAAACTCCGTGGCCTGTAGTCCACAAGTGAACTATACCGACCGTGCGATTGCTGCTTGTCGGCGAAGTTAGTGCGAACTTTAGTGGATAGAGTGTGTCGCGTGGTCAACGCAACGAATCCCAACTGCCGTTAAGCTCGGTTTTCTAGACCGGAGCCGCTATTTCCTTGAGATAGCTCCTCAATTATCCTCACGAGGCTGAGTGGACCCCGTTTCAGACCCACCACTTCTAAGAAAATCTAGTACAGACGGGAATTGAACCCGGGACCTCTGGATATGCAGGAAGGAACTCTGACCACTAGACCACAGAGGCGGTACTGATGACTCATAAGTAGGATATATTTCCTTTGTGGTTTAAAAATACCTAAACCGGTTTGATTTAATGATTCTAAAGCATTTCAGTCTCGAATATTCAGTAAATCTCTCTCTTTACGGCATCCGTGAAAGGAGTTTTCCACCGAACGGGACATATACCACTCTTACAGGAAAAGTGAAGAAGTTCGTGGGGTTTGCGTGCACGATTCTCCTCAGGATAACACTTGACGTGGTCTAACTCTTTTTTTCTGTAATCATTTTAGGCTGTAGTTTATATTTGACTTGACAGTTTCAGGGGCTTTTATTTCAATTCACGGATCCCGGAAGTTGCGGTCCAATGCGTCCACACACATGCACGGATACTCCATTGTCAGTGGGACAAACACCGCACGTCTGAATCATATTTTGGTACGGTACGACAAAGATTTTAGAAGAGAAGTTGTAAAGAGAATAACCTGACCCTAAGAGATTTCGTGAGGAATGCGGGACGTTTCATAACGAATACCTCCGTAAATGACACAGATAAAACAATAATCTTACTGCATAGATCAGAAAGGTATTGTAGTATATATAGGCGTTACTAAGTAATGACTATAAACAACGCCCGCTGCTTGGCAACAGATTTCTTACCAGCAACAATTCAACTACAACAATGAGGAGCAGTGTTTTCTACTCAGTCCATGCCGAGGGGTTATAAGCGAGACAAGAGTAGTCAGTTTTGAGTTATTCGCCAGCTAGTAAGAAGGTAAGCAGAGGAAATAATCAGGAACCGTTATCAGGAAACGGCTAGTGAAAAACAGATTTAGTATGTGCTATAGTGAACTGCAGAGTGCATGAAATAGCGACAGCGCTATAATTACGTGTAGTTACGATCTATAAGTGTTCAATATATCCGATTACCAATAAAAATCCCGTCTATAGACAATCCCACGCATGATTAATATTAAGATTAAATGTACAGAAATATGCCTTTGTCATGGATATAAGAAATACATTGAAGGTTCTTAGGATAGGTACATCTGTGGACTTCACGGTGTCCAGAAGAATTGGACGATAGAAACAAACAGAAAAATTTCGAAAGATCATGTGGGTCCGAAAGCTTTGAAGAAATCCGACCAAAATAACCACAAAATATTACAAATATATACGGCGAACACTCGGGATTTCTAGGTTACTGGATTTTGTCCGTAGTCCAGTAATATAAAGAACTCGATGTTTCGGAAAATGGATCTGCTTATGTCCTCAGGTAAATGGTGAGGCAGATACCTCTGATGTGTCCGCTAGACTGCGCTAACCAGTGATTCGAACTGACCCATCAGAGTAAATGTCTCGCGCTCCGTCACCTGAGGGCGGAAATAGATCCAGTCTCCGAAACGTCATTAGTGTTCTTTGGAATATGGAAAGATGGACAAAGCCCCAAAACCCAGCAAATGTCTAGTGACGTTGACCATCGTCAGAAACCCTTTAGAAACGACAAACGCGGCGAAGAATATAAGGGAAACCAAAGGAACGTCATTTGGGTAATTCATGAAGACAAAAAGAAAGAAGTCTAAATCTAATCAGGAATAATTTCGTTTAAGGAGCTTTCTATAGATGCATTTTCGTAACATTTCGCTCAGAGTAACTGCGCATGTGTGCTGTGACAAACGAATAACTTGTGTTCTTTCATGGGTAAGCTAAAGAATTGCGTGCGGACAATTGGAACACTAAGTCAGGATAATGTGTAGCAAGAAGCCGCAGTGAAACTCGGCTGTTTGCTTTATGAGAAAGCGAACTGTTACGCAAACACCGAGTTATCTGTTCTTGCGCAGATTTTACACAATCTTTCTTTTAAGACGGCTGTAGTATAACATTTATACTGTAATGTGTGAATACATGGGTCTGGAACGGGGTCCACTCAGCCTCGTGAGGATAATTGAGGAGCTATTTGAAGGCACTATCGACTCCGGTCTAGAAAACCGAGATTAACGGCCGTGGGGATACGTTGCGCTGACCACGCGACACCCTCTATCCGCAAAAGTTGCCACTAACTTCACCGACAAACGGCGGTCGCTCAGTCGGTATAGTTCGCTTTGGGATTACACGTCACGGAGCTTGCTATATGTGAGTACAACGAACGGGCTCTACTAAACAGGCAGACATGAGAAGCGACTAATTAAGTGACTGACATATCCGACTGATCTGTGAGGTTCAGTGGCTGATTGAAATACCAACTGACAAATTACGTAAATAGCTAGACTGAATGAATTAACGGGTGTCTTGTAATTACCTTCTTTTACTTCGGTAATAAGTAACGACTTCTCGGAGGAATTTAGTACCTCTAGCTTCTACAGTGAAGACGGAGGCAGGAGGTCCCTCCGAAACATTGTTATTTATCTATAAAGCTACATTTTTCCACATTCCATATGGGAATAATCCACATGGGCATCGGTGTGAGGACCTTAAACCTCAGGAACGACCACGTGTCTGCAACTAACCAATTGATTTATATTCCTTTTAGGAGTCGGGGAGAAGTTTAGATGAAAGCGAGTAGAGCACGGTGTACTCTACTAAAAGGAATTGTAACTTCAGAAGAATATGTACTTTTTGCGTCGTCACAATTCGGATCGAAATATGAAAAATGAGAGATGCTTTTCACAGTTGAGTACATGCTTTAAAAGACAGATGGAGTCACTTGTCTGTTCAGAAAGAAACCTGTCTTATTATGTTCAGAAACTAGTACAACTTCTGAGTCTTATATCGATGAATAAATGTATTTTTTATAGTTTTTAAAGAAGGATCTATAGATATATATTCTTTTTATTTTCATTAGCACTACTTTTATCCTTATATTTTCCATTTATTTTTGTTCTAAGTTGTTTTTTCTTTAAGATCTAACTTCTGCTTCACCTACCTACTTATCCCCAATCGCTGTTTTAATCCACAAGGTACTTCTCTTTCTTACTAATTTTTTCTTTTAAATTCACTTATTGGGGGGTGGAGTCTAGCTGGGTCCACTCGTCACGGCGGCCACTGATTGGCATATTGTAGCCTGCCCCGGGTTATTATGATGTTGGAGAATTTGGTGCAATGAAGATTGGCAAGGGAAACCGAAGTACTCTGAGAAAACCCGCCCCAGCGACACTTTGTCCACCACAAATCCCACTTGACGAGACCCGGGCCGCCGCGATGGGAAGCCAGCGACTAACCGCTTGAGCTATGACGCGGTCTAAGGCATGTTTTGGTTTGTGGGCAAACAGATCGCATCTCCACGAGATTCCTTCTCCTTGCGTTGACAATTTCTCCATAAGTCACTTCCTAGTCTCACTTTCCATGCTTTTTACGTGTTGCAGGAACAGTATTGTTTATGTAAATGAAACAATATAAAATTGTACATGTTGCTTTCTCTTTTGTTTCAGGTAAGTGTCTTTCACTGCATTGTTCTGACTTCTTCGCCTGCCAGACCCTGATAACTCATGTTGATCTGGAAAAACCTCACGAAATGAAGAAGACATTAGGTATTGCTTTATTTCAGTTTCTATAAAACGCCGTTTAAATTGGTTTGTGGATCCATGTTATGAACACGGTAATTGGGCTATTGGATGTTTTGACTTCGTTAAAAATATACTTATCTCTTAGTCCTTTTTAATTAAAGCTATATATTTTATCGTTTCACTATTATGTGAATATATCCAGGAAAAAAATATTTTTTTAATTGAAGTTCTGACATAGATATCTATGAGAAGTTGGATGTGGTTTTTAAAACGATGTAGTTCAGTACAAATCCGTCGACGTTCTTCAATGGATATGTACTTATATGCTGTTAGAATTCGAAAGAATCTACTAATGAAAATATAGTGCGTTCAGTTAAGGAGGAAACTTCGCAACAGCGCTGACCCGGCCCAACATTCCTCACAGATTGCTGCTGTAACTGCTGATAGCAGAATGAGACATTAGCGCTGATAAACGTGCGCCGTTACAGTTACAGGATCAATCTGTTAGGAATGTTGGGCCGGGTCAGCGCTGTTGCGAAGTTTCCTCCTTGATTGAACGCCCTGTATATTTTTTTTTCCTGAATAAAATTCACCCTCCAGAAGTCGTAATGAGCAAAGATAGAGCAAATTGAAAAAAGAAATTAATTTGGGCTGCAATGTTAACTTCACCTGTGTCAATCTCTTGCTTGTTCTGGTTTTCTAAAAACAATGTTTAAATATCGACCCCAGTAACTTGTTATCAGAGACACTCATTCGGTATATCCTTGAGGTGACAAAAGTTTCAGCCACTAACATTTAAAGTGTGTTATAGTTCTGTGCACTAATTTAATTTAATTTAGTTCTGAACTGAACAGTAGTAAACATTTTCTTAATAGCTTCGTGAAAGTAATTCTCATTCTCCGTAATCGTTTACATGTATCCGAAATTTTCTACCTTCCCAGAGATTTTATTAATCGTCTCTCTGTATTACGAAGTCATCCTGCATCCCGATGTTAGGATATGGACAAGTTTATCTATTTAATTTTCTCTACGTATCATCCTAGATCAGCCTCCTTACTAAAGCCTAACAGAGTCTCTGTGCTCCTACTTATGATTTTTATATGGTAGCCTAATGAATTAACGACGTCAAGGAGGATAAGGTTGGTAGGGTAAGTAGCACGAATGTAGAAGAGGAATGCAAGTAGGATATTGGTGGAAAAACAAGAAGAAAAGAGACCACTTGGAAGACTAAGATGTAGGTGGGTGGACAATATTAAAATGGATCTTAGAGAGATAGGATGGGATGGATTGGATTGATCTGGTTCAGGATAGGGACAGTTGGAGGGCTCTTGTGAACACGGTAATGAAATTTCGGGTTCTATAAAATGCTGGGAAATTCTTGAGTAGCTGCAGATTTGACTCTTCAAGAAGGGCTCAGCTCCATGAGTGAGCGAGTAAATGAATTAACATTATTAGCACTGAGTAGCAAAATATGTGCCTGCTTCAGTCATACTTTGTACGCGGTAGCGTAGTTGGTTGAGGTACTATGCTACAAGCCGGAAGGTCGCGGGTTCAAGTCCCGATGAAGTCATTGGATTTTTTTCAATTGACCTAATCCTTCCAGGCGCACTATAGCCCTAGGGTTCACTCAGCCTCTAACAGAAATGAGTACCAGGGATTAAATAAATAATTTTCCTTGGGAGTAAAGCGCGGCCGGCGCGCAAGGCTGACAACCGTACCGCCATCTTTGAGCCAATTGTCTGGATAATGTGGGAGCCTCGACGTCTTACAACCCTATGGGCGTTCACGGCCTGTTACAGGGATAGCTTTACTTTACTTATTAATACAAGATGGGTTTGCTTTCTAAAGAGGAATCCGCCCTACGTTTCGGCAGGTAGAGAGGAAATTCCGTTGTACCATGATTAGAAAGCCGCGCTATATATTCCACTTTCTGAGGGGAACTTCATGAATAAGAAATGAAAGGTGTTTTCGCTGTTGGTATTTACAATCTCTGCCTCTTAAGTGACGTTGTATGCGCCTAGTCTTAATGGCTATATTAAATTGAATCTATGTGACGGTATGGACTGCTTTCGCATGGATCAGGTTGAAGTTACCTGGCGGGATTTTGTGCACAAGTTTTCATTCTTATGGTTTTCCAATGACAAGGGATATATTGAAGAATGCCGTCTTGTGGGTTGTGGCGCCGTGTAGATATAGTGTAAACCGACGTTTCGGAGGAACGTATCGCCTCCATCTTCAGGGTGGAAAAATCTTCGAGCGAGGAACCAGCGTGAACAGGTTGCTGCTGTCTGTAAACGTCGGTTCACACAATATCTACACGGCGCCACATACCAAAAGCGTCATTCTTCATAGTCACCGCCGTGAAAACCTCAAATGTTACAAAGGGATATTTTGACCTATATACCCAACAATTTCTTAGAAGAACCTCGGTACCACACAGCAATAATTATATTGTTGGTTAATGGTGAAGAAACATGTAATACTCATAGGATAAATGATAAATATATGCAGAAATTAAATTTGTAAATTTCAATGAGAGAAATAATCTGGCATTCTTGGGTTGTAGACTGGAGGATAATATGTCTATTAAAATGAATTTAAGGTAAGACTGTGAATATGCAAGCTGGATTCAGTTACAGAAGAACAGAATTTAATATCAGATTTTGAGAAATGAATATGAAAGTCCCAGTTTCGTTCAAGTGCTGAATCTGTGACCCATCAGTAAATGTAATATCTGTTTTTAATTATAATACTGAGATATGAGTAATAAGCTAATTGATGAGGGGAAAGGAAGAAACCATAAATGCACGGAACATTTTGATCCCAGTATATGAAAGTAAAAGAACATTTGTAATTATAGAAGTAGATGGTTCACATAGAGATATAACTCGCGGGACAGTAACGACATGAGCGTGGGAAGCTGAAGAGTCTCCACTGTTAGAAGTCGTTGCTAGGAAACGGCTGGTGACAACAGCATGATGGAAAAGATTTGGAGTGTGCTACTGTGATTTGTAAAGTGTGGAGATTATCGATAACGCTCTAATTACTTGTGGTTCCGAATGGTGTGTATGTGGTCAATAAATCCATACCCCGTCTATAATCACACCCATAAATACGTGACAATAGAAATAGATTAATCACAGACTAAATATTGTATCGATCGGTTTACATGGGCCGAAATAGATCAGTCAGGGTACTGAGTAAGCTACTTGATGGATGACCGGGAGATATAGGTTCGATTCTCAACAGGAGCAGAGAGTTTTCTCTTTTCCACGGCGTCCATGCTTTCTGTGACAGTGCAGGTAGCTTCATATCGGGATTACTTTCCGTGGAGGTAAAGCGGGCGAGTCGTGAGGATGGGCGCTTGTCTCCGTCTGTTGCCGAGGTCAAGAGTGTTATAACTCCGATTCTCATGCCGTGGTGCTGACTGTCAGTCAGCTGATGTGAAGAGAAGTGTCAGTCTCTGCATCTCAGTCGGTAAATTGACTGACTGCGGGATGAGCAATTCTGATTCTCGTCCTCTAGAAGGTAGGATGTCTCAACATTCATATATAAACGATGTCTCTTCTTGCTGAGATATACAGATATATGTCCCATGACCAGAAGGATTAGAGAAGATGTTAACAAACTCCGTGGACTGTAGTCCGCAAGCGAACTATACCGACCGAGCAACCGCCGCTTGTCGGCGAAGTTAGTGACAACTTTAGCGGACAGAGGGTGTCATCTGGTCAGCCCAACGAATCCCCACGGCCTGTTAATTTTGTTTTTCTAGACCGGAGACGATATTTCCTTGAAATAGCTCCTCAGTTATCCTCAAGAAGCTGAGTGGACCCCGTTCCAGACCCACTACTTCTCAGAAAATGTGGTAGCGCCGGGAATCGAACCAGGGACATCTGGATCTGTAGCCAGGAACGCTGACCACTAGACCACAGAGGCGGTCTTTAGAGGAGAGGTGAATGGTAATTTGTAGAAAGTTTGGGAGAAACTAGAAATATAAATGGGATTCGGAAACCCAAAGAAGGGAAAAGAATTTCGGGAAATTCCATCGGCTGTTGTACATTCTGGGATTACTTTAAGAGAGCTGTTTGAACTACATTTATACAACGTTCAGTATTTGGAAAAATTGTCAGTGGGCCGGAAGAGACATGGGGACAGGAACCGGAACATGTTTTAATGTAGTGTTAAGGAGATGTGTTCAGCGACTGACCGAAGTCACAAAGCCGTGTTATGATATCCTCTAATTCCACCCGAATAATCCCACGCACAATATCTATATCAGTGTGTAGAACTAATGTCCCAGATTATGAACAAGAAAACTACATTCTATTACCCATTATTCTTTGATTATTTTTTGTCTCTTTCTTTCTTTCTTTCTTTCTATCGCTCTTACTTACTTACTTACTTACTTATGGAGCTGAGCCCTTCTTTAGGAGCCGCCAATTGTGCAGCTACTCAAGAATTTCCCAGCATTTTATGGAACCCAAAAGTTTATTACCGTGTTCACAAGAGCCATCCACTGGTCCCTCTCCTGAGCCAGATCAATCCAATCCATGCCCTCCCATCCTATCTCTCTAAGATCCATTTTAATATTGTCCACCCACGAAGGCCTTTGTCTTCCCAGTGGTCTCTTTCCTTCTGGTTTTCCCATCAATATTCTATGTGCATTCCTCTTCTCCCCCATTCGTGCTACCTTCCCTGCCCACCTCATCCTCCTTGACTTGATCATTCTAATTATACTTGGAGAAGAGTACAGCTCTAGAAACTGCAGAATGTGATATAATATAAATTGGAACGAAGAGTATTTACCCATAGACCACTCTCCCGTTGCGGAAGCCATCTTACTGAACTGCACTAAATTCCTTACGGCTGTTTGTTTAGGTTAAGTGGACCCATGATGGCCAGTGGACACATCTGTACTCCATTAACCACCCCTGAGGCCAACAGCCGCCTCCGAAGCTAACTACCACTTTGTGCTGTGTATACAATCATATTTACCTCGTCACGAAAATTACATACTCGTATGCATGAGCATGTCTGCGCATAACCACCAATTCGCCATCAAGATTGCTTCAGTTTGCGTTTCCATATGTTCATAACATCAGAAGTTATGGGAAATTTGTGACTCTATGTCATGTTTTAATGGAGCAAGTCTTCCGCTTTAACATTGGAAGAAAAAAATGGGTTCAGATACCGACGTTCCTTATCATCCATCACACTAAAGTTGTGCCTTGGAATTTTCAAAATTGTTAGCTTACAAATACCAAGGCGTAGGTGGGTAGATAATATTAAAATGGATCTTAGAGAGATAGGATGGGATGATATGGATTGGATTGATCTGGCGCAGGATAGGGACCAGTGGAGGGCTCTTGTGAACACGGTAATGAGCCTTCGGGTTCCATAAAATGCTGGGAAATTCTTGAGTAGTTGCAGAATTGGCTTCTCCTCCAGAAGGGCTCATCTCCATGAGTAAGTAAGTAAGTTAGCTTACAAATGCAATATTATGCTAAAGCGAACTGTATGTAGTCAACCTTCTTAACTTCAGGATCATAATTCATAATAATCGATTAATATTTTCACGTGATTTTATGAGTGACTATAGACGGGGTTTGGATTGATGATCGTATTTATTGGACTCTTTGATGCATACAGCGCATGACTATAGTTTAAAATTAACAGTTACACGGACAGTAGTATCCAGAGTCATGTCTTTAGTAGCCGTTGTTCGGTAGCGGCTTCCAATGGCGGACGTTGCACTTCCTCTGGGTTCCCGAACTATCACCGTTTCTCAGCTAGTATCTCCTAACAGTAACAACTCCCAACGACTGAACCTCAGTAGATTTCTAACTCACTAACTCACCAGCAGATGAATCCACTCCATTCAACTCAGTTGACTTCACTTCACTGTCCTTTTTTTTATAACATTTTGGCACGGACCGCATAGAAAAGACAGTTCCTGTATTGCTGTATCCGATTGTTACAGTGGAAACACACTTGTCTGCGAAACCGTTACTTAGTAATGGTTGTTGCATATTTGATTATCTTGTGGTCGTTGCCAAGCAATTGTCTACATGCCACATTGTAAGCTACTTTTAAAATAATTTCAAGGAATTGGATGTTGTTTCATTCACATGCAAATGTCCGTTAAATGTTTAATATTAATTGTAAGATGATAGATAGAAAAATACTGAAAAGTGCATGACATAGGTATTTGAGAGAAACCACAAGCGTAAGCAACACTGTTACAGAACTGTACACATTTTCATTCTTCACTCTCTTTTTTATGAATTTTTCTGTATTTTTGCGCTAGTCCATAATTAATCTGCACACATTTTGTTGAAGTCTGAATGCTTTTCCATTTGTGTGAATAATTATCCTGTTCGGAAACTCTGTAGGAAGTTCAGCGTGGAACAGAATTAGCCTACGTCGAATAAAAACAAAGGAAAATTCCGTGTCTTTAGTCCGCAATAGAAATATACCAACCTAGAGACCGCCGCTTGTCGGCGAATTAGTGCCAACTTTAGCGGATATAGGATGTCGCGTGGTCTGCGCAACAAATCCCCACGACCGTTAGTTTCGGTTTTCTAGACCGGAGCCGTTATTTCCTTGAAATAGCTCCTCAATTATCATCACAAGACTGAGTGTACCCCGTTCCAGACCCACTACTTCCCAGAAAATCTGGTAGTTCTGGGACTCGAACCCGGGACCTCTGGATCTGTAACCAGGAACTCTGACCACTAGACCACAGAGGCGGTCAGCCAGCCTATGTCAGATATTAAAGATTTTATTTCTGTTAAATCCTTGCTTTGTCATTCCTTCTCTGTCTTAAAGATCTCTTCATTAGTGACAAAGAAGGTAAAAAAAGAAAGTAAAATTGTCCCTGTGTTTAAGTAATTAAGCACTATGCCATGAAGGCGTATGGGGTAGTGGATGTACAGATCCACGTTTTCTTGACCTGGCACTAGTTGGAGCAGAGCGGTCAGTTTCGCTCCCCTACCGCTTTACCCCCGGGAAAGAACCCCTGGTATCCATTGTATAGGCTGGGTGGGCCCCAGAACCGGTCTGGACGACGTGAAAAGGAGGCAATTCTTGACCCTACAGGGACTCAATATTACATAAAATATTTCTCTATATTGTAGGGACCAGAAAATTTTTCCCGAATGAAGAAGGTCTGTTCTGTACTTCACTTTCCACATCGCCGATCACTTTGATAGCTCGGTTCAAGGCTCGTGCCCCCCACCCGCACATGGGATCGTTAGTTCAAACCCTGCTTGAAGCTTCAGTACGTTTGTCCACATATTCCTCCTTTATTACAGACTTTGCGATGGAACCGTACGAGATGCATTAGCTTTAGGGTATATTCCGTTCAAATAGAAAGAATATCCGATACCTGCTATTATTGCAGGAGCTGGGATCGTTGCCAGTAAAATGATTGCCTATGAGCACAAGAACTGGAATTCGATCCCCGATATAAACACGGATTTCATTTCACAGTCACGCCCAAATCAGTTATGGGGCAAAGACATTCTTCTGTCTATCGAGTACCAGGACTCTATTTCGAGGATAAAGACTGCCAAAGCGTGAAACGAACCATTTACTTCCAATAGATACCGAGAAGGCCCTCCAGGTAAGGAAGGAAGCTGCGAATATATTAAATAAGCAGTGGCTGATAGACGACAAGGGGTGGTCCTTCAGCTTGGGGGTTGGGCGTGGGGCTCTAAACTCCTCACCGTAAAAATAATTTCGTTACGAAAATGCACACAAAGTCTCGGAAGAGGATTGCATATAGGATATTGGTGGGAAAGCCGGAAGGAAAGAGATCTCTCGGAAGGCCAAGGCGTAGGTGGGTGGACCATATTAAATTGAATCTTAGATCGGATATGATGGTAAGGTTAGTTGCTGGTTTCCCACCGCAGTGGCCCGGGTTCGATCCCGGGTCTGGTCAAGTGGGATTTGTGGTGGAAAAAGTAGCGCTGGGGCAGGTTTTCTTCGAGAACTTCGGTTTCCCCTGCCAATCTCCATTCCACCAATTGCTCCACAGTCAACCTCACCCATCATCTGGGGCTGGTACAATAGGCCAGAAGTGGCCGCAGTACAAGGGACTTAGTCCCACCCCACTAGCAATTGTATGGATTGGATTGATCTGGCTCAGGATAGAGACCAATGGAGGGCTGTTGTGAACACGGTAATGAACATTCGGGTTCTATAAAATGCTGGGAAATTCTTGAGTAGGTGCAGATTTGGCTTATCCTCAAGAAGGGCTCAGCTCAGTAAGTAAGTAAGTAAGTAAGGTACTGAGAAGAATGGACGAGCCTATACAATCTACCGTCATCACTGATGCCGCCACTGAGGCAGTTAGGTATTCTCCCAGTCACAATGACAGAATTGACTCCATGTTCCATGTAAGAGGATTGGACTGAAACATATATTGGTACTTGTCTGGCCATAACGCAGAAACAGAAGACAGTGACGCACATTCGTGACAGGTACCCGCGGTGGCAGCCATCAGGCTGCACGCTTTCTCCAGGTCTGATGCTAGCAAGAGTGGCGTATGTGTTCCTCCTCTTCAATACTACATATTCTCCATATAATGTTCCTTAGGATTTTGTATTTCGTATTCATTACACATTATTATTTGAGTTAATGAACAGTTCAGGTACTTTGCTGCAGATATGAGAACCATGTTTCCAATCAGGAACAGAGATTAGTCCTTGGTTTTTCTTCAGCAAATATTGTAGCATGTAGACCCGTTGCCAACTAATGACTTTAAAAACGCTTCTTTCTAGCCAACAGCTTCCAAATACGCGCAAATGGACTGACTGGGAAGCGGTGGTCTCTACGCGGTCCGTGCGATACCTACATGACGCAATAATAAAAGAGCTATTGGGAGAGGTGTTTACTTTCGGTCCCTGCTGAGGAGAAGCCTTAGAATCTAGTTAGTTTTGAGAAACTCACCGGCGAATAAGGACGTGAACACGGAGTTTGAGGAATCAGCGTCATTGGAAGCCGTTACCAGACGACAACTGGTGAACAGAGCATACTGGAAAGACTTAGTACGTGCTGTACTGAAATGCTGAGTGTGTGAATTAACGATAGCGCTATAGTTACTTGTAGCTAAGAGTTCAATAAATTCAATTACCAATCCAAACCCCGTCTATGATCACTCATACAAATGACAACTGGAGTCAGAAGTTGTATTGTAAACTGTATTTGATCGTGACAATAGAGTGAACAGATTTAATTGCAGTTACAGTATTAGAGAGAAAATTAATTTAATGCTCATTAATATTGCAGAATTGATGAATATTGTGTCTATATATCCTTCTCACTTGCTTTAATTTTTACTTCGTATCTGCATGGTAGTGTAGAGAAAATTTTAGATGATCAGTTCGAATTATTTCATTGTGTCACTCGTGTCGCTGTTGTTTTCAGGCGACAGATATGGGAGACTTGAATGCACGAATAAGACAGCATCGATTACACAGTGCGAGACAAGACATACGCGAACTCAACAGAAAGAAATATTGAAATTATACTTCTACTAAAATTAAAGTTACATAAGATTTTATCTCACGTGACTTAGACGTAAATGTTTCACCATGGGTCTTAAGTCAAGATACTAGCAGGATAGCCTAGCGGTAGCCCACAAGAAACTTATTCAGGAAGTCTTCTGGTAAAATCTCGGATCGTCACGGATAATTTAGTCTGATGCTTTTAATGAGCTGACGATTTCTGAAACAAATATTATCTTCACAGAATTACTGGGTTTTTGGACTTTTCCCCTCGTCCGGAATTCAAGGTAATAGAGGACACGACGTTTTGGAAATTGAAACTGTTTCATTCTTCCTTCTTCTGTTGTAGCGTAGATGTCGCATGTCGTCACGTATAAAAGCTAAGAATACACTTTATATTCTACTACTTGATGCGACATGAACCGTACGGACGTCGTACGACCGATGTCTCTGTGTGTGTTCCTAGCCTAAGTCATGACCTTCCTTTGCAGTCTCGGACACTGGGATCGTGGGTTCGAATCCCATTCAAGGCATGGATATCTGTTTGCGTTTATTCTGTGTTTGTGCTGTCCTGTGTGCAGGTAGCGGCCTTGCGACATGCTGATCTCCCGTCCAAGGAGTCCTACCGACTGTGTAGAAGATCAAGAATTAATGAAAAAGTTCAAGGTCCAAAAATGGCTGTAGAGTCATAGATAGATAGATAGACAGACAGACAGACACATGGAAGATACATACATACACACATACACTCATACATGCACACATAGATGCATACACGTACATACTACATACATACTCGTACATACATACATACACACGTACAATCTCGACACTGAAAGCGCATTACAGCCCTACTTAAATTTCAGTTTAATTATTTCTTTATTTAAGTTCGTATTCAGCAGCCCAAAGGCCGATTGCAAAGTAAGCGCTAGAAAACGAAGGAAACAAAATCGATTTGGACACAAAGGAAAAAGGACAAAACAATTTATATAATTTAAACAATAATTATTGTTATTATAATCATTCAATTAGTGCAAGTATGCGAATCATAAAGCAATGAGAAACCTACATATATACATATATTCATTTGGAACACAATATTTATTAGAATTATAATAATCTATTTGTGTCTAATGTTATGAGGAAAGTAAACTGCCAAGTAATGGAAAACGCACTTGCAGCCAGACGGCGAGATTCACAAGGGCACCCAAACCTTTTCAGCTTTCATCCACCTTCGGTCTGCCTGGAGGAAATACCGCTAAGATTTGCTAAATTATACTGCCTTCTTGGTTTCCTTTTCGTAACATAATCCCACTTTAAGCTGATCAATCACTATCACTCAGCCTGTCAGGGAAGCGTGGAAACTTATAACTCAGAGAAAAGTGCAGATAAAGGCGCCAGACAGGAGCACAGCGGCTAACCTGTTCAGGCCTGCAGGCCGTCCGTCAAAGGAATCTGAGTATTTGCTTGGGAAGTCATTATCACGACCGTGTTATGCAAATTTGTGTCCCGCCTCACCTATAGTATGTTTGGCCCTACAGGGGTTGGATCCTCAACCCCCGATACGTGAACTTCTTCACCTGTAGGCTATAAAGAATTGTGTGTGCCTATTATATTTACAGGCATGCTACATGTCTGTCTAATCACCCTGCAAGGACATTCAGAAGACAGTAGCTGGAAGTTTCTAAACACGAAGCCGTTAGCAGGCAACGACAGCTGAAGACAGCGGTCTCAGAAGATTTAGCACATACTCTAGTGAACTGCAGCGTGTGAATTAGCGATTGCGCTATAGTTGCTTGTAGTTAAAATCTGTAAGTGGTCAATAAATCCAATCACCAATCCAAACACCGTCTACAGTCACTCATACACGTGACAGTATATCAGCTGCTCATATCCTTTGGAATAGAGAATAAGAGGAATGAAAGAAG
Organism: Cryptotermes secundus; assembly: GCF_002891405.2. Classification (NCBI taxonomy): domain Eukaryota; kingdom Metazoa; phylum Arthropoda; class Insecta; order Blattodea; family Kalotermitidae; genus Cryptotermes; species Cryptotermes secundus. Next base: position 338,081 of record NW_019743001.1, on the reverse strand, counting down.
AAGAGGAAATGAGAAGTGTAATGATGATGACTACACTGAGAATAATAATAAAAGAGGGAAAAATGAACAGGAAAGAGGAAGGAAGAAGATTTATATAATTTCTAGGCGTATAATCACCCCAGAACTTTGTGCGTATTAGACATGAGAAGGGGGAAAGTACTGGAACAGAAAAATTGGAATAAGTTGAAGAAAATATAAAAGTTTAGGTGAAAATTAAAAGAACCGGAAGGAAAGAGGAAGAGGAAGAAGAAAAATAAAAATAAGAGAAAATAATGATAGAAGAATATAGTAATAAAACATTCGAAAAGGAAAGAGAAAAGGAAGAGAAGAAGAAAACATAAATCAAATATATACGAAGACGATGATGAATAAGAAGTGGTTAAAGACGAATATGAATAAGAAGACAGCCAAAAGAAAGAAGGAATAAGAAATACGAGGAAGACACAAGTGTTGAGGCTGCTTTAGTTGGGCTAGTTTTTTTTTCTGAGAATCTTGATCATTTTACTTTACAGTCGCATCGCTGTCTTGGATGTTACGTTCATGTTGATAGACAAATGAAATATGACTGTCTCTTGTTATGTGGAGAGCGATGTAGTACATGGGATCACCGCCGGTACACCTGGGTGGCCAGCCAGATCGCTATCAGCACATCAGCATCTCGCGTCGGCTTGCGCAGATCTCTGGAATAGTTCAGTTCCTTGCACGGTTTGTGCCAGCAAACACTTCACAGAGTTAGTGCTTCAATTGAAGTTTCAAAGAGTCGGAATTTTTAACACCGTAAAGTGAAAATCTCACCTTTTTATTTGCCCATTATGCAGCTAACTATATTGCAAATTACGAAAATATATTTCCTTCAGATGTACAATATTTTAATATTATATTGCCTTACACCAGAACCTTTTGTCTTCTCGTCTGCTGTCCCAAAACATAAAAATTAGAATATACAGAACTATAATTTTGCCTATGGTTCTGTTTGGATGTGAAACTTGGTCTCTGACATTAAGGGAGGAACACAGACTGAGGGTGTTTGAGAATATTTGGACCGAAGGGAGATGAAGTGACGGGAGGTTGGAGAAAACTGCATAATGAGGAGCTTCATAACTTGTGCTTTTCTCCAAGTATAATTAGAATGATGAAGTCAAGGAGGATGAGGTGGGCAGGGTATGTAGCACGAATGGGAAGGAGAGGAATGCATATAGGATATTGGTGGGAAAGCCAGAAGGAAAGGAACCACAGGGAAGACCAAGGCGTAGGAAGGTGAACAATATTAAAATGGATCTGAGAGGGATAGAATCGGGTGGCATTGATTGGATTGGTCTGGCTCAGGATAGGGGCCATTGGAGGGCTCTTGTGAACACGATAATGAAGCATCCCGTTCCATAAGTGCTGGGAAATTGTCTTTCAACTTTGCTTTCCAGTGTAGTAATTTTTAGGGCTCTAATATTTTGTGCGTTTTTCATACTCATTCAATCCGAGAAATACGCCCAGCCATACAAAATTATTTATTTAATTTCTGCCCATTCTTAGAAGGAGAAGTTACGATGTTCGTCCTTACATCCAAGAAACAGCTTCGGTAATAGAATTTGAAAGTAGGGCACGGCTCAAGCAAATCCTACTGTCGGTCCATATCTTCAGAAGCTCTCTCCATTATGCTCGTACCTATTTTGATGTCTATTTTAATTATAGCTAATTACATGGATAGAATCCACCTTCGTTAGCTAACAGTCGCTCAACGAATCAAGAAATTTCCCGCCTTTGGTGGCATCTGACTTAATTACCGTGTTACATGTGTCCGCCCTTCTGGATTCTTCAACTTGCTTTCTAAAATATTTAAAAGTTTTAAACGCTAATATATATTCAGCATCACTGGTGTAGTGGGTCTGGAACGGGGTCCGCTCCGCCTCGTGAGGATAATTGAGGAGCTATTTCAAGGACATAGCGGCTCCGGTCTAGAGAACTGAAATAAACGGCTGTCGGGTTTCGTTGCGCTGACCACGGAACACTCTCTATCCGCACTAACTGCTCAGACAAGCGGCGGTGGCTCTGTCGGTATAGTTCGCTTGCGGAATGAAACCACGAAGTTTGTAGTTCATCACTGGTGTATATACAATACATGTTTCGACCAACATTGGTCATCTTCATGGGACTCTGAAATTGCTGATGAAGATACTGAGTTTGTGTCCGTAAATTTAATTTTTGGGGCATGCCTTCATCTCTGCGGCCATGTGTCTGTAATGCATATTAGTATCTTGTGTATGACATGTGTTGGTGTATATGTACGTATCCTATAGTGACAAGAAATTCCTCCTATTGTGTAGCGGTTACGAATGTTTGCTGCGCTGGGTTGGTTCTCCTTTTTTATTTTGAAAAAAACAAAATTGTATATACCAAAATGAGGTAAACAATAACCGTCCGGCCGTGGTTGGCCGTCTTTTGTACACGTATAACGTGTATATGCTGCCATCTAGTGTTTAATGTTTGTACTCTTTCGAGTATTGGATTATAAATGTAAAAATGTGTGTCATTCATGTGTTGCGTATTTTTATTAATTTCATATATGTGATATTTTTCTAATTTATTCCTGTATTTTTCTTTTTTATGATGTTCGTTGTATCATTTGTGCCCCCATATGCCTGTACAATGCTCAGTATGTGGTTCTAATATCCATATTAAGTGTTATTATTTATAATTTGCTTGTAAAAGTTCTTCATATCTGATGTAAAACTTTCGGCCTGTTTCCCCTTCTTATTTTAGTTGGTAATCTGCGTATTTCATTTGGTAAATTACACTTTTTTCATGTTTTGTATTTTGTAATTTTTTTTCTGCTTTCTACCTGTGCAATTCATCGTGAATATTTTGATTATAGGCCTAATAAACCCAGAAAAAAAAAGTTAATTGTGAAGCCCCTAATTGTATCAATTGTTTTCAAATCCTTTTCTCAAACTGACAGTCCCTTTCTTTTGCGAACTGCTGCTACATAGAATCGAATGTTGGTCAAGTATTAATTAGCAGTTAAATTATTGCATTCGGATAAAGTGAAGTGGCATGCATAAAGCCTAATTTCACGGCGCTCCTTCACATGGCGGTGAAATTTTCGTGACTTTGCCGCTCAGACGATCAATCCGTTCCAATAAGGTACGTTATATTTCCGCTGTTTAACGCGACTTCATTTGCTGGAAACTCCCGCATCTAATTTTACCGTTAAAAGCATTATCAAGGGAATCTTAAATCCTGGGAAAATTGTAGTCTCCGGTTTGTGCGATAGAAAACAGCTGCAAATTAACAATGAGAAGTTCTAATGGTTACTGAAGTCACTGCATTTGAAATCGAATCTGGACAATGGCACATGTGAAATCTCTTTTTTTTTCCCTGTTCCTCTACGTTTCCTCTTTTTCTTATCTCTGTCTTTCTTTCCTTATATTTGTTTGTTGCTCTTTTCACACTCTATTTGTCATGACTATGTAGTAAAGTGAGGCCATTCACCATGGGGCCGATACGGCCCATCTCCAGTTGTATTTTCATATCATTACATAAATTCAGTGCCGCAAAAGTTTGTGTTTTACGTCATCAAATGTGTATATACTTGAAAGAGAAAGAGAGATTAACCTAAAAACTAAAACTGAACTCCGTGGTCTGTGATCCGCAAGCGAACCATACCGACCGAGCGACCGTCGCTGATCGGCGAAGTTAGTGCCAAATTTAGCTGATAGAGGGTGTTGTGTGGTCAGCGCAACGGAAGCCAATGTCCATTAATTTCGGTTTTCTAGACCGGAGCCGCTATTTTCTTGAAATAGCTCCTCAATTATCCTGATGAGGCTGAGTTGACCCCGTTCCAGAGCCACTACTTCTCAGAAAATCTTGTAGCGCCCAACCCGCACCTCTGCATCTGTAGCCAGGGACTCTGACCACTAGATCACAGAGGCGGTCAGAGAGGTTATGCGTCTGTGTAAAATTCCTGTAATAGTTGACCATCACTTTCGGTTGCAACTATGTACATCACGCTGTGTCGTAAGTGTATATATGTGTTGTTATCAGTGTTGAGGAATATATATTCGGGTGCTTGCACTCTTAAACATAGTTCCTAACGGAAGAAACAAAATCAGTTCACCGGACGCTTACTGCCAGGACAAAGAAGTGTTGCCGACTGAAATGAAGAAAATGACACGACTTTCCACTTAGTGACTGCAGTCGCAACCTTCTACAGTACCTGGAACCGAAAGCACGCGAACTCTCAGTTCAGAAACGAACAGACTGAGTGACTTAGCAACCAAATAACCAGATCGCTAACTAATTCAACTGGATGATCTCGTGACTAGTCACTAACTGACGGACTAACAATTTTGAAGTCTAAGCTACTAAGTTCTGACTCAGTATATTATATTTCCGGACGTTATCCATCATCCTGTTTATATCTAATACACCGTCCTGTTTTTTATTTAAAAACACAACGTTACGGAGACTGGATCCTGTCTCCGTAAGTTGGACCCAATCGACACAGCTAGTCCCTATTTCTAAAGGACTGTACCAACATCAAATAGGGACTAGCTCTCGGCACGGACCCCACAGAGAAAAGCGCTTCTAACAACTCTTATATTGCTGCGTGCGTTTCCGTTTCTACCATTACCTAGCAACGGCCGGTGTTTACAGAGCCATTACTTAGAAAAGGCTATTGTACGTATCTTTCACAGTCTTTGCCTAACAAGGCGTCTACATGACACAATATGTTATCCCGTGTTCTATTTAAAGTTCAAACGTTGAAATATTCAAGAGAGTTTTAGAGGCCATTTTGTATGGGCGTCAGAGTCAGTGTCTCGCAACAGATGTATGACATAAAACTGCACTGATGTTATTTGTGGACATGGTTTTGAGGAGAATAACCGCAACTAAGAAACGGAAGGAATAGAAGGCTGGAGGAAATTACATAAGTTCCACAGAATACAGTTCGGTGGCCACGACGTTCACCGGACTTCACAACGCTGGATTTCTTCCTGAAGGGTTACGTGAAGGACCGTGTGTTCGTGCTACTCTCCTACAATTCATACTTTCTCTTATAAGATCTGATAAAATGCGGGAGGTTTGAATGGAACATTCTGTATTACAAGGGCGATCAGCTCAAGAAGTCTGAGATTGACAGGATCTGTAGAACACGTGGAAGGGATGAGAAATGCATAGAAATTTTCTTTCAGCTAAACAGAAAGTCCTACGTGGAAGATCTAGCTACGTCTTGGAGGATAACAATTAAACAGACCATAAATAAACATATCTTGAGTTAGTAGATTGGATTCATCTGGCTTAGAATATTAATCAGCATAGGAATTCTGCAAATACGGTAATGCCTGTTTTGTTCCAGAACGGCTTTCGAATTTCATGATTACGTGAGGGCTTATTAATTAGTTCAGGAGGAAGGAGTCTGTCCTGTGCAGTTATTTCTAACCAGGGGACAGGGCCATGTTATGTTTTCAGGCACTTTAGAAGAATCGTGCCTGAATTAGACTAACTACAGAAATTAGTGCACAGTTGCCTGATACGTGCAGTTATATGTGACGTCATTCCGCTTGTTGCCTATGAATCGCGGAATGTCCTTTCTTTGTTCGTACACAGCGTGTGCAATCTTGTACATTACAATGTCAGTCGATGTTGTCATTAACGTCCTCACCAACTCTTTTCGGCAGATCCTTGAGACTCACTTCACATTTAAGGAACGCAACACCCCCTCCTATTTCAAGTGTCAAAAATACACGGAAATTACGATAGAAACATTGGAAGTCAAGAACTTCAGAACATTTAATTAAATCTATAAAAGAAACTCCATAGTTTTTAGTCCGCATACTAACTATACCGACCTAGCGACCGCCGCTTGTCAACGAAGTTAGTGCTGACTTTAGCGGATAGAGTGTTTGGCGTGGTCAGCGCAACGGACGGCCGTTAATCTCCGTTTTCTAGGCCGGAACAGCTATTTTCTTTAAATAGCTCCTCAATTATCCTCACGAGGCTGAGTGAACCCCGTTCCAGACCCTCTACTTCTCAGAAAATCTGATAGCTTCTGGAATGGAACCCGGGACCTCTGTATCTGTAGACAGAAATTCTGATAACTAGACCACAGAGGCGGTCTCGCTTCCATCTTCAGGGTAGAAAATCTGCCAATATCGAACCAGCATAAGCATGTGGAGTTTAATTTGTATGGAGGTAGGTGTTCACTTTAGTTAGGGCGGAGAATTATACAAATCCATGATGATGTAATATCTGTGCTTGTTTCCAGCCGTGTCCGTGGGCGCAATTTAACGAATTTGTAAATTAAGAAATCTCATGAAAACATAAATCGTTTTTATGATTCCGAAACTCTTCGTTGACCTCATTTTGGAGACATAAACAAATGTTCCTCATTTTACTTGAAGCTGACAGTAACATCTAGTACGGTACATATTGTAACCTGTAACTTGTTGCTCTTAGTCATGGAAACAATGGCAGTGACATACATGAACCTCCATATTGTCTCAATGAGTGTCAAGTGCTACGTGACGGCTCCGTACAGCAGGTATTGCCAAAAAGAATATAGCATTCGCGCTTGTCATGTTTGTGGCCCACGAAAGAGCTGTGTGCAACCTGGCGACAGATCATAGACCCCCACCAAAATTATTGTTCTATAAAGTCAAACTACAAGATGGAGCGTGTTAAATTCGGAGAACAAAAGCAGACACATCCATTGTATGAAGTTTATGCTCGCAAGACAAATATAATATGAAGAACCCTGACCTGCCTCTAGAATCTGCGAATTAAGCCAGACTTTGTTGAACTGCTCCACTGTACCCACGTACCAGATGGTCTTCACTGGGGGAGACATGGGGTGGGGTGGTGGCAGATGCTGTAATGCAAAAGTGACTTATCGCAGTTTCTTGTGCTTAAATAGTGCTTCTACCTGCTTCGTTTAGATTTTCGTTGTGTATTCAGTACTTACTTATGGAGCTGAGCCCTTCTTGATTAGAAGCCAAATCTGCAGCTACTCAAGAATTTCCTATCATTTTATGGAACCCGAAGGTTCATTACCGTGTTCACAAGAGCCCTCCACTGGTCACTATCCTGAGCCATACCATCCCATTCTATCTCTCTAAGATCCATTTTAATATTGTTCACCCACCTACGCCTTGGTCTGCCCAGTGGTCTCTTCTTGAGTATTCAGTAGAATAAAATAAATGTATGCTTCTATGAAACTTATATAGGTTCGTCGGGGCACGCGGTAGTGTAGTTGATTGGGGCACTATGCTCCAAGCCGGAAGATCCCGATGAGGTCGTTGGGTCTTTCAATTGCCTTAATCCTTCCAGCCGTACTGTGGTCCTGGGTTCGACTCAGCCTCTAACAGAAATGAGTACCGGAAAACTTCCTGGGGAGTAAAGGGTGTCCGGCGCGTGAGGCTGACAACCTCACCGCCATCTATGAACCAATTTTCTATAAAATATGAGAGCCTCGACGTCTTACAACCCTATTGGCCTCCACGGTCTGTTACAGGGATAACTATATATCACATCGCTGAAGGTTGTTTCATTTTTATACAGCCTTTCAAGTAGCCTCTTGCCGTGAGGTTAACTCCGTGGGATAGTGTCACAATTGAGACCCAGGCGTCTGTTCAGCAGGTCAAGCAATTACGCTCCTGTTATAGAATAAAAATATTCATTCGTTCACACGAACCCACCACTGGATTCTGTCCCGTATCGCTAAATCAGGATCACAACTTCACATCAAATATTTCCTTTTATTATTACACCTCCATCTATATTGTGGTCTCAGGATTAGGGTCTCTCCCTCATATCTCCTGCGTGTTACATTCCCTGCCCATCTTATCCTCCTCAGTTTTAAGGCAGTATAATATTCCGTTCGGATTCAGTTGTAAGGCTTTAATTGTGATTATATAAAACTTCATATGTTTTTCTTCCTTTCTCTAAAATCCATATATTTCCATGAGGAGTTCTCATGTCGGTTTCCTTCAGTCTATATTATTTTCTCAGGTTCATAGACCGAGTTTCACACCCGTACTAAAAGCATATAAGACAAGGACCCTGAGAGCTATACCAGCGGTAGCGTAGCTACTGGCAGGGCCAGGCAGACTGCTTTTACCGGTTCTCGCGGTCTCTCCGCTTGCAGATTTCTTATATATTTTTTCTTCTACCCTGAAGATGGAGGCGATACGTTCCTCCGAAACGTCGGTTAACACCACATATACACGGTGCCAAATCCCAGAAGACTGCTTTCTTCATAGTCACCGCCGTGAAAGCCTCAAATCGGAATAAACATTACCCAAATTTAACTTCCTCTCAAATTATTTCATTATGAAAATTTGGCGTGTTAATTTCGTAGACAAGTATTTGAACGCTCAACATTTTCGAAGCATTTGTTAGGTTCATTCCATAGATAATAATTTTTTTCTACTTTGCGATAGCAATAAATGAACATCGTATTTTCATGATATAAATTAAATTCAGTCGAAATGTTGCTAATATTTCGCATTCGTATCCATATAAATATTGTATGTATTTCTTGTTTCCGGTATCTTGTGCCCATTATGCGAAGTGCTGTTTGCCAATTCAACTTTACCTTTACTATAAAATCGTGAAATAAACAATCATCTTCTAAAGATATAATGCCACGTAGTCCGTTGAAAGTCAACCGACGTTTCGGAGTAACATATTGCCTCCTTCTTCAGGGTCGAAGAATAAGCCGAGCAGAGCTGTGAGAACCTCAGATGTTACACAGTTATGTTCTATTCTCTTAGTAACAGGATCCTCGGTCGTCTGGTTCAAAGAGAACAGAAACCACTCCTAGGACGTAGTCCGTTGTTGCATGAAGGTGTTAGCCCTTGAATTCTGTCTCCCTTTGACACAGACCCTTTAATGTCTTACGATCTGCAACTCCAGCTGGGCAGATGAGTACGGTCAATGCCCCAGGAAGGGACCGCTCAAAAATTATAAATGATCCTACAATCGTACGTAATTTGGATCTGGGTAAGAGAACCCATATTTTGGCAGAACATCCCCTCCTGATATTAGAACTGAGTTGGTGAAATTACAGGGGGTGTTTCAACGTTATCCTTTTGAATATGATCTGTCTCGAAGTTTTGACTTTAACCAATTTAGTTTATATCTTCCTCAATTTAACCGTCATATTTTTCTGTTTTGTTTAATCGTAAAGCGTTCGGGTTTGACAGGTGGTATTTTCAAACATCCCTTTCTGTTTCTCTTTAAAAACACCAGACTGATTCAAGTCTTAGAATGACAGAAGGAGAATAAACCAACGAGTGTCTGTGCAATTTGTGAAGTAGGTTACCCTGACAGTCGCTCGCTCACTTTATAACATGAAGTTTAACGGGACACTACACAAGAGATTATAAATTTACGTTATATTATCTTACTTGTTTTGTGTAGGTATGAAAATTGATTTGTCATGGTAAGGGAGGGGTGTAGAATGTGGATACCTGAGAACGATGTGCCGACAAATTTATATATGCCCATATAATACAACGAAATTAACAGGAGAGTAGAAAATATTTCGATTAAGAGACTCCATAATTCTTTCCGTTTAACAGAAATGATTAGATCAGTCAAGTGACATATGTTGTTGCACGAGGAATATGACATGTATAAAAGTAAATAAAGCTATCCCTGTAACAGGCCGTGGAGGCCCATAAGTTTGTGAGACGTCGAGGCTCCAACATTATCTAGACAATCTGCTCACAGATGGTGCTGAGGTTCTCAGCCTTACGCGGCGGCCGCCCTTTGCACCCCAGGAAGATTCCTGGTACTCATTTCTGTTAGCGGCTTAGTAGATTCTAGGGCCATAGTGCGGCTGGAAGGATTAGGTCAAATGAAAAAGAAATCTAATGACCTCATCGGGACTTGAACCCGCGACCTTGCGGCTTGTAACATAGTGCCTCAACCAACTACGCTACCGCGTGCCTCATATGACAGATGTATATTAAATATAAATTGGAAAATCTGGGGTGAAATAGATAACCTCGGATACATATGTGTATATTGTAATATAATATTAAAATTTATCTTTTGCAGAAATGTTTTTAGAAGTTAAGGACTGAATAGATCAAGATACGAATGGACCCTAAACAGGTGCCGAAATTCGCTGTTCCGTAAAAATACGTTTCATGATTAGATAACTATAGATTTTAATAAACTGTTGTTTGTTATTTTGTGGCTTATTTAACGGCGCTTTACCAAGAGAAGACATTATTTACCGTTAAATTTGGGATGAAAGATATTATGTATAGGAAACTCTGAAGAATATAGGATAACGAGCTGTGATATATTTTAAGTCTATATCATCCCTTATTGTAATGTGGCATATTTGCTGAAAGCGACAACTGTGAAGCCAGAGAAACAACTATTGCTAGGAAACGACTCTCAAACAACATTCGTGTCTAGGAAACGGCCGCGAATCTAACGATAGAACGACGTCCGATTTTAGGCGGCAAATTCGTAATAAGGAGCAATAGTCGCCGCTGCTATGTAACAGCTCGATAAACACGTTCCCATAGCAACAGATACTCATGCAACAGGGGATCTGTTTTCTACGTTGTCCGTGCCGATATGTTATAAGCAAGGGACAATGTTAGAGTTTAGTGATTCTGGCAGACGACAAATCCGTCCTCTCATCAGAGAGAGAGCCCCACATCAACAAACCTGCAACTGTCTGACAGTAATACAAATCTGGTCGTAAAACCCCGATGGGTGCTTTATTCCAAGAAAGGGTGGCTGACTGACAGTAGGTCGTAATATAAGTTTGACTCTGACTTTGAAAGCTTAGCTAGTTGTCATTTGATAGGCGGTGAAGAGAAGGCTAGGAATTTGGTAAGGAATGCAGTTTGAAAGGAGTCGCCGTTCAGAGAGAACTTCAAAACGGAGGCAGAATAATAGCCATTGTGAGAAGCCGTTACTAAGAAACGCCTGGTGAAGATACTACATGATGGAAAAACTTAGCGTGTGAATTTTAAATTGTGAAAATTAGCGATGGATCTATAATTAGATGTAATTACAAGTTGTGTGGTGAAGTAATCAATAAATCCAAGATCAAAACCAAAACGCCTATTCTCTACAGGATCTTCTCTCAGTTTGGATACGTATACAACTTGAGTCCTGTTACAGGAATATCGATTGCAAGTAAAAACAGAGAACCACCTGCAGCTGGCGGTGCAGCTCCACTTTTTGCCTAAGTAACGGGCGGTGAATGTGGTGGGAGTAAAACCTCAAAGAACTTGTATGGAAAATAGCATTCCTTGGGTTGCGTAACACCTTCAGGTACTCTGCGGTGGCTTAAGGCTCGACAGCCTGGCAAGTCAATGGACTTAGTGAATGTTCGTTTCGGATTAAAGGCAACGGTTTATACCGAACTCAAACTCCATTTTGCTCTCTGAAGAGAAGTACAGAGTCCAAGTGTTTGAGAGCACAATATAAACAGACATTAAGCAGAAGGATTACCTGCGGAAATTACTTAAAATAGATCTCCCTAAGTTATATTCCCACTAATAAAACTAATATCAGAGTGATTTAACATAGAAGTGGGAGATTGACATATAAATGCATTAAACAATGTGTTCAAAATATATTGTAGCGTGTAGAGACTTTGCTGGGTAACGACCGTGAAACAACATCCGCTGCTAGGCGACAGATTCTGTAACAACAAATATACATTGCCGTTACTGAGTAACTCCTTCGTAAAGAAACATTCCCACGGCAACGATTGAAGTATAAAAATAAACGGTGATTTATATACGATCCGTGCCAAGATTTTATAAGGAGGACAATTGGAACAACAGTTCAGAGATTGCCGTTGTAGCAGGAGCTACTAAGGATAGGGCATTATCTGCTGTACTGAACCTGAACTGACAGAGGCTTTGTATCTATTGTATATACATTTAGTAATATGTAAAATGTAAATTGTACATACTGACAACAGGCATATTACTGCTGACTGTGGCACTGGCAGAACCGTTGCTAAGCAACGGCTGTACACGCTACAACACCCTGGTTCTGTATTTATAGTTTACTGCAACTTCCCTATCCGATACTGCATAAATTCTTTAATAACCGAGAAATGTAAAATAATGAAAGACGAGTGAAAACGCTTTATGTGTTAAGCATTTAAAACGACAAAAATGTGGTTAATTTCTGGTTACGTTACTGTGAAAATAAGGAGCCCTGTGTTCTTCTGATAACTTATTAATTTATTTTTAGCGTAATCGTTGATACACTGAGTGTGCTTCATAAAGCGGAGAAGTTCTTGGAGGTGGGCCTAGGCCCACTGGGGCTGTAGTGACAAGGGGGGAAAAAAACTTCATAAAGGTATTTTCACCGTTTGCAGAACGACAATTGACCAGCATTATAGCAATCAATATAATTTCACGCAGCCGACACAGGTCACCCTGTTTCGGTCAACTCAACATGGCTGTTTAGCTTATTTTAAGAGATTTTAATTATTTAGTCTCAGTACTCGTTTTCATGACCATAGCAAGTCTCTTCAGCAAATTTATAGCAAAACCTTACGTTCAGTAGCAACGTGTGTATAGAATTTACTTTATAATGTTGGCTTGCCCGTGATGATGGCCAATACTGCCAGAATATGTACAGGCAAAACGGTTATACTTACTTAAATATTAAATTATTTACTTACTTGCTTATGGAGCTGAGCCCTTCTTGAGGAGAAGCCAATTCTGCAGCTACTCAAGAATTTCCTAGAATTCTATGGAACCCGAAGGTTCATTACCGTGTTCACAAGAGCCCTCCACTGGTCCTTATACTGAGTCAGATCAATCCAATCCATACCATCCCATCCTCTCTCTCTAAGATCAATTTTAATATTGTCCACCCACCTACTCCTTGGTCTTCCCAGTGATCTCTTTCCTTCTGGCTTTCCCACCAATATCCTATATGCTTCCTCTCCTCCCCTTTTCGTGCTACATACCCTGACCATCTTATCCTCTTTGACTTGATCATTCTCATTATACTTCGAGAAGAGTACAAGTTATGGAGCTCCTCATTATGTAGTTTTCTCCAACCTCTTGTCACTTCATCTCTCTTCGGTCCAAATATTCTCCTCAACACCCTGTTCTCAAACACTCTCAGATAAAATTATTTGCAGTTGATAAATTTCTAATTTTTATGCAATATAATAGTAAGTTATATTTGCTGTTGGTGCTTAGGAAAAGTAATTTTGCAAGAAAATATTTGTGTTAGCTTCAGCTTGAATATCTTGTCCGCATGTAATAACTCGAGATCTTTTGTTGGGAATTTATATTAAATTTTGCGTTTGGAATTTCGAAGAATATTTGTTGCCAGACTTCAAATTTTTTAATTAGACATTAATAACGGACACTTAAATAAAGATATACACGCGTTCTATATTTATCTTGAGCATGAGTCACTAAATATTCACCAGGACGAAAAATTTTCTATACAAACTCTGCAAAAAAAAAAATAATTCACATGCTTTATATATGCACAATTTTCCCAAAAGTGTTTTACTTTTTAAATAATTAAATAGAAACAATTTTTATGCTGTTTGGAGTTAATGACAGAATGAAAGCTGTAGATTTGTTCTGCTATTTGCATATGTTTCCTAACTTCTTATTATTACTGCCAATAGAACCGTTCCCTTCTTCAAAATTTCCCTCTTAGAAAAATAGTAATTGTTTCATACATTATAACGTTATGGAAATAAGTGTGAATATTATCTGTGAGCATATACAGAAAGCAGTCTTCTGGGATGTAGCGCCGTGTAGATATTATGTTGACCGACGTTTCGAAGGAATATATCGCCTCCATCTTCTGGGTAGAAAAAAAAGAAGAAATCCGCGAACGAACCAGCCTGTAGTAACTGCTCACGCTGGTTCGCTCGCGGATTTCTTCTTTTTCTTTTTCTTCTACCCCGAAGATGGAAGCGATACGTTCCTCCGAAACATCGGTTAAAACTATATCTACACGACGCCACATACCAGAAGACTGCTTTCTTCATAGTCGCTGCCGTGAAAACCTCAAATCTTACAATTGCATATACAATGAAATCTGACTTTAATGCTTAACATGGGCTAAGCTGTTACAATAATTTCATATGCAATTAGTTTAACATTGTAACACCCTGTATATTACAACAATTTTGACAAGTCATCTCGACGGATTCTTTGGATAAAACAACTCCCAAGGCATTAAAAGACGCATGTCTGATGTTTTGAAAATGTCCGTTACATTCTATTGTAAACTTCCGAAACAAAGCAACGGGCTTAGTATAAAATTGTTCATTGCTCTTTCTTTTCGAGAAGACAGGGAGAAAAAGCAAATTAGATGTTACGAGGACGGAGGGGGGGGGGATTCCATTTGGTACCGGAAGTTGATTAACGAACGTCACGGGAAGGAAGAAGAGGGTACGTAGGGGGTAATTATTTCAATGCCTTGTTGAATGGAAGCTAAACCGCCCATGATTGAAGTGCAAACACCCTCAGATATGTCCCTCCTTCTCTTAGTCAGTGCACCTGACTTTAAATGAAAGGATGCCATATGTTGTACGCATCCTGCAGCCTTATACATAGGAAGTTCAGGCTAGTACGTTAGGAATGTTCTAACGGTCGTTTAAAAAGTAACGAATATATAAGTTTTAAATGACACACGTTTTGCATGTAGCATGTAATAAATACTTCGAGACAGTTTAAAAATAAAATACTTGAGAAGATAGCAAACATACCAGGGCATGTAGCACGAACAGAGGAGACGAAGAATATACGACTGTCTGCTTTTACCGGTTCCCACGGTCTCTTCGCTTGCAGATTTCTTATATTTTTTCTTCTACCCTGAAGTTGGATGCGATACGTTCCTCAGAAACGTCGGTTAACACCACATATACACGGTGCCAAATCCCAGAAGACTGCTTTCTTCATAGTTACCGCCGTGAAAGCCTCAAATCTTCAAAGAATAGTGTTAAAAATGTAAAGCTATTCCTGTAACAGGCCTTGGAGGTCTATAGGTTTGTGAGACGTCGAGGTTTCCACAATTCTTAGACATTCGGCTCACAGATGGCGTTGAAGTTTCCACCCTTACGCGCAGTTCACACTTTAACCCCAGGAAGATTCCTAAAGAAAAACCTCTTTTACTCATTGGATAGAATGCTTGGTGAGTCCCAGAGCTCGCCTCGACGTTGTGGAGAAGACAAAAATTCTTTTGAATGTAACCCTATATTTTGGATGTCCAGCCCAGAGCGTAGTTGTTATACCGACTGAGGTATCCCTGCTCTATAATACAGCAAAGAACATAATTCATTATATTTTATAAAAAGTAGGTCTATTGATCCGCTAAGAATCAGATATTCTCCCAAGAATTATCGACTGAATGTGATTTTGACATGTCGGTATTCAGCAGACAAAATCTGTCTTGTTTTACAATACATTCTAAAATATCAGAGCATAACAGTACTTTNATCTGTTTCCGTCTTCAGGTGAGAAAGGAAGACACATACTCAGTTGGGCCCCTTAGAAAGAGCTAATCTCAATCACCAAACACTAATAAATCTTTCTAAGGGGCCCAACTGAGTAGGTTTATCCTTCCCTATCCACCTGAAGACGGAGACAGATCCAGTCTCCGAAACGTCGTGGGTTTTTTGTCTTTTATGTACCGGACGATGGGTGAAGTCCAAACTAAGCCAAAAGAAGTATAATTCATTATATTTTATAAAAAGTAGGTCTATTGATCCGCTAAGAATCAGATATTCTCCCAAGAATTATCGACTGAATGTGATTTTGACATGTCGGTATTCAGCAGACAAAATCTGTCTTGTTTTACAATACATTCTAAAATATCAGAGCATAACAGTACTTTCGTGAATCATGGGTCCCATAATAGAATATGCCTTGTGCCTGTTTTTGCCTGCTCCTCAACTTTATAAATGAACGCCCGTTACAATGAAGCACTGAATATATCCGCAAGTTCTGCTGGCTAATACGAATCGTGCCGACATTAGCACTCATGTTCCCAAGTCATGCAAGAAAAATGAAAGTAATTCCTTTAAATTATTCGTACGTAAAACATTGTTCCACAGATTTTCAAGTTAAAAATTAACATAAGTTTTCTTTTTTTTTCAACCTCTGTATCTACACGTCTGTTTCTCCTGTGGTCACGTTCAAGTTATCTATAATAATCTGTGTGTTGCTCTAAATTACAGCTGTTTTTGGACCTTGGTGTCGTTTGTAATTGACAGATCTGTGTGACTCTAGCCTCACATCATAGAAATAAAGAAGCGTTCAGATTTCTCTTTTACAGTACGGTCAGAGCTAAAGCATGAGATTAATTCTACCTGTAAGAAAGGTAGCGTTGTCCCTGTACGCAATGAATTAAGCACTACGCCATGAAGACGTATGGCGGAATGGATTTTCTTGACCTCGATATTAGTTTGAGGTGAGTGGCCAGCTTCACGCCCCGGCCGGTTTACTTCCGGGGAAAGAGTCCCCGGTACACATTTGATAGGACGCTGGGTGGGCCCTAGAGTCGGTCTGGACGATTTGGAGAAGAGAAAATTCTTGACCCTACCGGGACTCGAACACCGACCCCTCAGTCGCTGCCCCAGTCTACCTGTAGCCTTCATTTTCTTATAATGTCACTCGTGTAGTAAACAATATACCCATAACAGTGGCCACGCGTGTGTAAGGCATGAACTGTCTTCGCTCGCTTGAATGATGGGATCGTGGGTTCGAATCCCATTAAAGGCATGGATGTCTGTGTATGGGTTTATTATATGTTTTTGTTTTCCTGTGTGTAGATACGGTCTTGCGATGGGCTTATCACTCATGCAAGGA
Source organism: Cryptotermes secundus (assembly GCF_002891405.2). Classification (NCBI taxonomy): domain Eukaryota; kingdom Metazoa; phylum Arthropoda; class Insecta; order Blattodea; family Kalotermitidae; genus Cryptotermes; species Cryptotermes secundus. The sequence goes on along the minus strand of NW_019743001.1, from coordinate 321,246 downwards.
GTCCTACTGACAGTGTAAAAAAAAGTTACGAAACTGAAGAACAGGCCAGTGCCCAACAAAGGGCTGTAGAGCCATTGATGAATGAATTTGGGTAGCGAGGGACAGCGAATTAAGAAGGAACGCGATCTAGGAGCAAAAATGGAAGGATTGTTCAGTACGCGCAGCTACAAGACTACGCGCATGAAGACTGGACACAATTCTCGGCAGATGCAAGAAATTTGTCTGTTCCTCGCGACGTCCAGACGGGCTGTGGCACACACAGAATTTCCTATGAAGTGCAATGGTAAAGTAATCGGAGCGTGAAGCTGACCACCTTCATCTAGTTTTGAGATTAGGCATACATCTCTAATTCCACTCCTCGGTAAACCTTCATAGCGAGTTTCGTACTAAAACACAAGTAGAGGTAAATTTACACAGTTTCTTACCCATAGAGCTAAGCCCTTCTTGAGGAGCCGCCAAATCTGCAGCTATTCAAGAATTTCCCAGCATTTTATGAAACCCAAAGGTTCATTACCGTGTTCACAAGAGCCCTCCATTGGTTCCTATCCTGAGCCAAATCGATCCAGTCCATACCGCCCCATCCTATCTCTCTAATATTATCCACCCACCTACTTCTTGGTCTTCCTAGTGGTCCCTTTTCTGATGACTTTTTCACCAATATCCCATATGCATTCTTCATCTCGTCATTCGTGCTACATGCACTCCCTATCTCATCCTCCTTGACTTGGTCGTCGTCGTAACCTCTATGGGAAAAATATCTGGGAGCCGGGACAGCTCAGTCGGTATAGCGACTAGGCTACAGCCCTGTGTAGCCAACGATTGGGACTAGACTGAGCCCTGGGTAGCCAAGGATCGGGACTAGACTACAGACCTGAGGAGCCAAGGATCGGGATTACACTACAGACCTGCGGAGCCAGGGCTCGTGACTAGACTACAGACCTGCGGAGCCAGGGATCGGGACTAGACTACAGCCCTGAGGAGCCAAGGATCGGGACTAGGCTACAGACCTGAGGAGCCAGGGATCGGGACTAGTCTACAGACCTGAGGAGCCAAGGATCGGGACTAGACTACAGACCTGAGGAGCCAAGGATCGGGACTAGACTACAGACCTGAGGAGCCAGCGATCGGGACTAGGCTACACACCTGTGTAGTCAACGATTGGGACTAGACTGAGCCCTGGGTAGCGAAGGATCGGGACTAGACTACAGACCTGAGGAGCCAAGGATCGGGACTAGACTACAGCCCTGAGTAGCCAAGGATCGGTACTAGGCTACAGACCTGAGGAGCCAGAGATCGGGACTAGACTAGCTGTTAGACTGATACTATAACCCATTCCGTCTCTATGGGTACGGGTTTCTGGAAATTTCTTCCCCAGGGGGTTAAGCAGCCGAAGCATGAAGCTCGCAACTCATCTCCGTCTTGTGCCGGGATTATGATCGGCTGAAGCTATGCTCCTGTTCTCCATAGGTGGGCGTGGGGTAGCAGTTAATTATGCAGCGGGACAACATACTGAGCATTTGATTTCCGATGCTGAGTACAAATCCAACTCCAAACGGCTCATCTTTATATAACTGAAAAAAAAAAATGATGCTATTCTTGTAACAGGCTTGTGAGACGTCGAGGCTTGCACATTATTTAGACAATCGGCTCACAGATGGCGGTGAGGTTGTCAGCCCTACGCCCCGGCCACTCTCTACTCTCCAGGGAGATTCCTGGTACTCATTTTTGGTAGAGGCTGAGTGGACCCCAGGGCCGTAGTGCGGCTGGAAGGTTTAGGTCCATTGAAAAATCAATGACTTCATCGGAAATTGAAACCGCGACCTTCCGCGTTGTAGCGTAGTGCCTCAGCCAACTACTCTACCACATGCCCCCTTATATATATAATTATTACATAATATAATTTACAAAGCCGTTCTCATTTATATCTACAATTTACATTTAAAGCATATTTCAATAGAGAAGACCGAAATTAACGGCCGTTGGGATCTCTTGCGCTGACCACGCGACACCCTCTATCCACTAAAGTTGCCACTAACTTCACAGACAAGCGGCGGTCGCTCGGTTAGTATTGTTCGCTTGAGGACTACAGGCCACAGAAGTTATTTTCTTGTTTAATCGTTTATTGAAATAAGGGTTAAACTCTTCAGTCAACCGTGTTTCTCCGTTTATGAATCTGTCTTTGGCGTTATCAGGTTTGGATCGAGGTGATGCTACCGGTGATATGAGGCTTATTTTTTTCCTTGGCACTACAGCCCCAGTGGGCCTAGGCCTACCTCCATGAACTTCTCCGTTCATTTCGGCTTTTCTAGATCTTACAAATTCAGTAGGACTCCTTGAGCGGGTGATCAGCTCGTCGCATGGCCTCCACCTGTACACAAACACAGAAAAACGCACACACACAAACTAAACATCCATGCCCTGAGTGTAATTAGAACCCACGATCCCGGTTTCCAAGCGAGCGAAGACAGTACATGCCTTAGACCGCTCGGCTACCGTGACCGGCAGTGTATAAGAATAATATATAAGAATTCAGTTCGTACCTCACAGGAAACAGATCCGAACCCACGATCCCGGTTTCCAAGCGAGCGAAGACAGTACATGCCTTAGACCGCTCGGCTACTGTGACCGGCAGTGTATAAGAATAATATATAAGAATTCAGTTCGTACCTCACAGGAAACAGATCCGAACCCACGATCCCGGTTTCCAAGCGAGCGAAGACAGTACATGCCTTAGACCGCTCGGCTACCGTGACCGGCGATATCAGGCTTATAGCCTCACTAAATAGACATCGAGGTCAATGAAGTCTACATAATCAGAACTGATGCCATTATAAACGTGTGTATTCCATTCGTTGATCTGTCAGCTTGCTATCTTTCCATTACAGCCGACACTGCTTTCGCAGTTGAAATAGCATCGTTAAATAATCTACTGTGATTCAATTGATCTATAGATTCGTTACTGATTTTGAATGAAGTGTGACGTACATTTCTAACACCTGTTGCTTTCACTGCGACTAAATCTCCTTGGGTTATGAGCCATATCAATTAGTCAAATATTACCAAATGGGTTGACATCCCGAGAAGAGGTTAGTGAATTTCATGCCTTTGGACTGCAGACGTTTCTCGCCCGTTGTTTTACTACTTACAAACTGAAGTTTTGGGTGGGGGGGGGCTATACCGTGTTTTCTACTCGTGGTTTACCCTTTGACCCGCGAGGTACACGCTTACGAACAGAAGAATGTTTGTTCTTATATACTTTAAATTGTTTGTTTATTTACTTACTTATGGACAGACAGCACGAGCATCTTGCAGTCGCCGATCCAGCCAGCTGCTTCAGTTCAAACATTCACGAATAGAATATTCTCTGGTTTTATCTCACTAGTTTAAACTGTGTGCCTTAAAATGGGCCAATGGCATTTCCTTGTCTCGCTCGACCTTTTGACGCCAGATGGGGGGACGCTGACCCCGTGGAACGTGTGCAATTCCGTCATCTTCTGGCTGCCGTGTCAACAGCGTCGTTTCAACTACTACAGTTATTAAGCGCCGTAGCTAGGATGAGAGATAGACGAAATTAGCTTGGGATCATGCCCAAATTTTCTTTTGGCATTAGCGATCTGGAAGATTTCTGGCTCTACTACAAAAATTTTGGTATGATTGCAGTTACATAGTACTATCTTCTGAGATATAACGCCGTGTAGGCCGTTGAAAGTGTGCCGACGTTTCGGAGGAACATATCGCCTCCATCGTCAGGGTCGAATAAGCCGAGCAAGATTACCTGCGTGAAATAAGGTGGCATGCAATGTCACACTGCCGCTATTAGAACCTCAAATACTAAAAATATTTGTTTACATGTTTGTTTCTGAGCTAGATTAACTCGGTGGTTAGTTAGTGAGTTAGTTACGTATTCATCTGGCTTGTAAGCTCGGTCTTTATGTATATAGCTGACCCGTTATGTACTTATTTTCCTCTTTATCTGCTATATTTACTTACAATGGGGGCACGCGGTAGTGTAGTTGGTTGAGGCACTATGCTGCAAACCGAATGATCGCGGGATCGAATCCCGATGAAGTTGATTTTTTCAATTTGCCTAATCCTGCCAGCCGAATTATGGCCCTGGGATCGACTCAGTCTCTAATAGAAATGAGTACCAGGAATCTTCCTTGGTGTAAAGGGCGGCCGACGCGTAAGCCTGACAACTTCACGGCCAGCTATGAGCCGATTGTCTAGAAAATGTGGGAGCCTCGACGTCTCACAACCCTATGGGCCTCCACGGCCTGTTACAGGGATAGCTTTACTTTACTTGCTTACAGTGAGTAACTTCAGAACTTGTACTCTTCGCCAAAAAAGTTAGAATGAACAAGTCAAGATGTATATGATTGGCCGGGTATATAGCACGAATGGGTGTGAAGAGTAATGCATATGGGATTTTGGTGGGAAAGCCAGAAGGAAAGAGCCCACTAGGAAGACCAAGACGTAGGCGGGTGGGTAATAGTAAAATGGGTCATAGAGAGATAGTATGGGATGGTGCTGACTGGATAGATCTGGCTCAGGATATGGACCAATTGAGGCCTCTTGTTAACACGGTACTGAACTTTCGGGTTACATAAAATGGTGGGAATTTCTTGAGTAGCTGCACAACTGGCGGCTCCTCCAGAAGGGCTCAGCTCCCTTTTTTTAATGCTAGTGGGCTTGGACTTATTCCCTTGTACTGCGGTCACTTCTGGCCTATTGTACCAGCCCCAGATGATAGGTGAGGGTGATTGTGGAACAATTGGTGGAATGAAAATTGGCAGGGGAAACCGAAGTACTTGTAGAAAACCCGCCTCAGCGCCACTTTGTCCACCACAAATCCCACTTGACCATACCCGGGATCGGACCGGAGCCGCCGCGTGGGAACTGGGGTTACTTAGTTGGTTAGTTAGTCGGATCGTTGTAATATCTGAGGCTTTCACGGCGGTGACTATGAAGAAAGCAGTCTTCTGGGATTTGGCACCGTGTATATGTGGTGTTAACCGACGTTTCGGAGGAACGTATCGCCCCCATCTTCAGGGTTGAAGAAGTATAAGTAAATCTGCAAGCGACAACACCGTCTGCTTGACCGTGTCTCACGGTGTTGTCGCTTGCAGATTTACTTATACTTCTTCAACCCTGAAGATGGGGGCGATACGTTCCTCCGAAACGTCGGTTAACACCACATATACACGGTGCCAAATCCCAGAAGACTGCTTTCTTCACAGTCGGATCTTTATTTAAGTAAATAACACATGAACCGTTTATTGCGATATTTAACTATCGTGATCGGACGGAGCCATCTAGTGGGATGAATATGTAACTCTTCGGTTGTACGGAATTCCCCGCGGCTCTGCGCATGTCACAATTCCAGCCCCAGCGTTTTCAATTAGTGGAATCAGTCTTCATGTGAAGCTAACATTCATATAATGAGGGGACTCACTTGCGCATGTGGCGGCTTGTTATGGGTGTGTACTGCGCATGTCAGTTCCGACATCTTGATCACTTAACTACAGCCAGCCTTTCTAAGGGCCGTGTAGACCAGGATCCAACTACACGCTTTCCTCTTCTTCTGCCTTTGTTACGCCTTTCCTACTTTTACTGACTGATCGTGTGATGTGCCTCAGTGTACGTCTGGGAACGTTGGTTTGATCCCTGCTTGGGACATGGTGGCAGCCTTATTCATTTCGTATGTTACTTTGTGTAGCTAGACTCCTTACCGATCCCCCATCGTGGGAGTCTTACCAAATATCTAAGCCGTCATTGTTTCACTGATGTTGCTTGCCTCCATAAGGGCCACGGACAGAATCTTATAGACACAGTAATGAATTTGCGTTTATGAATTGTACTATCTTCTGCGATATAACGCCATATATTCTTCTGATTACCGCTCGCTTTCAGGCTCGTTTTTTGCACGGCTGTTTTTTCGATCCTGAAGATGGAGGCGATATGTTCATCCGGAACGTAAGTTGACTTAAAACGGACTACACTCTGTTATATCCCAGAAGATACCACTCCTCAAAACCACCGTTGTGAAAACCTCAAATCCTAAAATTTTGGTTTATATTTAAAAGTATGATTGAGAGCCTTCAGCACAAAAATTTAACCGACATTAAAATATTTAATTTTCGTTTTTTTTTCTTCTCACCACATGTTTCGGTCTGTAAAGATCATCAGCGGGTGGTTTACGAATACTTATGTCGTCATTTAGTTGTAAAAATGGATAATTTTTTTACATTTTACCAATAATTTTATAATTTAAATTTCAGTTTTTAAGATTTTCGTGGATATCTCTGGAATAAGGGTAGTAAAGTGCCAGAGGTCAATGTGATAAAAATCAAGATCCAGTAGTTTGAAGAAATTGGGTAAAAATTGAGTTTTCATTTCTAAAATGAGGGTTGTTTTATGTTTATGGTACAGGTTCTTATGTGGTGTAGATGAGCTGCGTTGTTTTTTATATTTCTGACGCGGGAAAGCAGTAAATGAATGAGCTACTTCAAAATGTCTGCATTTAAGTACAATAACGCACGGCACATGATCCAGAATGTCACAGTTCGTATTGTCACACAGTATGAATGACTATAGACGGGGGCTGGATTGGTGAATACCTTTATTGACCACTTACAGGACGTATCTACAAATAACTATAACACTTTCGCTATTTCCACACTTTACAGTTCACTAGAGCACACAGTCTAGCGTTTTCAGTCTGTTACCAGACGTTTCCTGGTAACGGCTCCAGCAGTGGTTGTTCCTTTGCATCCGGCCTCAACTCCTATCTTCACAGATCCCCGTAGAGAACTAAGCTCTAACCTTGTCCGTTGCTTATAACATCTTGGTACGTGCATTCACTATGACTCTACATCCCCCTTCGGCCTTGTCCTTTGAGTTTTCAGTTTCATGATCATTTTACAGACGGTAGGACTTCTTGGAAGAGCGATCAGCCGTCGCAAGGCCTCTACCTAAACACAAAACAACACAGACATACCAAACATGCATGCCATGTGTGGGATTCGAACTCACGATTGCGACTTCCGAACGAGCAAAGACAGCACATGCCTTAGACCGCTTGGCACGTACCGTATTGAAAACACAGTTCTTGCACTGTTGCGTTTGTGTCTGTCGCTGTGGGAACATGTTTACCTAGCCGTTGCACAGAACTGGCCCTGATATATCCGCTCATGTTGCGATTGTTGCATAGCAACGGCTCTGCACGCTATAGTATAAAGTTCTCCTCGCATGGCTTATCTGCCCACCCCAGCTCAGCGGTGACCCAGACCGGAGGTGCAATTTCGTCTTCTTGTAACTGACACCGGTCAAATGGTTTCATGTCCCTGTTATTGATGAGACGAACTGAGGGCGGGGGACACGCGCCACCTGGGAGCGATATCCTTAGTCTGCGAGTCTTTCCAGCTGAGTTTCCTCATGTACAGTCATAACCTGATACGAGCAATAGTGGATTAAGTGCGAACAACTCCTAAGATTGTAAGATTTGAGGCTTTCACGGCGGTGACTATGAAGAAAGCAGTCTTCTGGGATTTGGCACCGTGTATATGTGGTGTTAACCGACGTTTCGGAGGAACGTATCGCCTCCATCTTCAGGGTAGAAGAAAAAATATTTCTTATAAGATTTCTTATATTTTTCCTTCTACCCTGAAGATGGAGGCGATACGTTCCTCCGAAACGTCGGTTAACACCACATATACACGGTGCCAAATCCCAGAAGACTGCTTTCTTCAAACTCCTAAGATTATTTCCACATACATGCGGTATATAGAGTTTTCTTTGAATAACAAATGTTTATTTAGCAGAACATGTCATTTCTTCGGCTCCACTGGAAGGAAAGGGATTTCGTAGCTAAAATCACGAACATTTGAGAGCCACAAAACATTACTTCTTAAAAGAAGAGAATAATTGTCGACTAAAATCAATCAATTCTTCTCCCATGTAGCCTGTTCTTTCCAATTTCTCTGTCCATGCTTGTAAATGAAATATTTCTTCAATTTCTCATCCCTCTCACGCGTGCTACATGGTTCGAGTTGTTTACTTTTATTCGTCACAGTCGTATATTTTATTAACGAATATTGGTTTCTACTAGGCAGTGGCCCTTTCGATGAAGGGAATAGCGTAGGAGCCGGAGACAACTCTGGTACGGCGTACCTGAGCTACTTCCAGACTAAAGCTAAGTGGTCTGCCCCTTAATCTAGTTAGGTCTTCTCTCTACCCCACTAGCCGTTTGGCCTCTCAAAAGGTCAGTATGGACTGGGTTACCTTTCAATGTGCGGGGCTCGAGAACAGCAGTCTACAATTAATTTAGCGTATTTTCACTGGTCGTTGCCATCATACGGTCTCTAACAATAAATATATCTCTTCGGGGAGGGGGCACCAGGATAAACTCGAAGTACGAGGGGTGTCTATATACATTTTTATTAATATCTCTTCTCCAATGTTTATCGGGACCATGATCCCCGGAAGTAAATGGGCTGGGGCGTGAAGCTGGCCACTCACCTCCATCTATTGCCGAAGTCAATAACGGTGGATCTATGCCTCGACTCCCCCATGTGCGGTCATATCATACTGCTTAATGACATAATTAAATACAGGGATAGCTTTACCCTACCCACATTACCTGGTGTTCTAATTGTGCAAACGGTCTTCCGCGAATATATGAATAATATCTTAATGTTTGTGACGACGGTACATTGGTACAAATATGTTTTTTTTAATATTATCCTCTGTCCTATCTTTATTTAAAAACACCGTCCTGTTTATTTTTTCAAAACAACGTTTCTCCGTCTTCAGGTAATACCTACTCAGTTGGGCCCAATCTATAGAGCTAGTCCTATCTCTGACCTGAAACCGGTGACAGAACCCAGTCTCCGAAACCTTATGTATTGAAAAATAAACAGGATGGTTTTTAGATAGAGACAAAACAATGGATAATATCAAAAAACATGATATTTATACATTAAGGAGTTTTCAGCTCATGATATTTTGTTGAAGGATCAGTAGCTAATGAGTCATACATTTCTTTCTCTTTCTTTCTTCTTCCTTTCTTTCTTTCTTTCCGTAAGAAACCCAGAGAATTTCTAGCTCTGTATTCACTATAATGCAACGATTAGGCTTCCACTAGGCAAGAAACGTGTTCTTATTATTTGTTCCATATCTCATACCCACTAACCGACCGACAAATTAAGTCATTATGAAGCCCTGCAGGGAAGTTTGCTGGATTAATGGGTTCGAGCACGCAATTTCAGACATTGCATGCCTGTTTAAGTCTTTCGTTTTCTAACAAGCTCACTTGTAACGTCGTTACAGACATGAGCGAAATTATGAAGAGTTGTGGGTTGAAACACCCTGTAGTTCGGAGAGAACTATAGGGTGCTGCATTCCAGGTGATACTCTTCTTCATGGTCACCGCCGGGATAACAATAATTTTATTTTTAATTTCTTGGGGTGGGGTGAGACAGTCCATTCTGTATGTTGGCCTATTTTACCAGCCCCGGATGATAGATGATGAGTGTAGAGCAGGCGGTGGAATGAGAATTGGTAGAGGATACGGAAGTACTCGGAGAAAACCTGCTCCAGTGCCACTTTATCGACCAAAAATCCAACAAGTTCTGACTTTGTCTCTAACCCGGGCCGCCGCTGTGGGATATCGGCGACCAACCGCCTGAGCTTTGGTAAAGCCCTGGAAAAACTCTAAATCCAGCACCAAGGAAATTATAAATCCAATTACATGTAATTGAGGGTTGGCAGTTCAGTGAAATTATATATGGGGTGTTGTGAAGAAAAGACTTTATGTGTGATATTAGGAGTGTGTAATTGAGTGAGATTGTTATAGTTGCTGTGTTAAACCCGTTGCCAGGAAACGGCTAGTGGTTGCTGCAGAGTGAGGACACTAGTCTGTGTATCAGTGAACTGTGGTTCTGAGTGGTGCATACAAGTGGCCAATAAATCCAGTATCCAATCCATTCCTCGGATATAGTCACACACTAAAAAACTGACATCATGAATACAACGAAAAGTTGGATAAATTGGGAAGGAAAATTCGGTCAGTAGGTTTGATAAATCGATGATATGCGTAGACAAACAAGCACTCTATTTCTCCTATCCGCCCATCAGTTAAAAAAATGTGTTACACATCTGGCTTTAAATGAACAAATATTTCTACAATTTTAAGTTTCATATTAAGAACAACCTCGTGTCATTTATGTGCCAAAATTTCATTCTTTTCAATGCCGCCAACTTATATGAGACAGGTTTAAATAAGTGCGCAAATTTTATTTCAGTTTTAAGATGAATCCATTTCCATCTCCAACTCCTACCTAACGAGACGTAAATTCTCGTGTGTGCCTTAACGCACCTCTAGAAAGCATTGATGAGCCCATCGGGTTCTGGTTCTTTGGTCCCTTGTCCCTTTTCTGAGTTCGGCAGCTGCTCCTAACATGTACCGTTCTTTCGTACAAGAGCCCTCAGTGTCGTGTTTCAAGATGGTCACTCGTCGGACATAAGCCACCGCCAGATGGCAGAGTTGAGGCTTCGCACATCAGTCACCGCTATGAACCTACCCTTCTCAACGTCATAGGTGAAAAATATTGTTCGTTAAGACCAATTTGGGGTACTCATTAACTAAAAACAAACCTGTCATAGGGTCATCAGTTAGAAACCTGCTCCCTGCCGGATGTTGCTCTACAGCATTTAGACTTGGGGATGTTGGGATTGATTGATTGTAAGATTTGAGGTTTTCACGGAGGTAACTATGAAGAAAATAGTCTTCTGGGATATGGTGTCATGTAAATATTGTGTTAACTGAAGTTTCGGAGGAACTTATCGCCTCCATCTTCAGGGTAGAAGAAAAGAAATCCCCAAGCGAACCAGCGTGAGCAGGAGCAACAGATTGATTGATTTGTTTATCTGTTGATAATGATAATATACTGATGATATGAACTTCTGAATTGATGTCAAGTGATGAGTTAGAAGACATGAAGTTGGTCAAATGACGGTTGGTTGGTTTATTGGCTCGGATATTCTAGAACAATAATTAGACAACACAGCGTTTCGGACATTAGATCTGTTTCCTTCCTCAGGTGAAGGACGCAGACCCGACGATGGAAAAAGTGTATAACCCCAACAGTTCTGATCAGTGTCAAGTGTTCGAGATGTCGAGAAGCATATGCCTCTTTTGTCAGTTGGGTGATGAACTTTCGGTTTCCATAACATTAGACAGTAGATATCAACTACTCAATTTACCGTTTTTTGTTTGGTTGGTAGGATAATTAGTTACTTTTTTATTATTAGTTTTATTATTCTTAGTGGGGCAACACTGAGTGAGTCCACTTGGTACTGCGGCCACTTCTGGCCTTTTGTTACCAGCCCCAGATGATAGATGATGATTGTAGAGCGATTGGTGGAATGAAGATTGACAGGGGAAACTGCAGTACTCGGAGAAAACCTGCCCCAGCGCCACTTTGTCCACCACAAATCCTCCATGACCATACTCGGACTCGACCCCAGGCCGCCTCGGTGGGAAGCCAGCGACTAACCGCTTGAGCTATGGCGTTGCCAATTAGTTCCTTAGTTGACTAATTAGATTGCAGTGGCTTCTCAACAGCGACGTATGGAATATAAACGAGAATTTCCATGTAGCATGTACCATTGCCATCTCTTGTATATCTTCTTCTTTATTGCTCCAAAATATTTATGAAAGTTTTTTCCTATCCATTCTGATTTTCTTCTTGTAAAATGTTACTTTGTGACAGCCTCTGTGGTCCAGTGGTCAGAGTCCCCGGCTACAGATCCAGAAGTCCGGGTTCGATTCCCGGCGCTACCAGATTTTCTGAGTAGCGGTGGGTCTGGAATGGAGTCTACTCAGCTTCATTTCAAGAAAATAGCGGCTCAGGTCTAGAAAACCGAAATTAACGGCCTTGGGGATTCGTTGCGCTGACCACGCAACACCCTCTATCCACTAAAGTTTGCACTAACTTCGCCGATAAACGGCGGTAGCTCGGTCGGTATAGTTAGCTTGTGGACTGCAGGTCACGGAGTTTTTTTAACACATTACATTTTTGGTATTAATGGGATTTTGGACTCTGTCCATCATCCGCTATTCTGCAGATACTGGAGAGGGCGACGTTTCGGACACTGATTCTGAATGAGTTTACCTCTGTCTAAGGGAGCCCCCTTCCTCACCTGAGGACGTAAACGGATCCTAATTTTCCGAAACGTTGTCTACTCTAGTACTTCTAGAATACCGGACGATGGACAAAGTCCAGAAACCCAATTAATTCTGAGTGTTACACCCTTTAGTATCTCATGGTCCATCTAAGTGTTAAATCCACTAACACTTAAACTACTGTGTGTGCTCACGAGAGGTGTGACACTTGCACTTATCATCCTTTACATACCACTACAAGAACTTTAAATATCCCGCATGAGGCGACCTGCCTGGACAACTGACATCTTCTAATGTGCTCCATACATTTCACGTCGGCAGCCGTCAACATGGACCATGTGAATTGGTGGTTAAGTCCATTGTAATGTCCTGTTACTGGATAAGGTAGCAGAGGCTTCATATAATAACCTGACCGTGGGAGAGGTAAAGGCAATGTGTGTGTGTGTGTGTGTGTGAAGGCAGAGAAAACATTGTTTGATGTGGGAATGACCTTGCGGCTGGTTACAATAAAACAGGAATGAGGTGGTCAGACATTGTGAGCAAGCAGTTAGACCCACAGCTACTGATAAGACAGATTAATTGAAATTTATACTTTATATAAAATTCTAAATGCATCATTTTTTTTTTGCAAAACATAATTATTATTAATAATATTGTTATAACTATATTTACATTTGATAACTTTGGAAGATTCAGGTTGTGGATGGAGGAGACGCCTTCCAGGTTTAGAAGGAAGTTGCCAATATATTGAATAAGCAGTCGTAGACAGCCGAAAAGAGGTGGTCCTCCAGCCTGAGGGTTGGGCGTGTAGCTAACAACTCCTCGTCATAAAATATAATTTTGTTACGAAAATGCACACAAAGCCTCGGACCTGGATGGCTCCTCTGGGTAAACGACCTAAGCAAAAGAAAATGGAAAATAGACCTTAGATAGGATGGGATAGTATGGATTTGGTTGATCTGCCTCAGGATAGGAACCAGTGGAGGGCTCTTGTGAACACGGTAATGAACCTTCGGGTTCCTTTAAATCATGGGAAATTCTTGAGTAGCTGCAGATTTGGCTTCTCCTCAAGAAGGGCTCAACTTCACAAATAAGTAACCTTGGAAGATAATAGGCTTGAATTTCTTAAACTAATGGAGTTTCTCTGTTTGTAGTATCATATATTTTTATTTTTATAATTATGTATTTTGCGGATTTGCGATTGAGAATCTTTTAGATATATTTAACCATTCCAATCAATAGCCTAGAACCTACGAAAAAGTTAGATTTTAAATAGACCATAATCAGACCTTAAATAATTATGAATTATTAAACTCTACGGACCAAGGTACCTCACAGATGTCGGTAAGTTGTCAGCCTTACGCGACTCACGAGGCTGAGTGGACCCCGTTCCAGACCCACTACTTCTCAGAAAATGTTGTAGCGCCGGAAATCGAACCCGGGATCTCTTGATCTGTAGCTAGGAACTCTGACCACTAGACCACAGAGGCGGTCAACTTCACAAATCACAAGCGACAATTAATATCTTAGCTAATTAGTCCTTATGAGCAGCCGTGGTAATTTCTGTTATGCACTGTTAACGCGAGTCAGACTGTGGCGTGAGCAGAGTGCAAGACAGGAATATCTCTCTTCGAGAGCAATTGAGTTAATGGGGTGGACATCTGACAGGCTTCCTGATCAGCAGCGGGACGCATATTTGGTTTTGGCTCCATCTGTACATTCTGATCCATTAAATGTAAAGACCTGTCTTATGGGTGTTTCTAGTTAGCGGCTGCGCAGTAAATTTGGTCGAATTCGCCCTCAAAATCTTTTTGCTCCCGATGTTATGCGGATTAATTTGCTGCAAGAGATATCGAAAATGCTAAGATAAATGTGGTGATACGTGGTGATCTGAGGAAGTACAGAAGTATGGGCACTTAGTACACTTCCTTCCCGTTCCTCTACCTTTCATAGCGAATTCTATCTACCTACCTATCTATCTATCTTACCTACCTACCTACCTACCTACCTGTCTATATATCTACCTACCTATCTAGCTACCTAGGTATCTATCTACCTATCTACGTACCTACGTATCTATCTATATACCTACCTATCTATTTATCTACATGCCTATCTATCTACCTGTATATCTATCTTACCTACCTACCTACCTGTCTTTCTATCTACATGCCTATCTATCTACCTGTCTGTGTATCTTACCTACCTACCTACCTATCTACCTATCTACCTATCTAATCTATCTACCTACCTACCTGTCTATCTATCTATCTATCTGTCTATTCCTGTTTGTCCCACTTGGAGCACACGGCATCCGTTAAACACTTCCTTTCACTTCACATTAGTAATCTTACAGACAGGCGGTAGGACTCCTTGGGCGGGGAATCAGTCCCTTGCAAGGCCGCTACCTACACACAGAGAAACAGAAATATAGAATAAAGGCAGACAGACATCCATGTCTTGATTGGGATTCGAACTCAAGATCACAGGGTGCGAGCGCTCTAAGACATTCCATGCCTTAAACCGCGCGTTTCTTATCTCTCAGATATGAACTACATCCCGTTTGATTTAAAATGGCAATACTAATTTCGGAGAGACAGAAATTATGATGCAATCATTATGAAACTTTCTGCAGACTCCTACGTACAGATATTCTCTTCAGCATTCTGTTCTGAGAAACCCGCCATCTGCGTGGCTTTCATAACATTAGGAACCAAGTTCAGGAGTCACATAAATCGACAGGCAATGTCATAGTTTCTTCATTACAAACTTTAGGTCCGTATAATAGACGGGTCAACAAAGGATTCCACGCCGAACTGCAACGAGCGCTCCCCAAATACAAACCTCTCCTCTTGCTAATATGACAGATATTTGGTTCTCTTCTGGTACTGAGAGAGTCCTCAGGTCTGCAGATCTCCCAATTAGATGTTCGATCTACTGATGTGTGCCGAACGGAAATTAATTAACGTGGTGCAGGCGATCGGGACCGTCGAATGAAGAACAATGGATGGGAGAAAGTATATTAGCAGACTCATTACGACTGCTGACAACAGTCCGCAATCAATGCGGCGATTGTTCCAATTAATTACATTAAAATATAACTTTTTTTATTATTATTCCATCTTTGGACAACGATGTGTACTTTTTGCTTCAATTAATGGTGAAGGTTTGGGCGTGGTTGTCTATTGTTCCTGGATGCAGAAGATCTTGCGCACGTGAGTAAGGAGCAGTCAAACCCAAAATATGTTTCGAAGTGATCGCCATTGTTTCTGAAGTGAACATCCTTCTCTGCAACAGAAATGTGTGTGGAGGAAAGAACTGTCCAGTAGACCTACACCTCTCGAAGTACCAGGCAACACACGCGATAAACAAGGGCCATGTCTTTACGTATATTCTGTATCACTGAAAACAGTATAAAGTGTATATTGGGGGCAGAAATAAATCAATTTACATTTTTATTCATTGGCGCTATAACCCTCATTTAGGCCTTGCCCTACCTCCATGAAATTCTCCGTTTCACTTCGGTTTACTAGATCCTAGACATTCGGTATGACTCCTTGGGCGGGTGATCAGCTCGTCGCAAGTCCTCTAGCTGTACACAAACATCCATGCTCTGAGTGGGATTCGAACCCACGATCCGGGCTTCCGAGCGAGCGAAGACAGTGCATGCCTCAATTTACATATATAGCTATAACAATCCCTCGATTTAGGATTGTGTGACTATAGACGGAGTTTAGATTGCTGAATGGGTTTATTGACAATCTGTATTCACAACTTGGGACTACAAGTAATTACAGCGCTATGGCTAATCTCCAAACTTTAAAAATTACTAACACACGCAAAGTGTGGGACTACCGCTTGTCGGCGAAGTTAGTGCCAACTTTAGCGGATAGAGGGTGTTAAATAATCAGCTCAACGGATCCCCACGGCCGTTTATCTCGGTTTTCTAGACCGGAGCCGCTATTTTCTTGAAGTAGCTCCTCGGTTATACTCACGAGGCTGAGTAGACCGCGTTCCAGACCCACTACTTCTCAGAAAATCTGGTAGCTCCCGGAATCGAACCAGGACCTCTAGATCTGTAGCCAGGAACTCTGACCACTAGACCACAGAGTGTTGGAAAGCTCTTGTCTTGCCTCCATGCCTTCATACGCTGTGACTTGCAAGTGTATTCGATGGGAAAGCATTGTTTCAGCTGCGGCCGTGAGACACAGCGGTTACCTCAGCGCATTTGACGTAATGCTGTTACATATTCATTGCTATAATGAAGAAAGGGAAGCTTCAGTTTCTTAGGTGACCAGATCTCTTGCTGTTAAAATGTGGTACGTCTGCTTTGTGTAAGCGTCTGGCCCCCTAGTCACGACCACATGACATGTTTAAGGCGTTTAGACTCTTTGTTTCATACTGTTCAACATTTCATCATTAATCGTTTGTAGTGGCAGAATTTTATTCAGTATGTAAAATCTAGGGAACGGTTGTCATAATCAGACTTTTTAATGACTAAATTACAGAATGATTAAATATCTTACTGGAACCGAACCGGTCTAGAAAACCCAGATTAACTGCCGTGGGGATTCTTTTCGGTGACCATGTGACACCCTCTATCGGCAAAAGTTTGCACTAACTTCGCCGACAAACGGCGGTCGCTCGGTCGGTATAGTTCGTTTATGGACTAAAGGCTACGGAGGATTAGAACAGAAATTTGCCAACCATTGTGGAACTTCTCTGTTTCGTATATGGAAAGTCTGGGATTCAGATCTTGGCAGGTAAATCTAATATTCGAATTCAAGTTCTTTTTAGTATATTTTCTTATTTTGAAAAAAAAAAAATAGGCTTATGCAATCACCATGCTGCCTGTGCGTGTGTGTATCCCTCCTATCAATTTCTGGACGGCTGAATCAATCTTTATGAAACTTTGTATGTATATAATGGCACCTGAGCCCATCTCAACGGCGTGCTTCATAAATCCCTCCCATCAGTATGAGTGTCTGTATCAGCTCACAGATGGCGGTGAGATTGTCAGCTTTATGCGCCGGCCACCCTTTACTCCTCCCCCCAGTAAGATTTCTGGTACTCATTTCTGTTAGAGGCTGAGTTGATCCCAGGGTCATTGTGTAGCGGTGAGGATCAGTTCAATTGAAAAATTCAGTGACTTCATCGGGGAAACGTCCTTAAATAAATAAGCAAAATTAATTAACTTAATTTTAACTAATTTAATAAATAATATAATAACTAAATTACTATTTAATTATTTAAATAGCCTGAGTAGTGACATTACTGTCTTACAATTTCATTCATTCATTCATGAATGGGTCTACAGCTCTTTGTTGGGCCCTGGCCTTTTCTTTAGTTTCCAAATCATTTTTACACAATCAATATGACGCCTTTGACGCGTGATCAGCCTGTCACAAGGCTGCAACTACACACAGGACAACACAAGCACAGAATAAACACATACGCAAACATCCCTGCCTTGAGTGGGATTCGAACCCACGATCCCAGATTTAGAGGCAGCGAAAAAGAATGCATACTTCGGACCGCGTGGGCATTGTAATTGGCCCTATGTTACAATCGTGCAAATTGCTTCTTTAAGGTCCAGTTTAATATTATCTCATGTTTACTAAGTGATATATTCCCATTAATCCTTCTGCCCCAATTGTTTTTTTCACTCGGGTTTTCTCATACGGTAGCAACATGGAGCAAATGATTTGCTTGCTTTCCTTCGTCGAACTCTGATACTCCCAGATTCGGGTCTCTGTCTGGAGTTTTTCATGGTTTGCCCCTGTCCCTCCCGGAAATTTACTGGTGTACTAGTACCTCAAAATGGAACACCTCCGTTTCACTCCCATATCCTTGCTAGTTGATTCACAGTATTTCAGCAGGTGCCTTGTAATTTGTGCAGTTTTAAAAGCGCAATTAATTAAAGTCACAAATAAAGACACTAGCATTGTTCATGTCATCGTCCATAGCAATCCGTGTTAAATGCTAAATTACCACAAATCGCCTCTCTATTTTAATTCCGCCACTTTGTTTTTATATAAAAATTATCTTTGGGGGGGTGTAGCAGAAGATGTCATATTTCCATTGATTCAGGCTAATTTTGTCTATTCGTAATTCTGTATTTCGCCGGTCACGGTAGCCGACCGGTCCAAGGCATGCACTGTCTTTACTCGCTCGGGAGCCGGGATCGTGGGTTCGAATCCCACTCAGGGAATGGATGTTTAGTTTGTGTGTGTGAGTTTTTCTGTGTCTGTGTACAGGTAGAGGCTTTGCGACGAGCTGATCACCCGCCCAAGGAGTCCTACCGTATGTGTAAGATCTAGAAAAACCGAAGTGAACGGAGAAGTTCATGGAGGTAGGCCTAGGCCCACTGGGGCTGTAGTGCCAGGGGTGGGGGGGAGATCTCTATTTCAGTATCCTGTTGCAAATTTTTATTTAACGTCTATGTATATCACAGTCCGTCAATAATGCAACGTTTGTTCTTTTTTTTTTTCCTCCAATTTCACCATTTAACACAACATATTTCGGCTACAGATGGCCTTCTTCAGGTGTCTTAATGCATCCAAACTCTTACACTGTTCTGATATGCGCTAAAACGGCGCGTTGCAGTCCACTTAAAAACAAAATAAAATAATTAATTAAAATCTGCACTTACTTACAAAAGTAATGAGAAAAATTTTGATAGAAAAAATTTTAATGGATTTTCATTAATTATTTTTATGTTATTTTAAGTGTACTTCAGCGCGTGATTTTAGCGCACATCAGAGCAGTGTAGCAGTTTCGATACATTGAGACACCTGAAGATGGCCATTTGTAGCCGAAACATGTTATGTTAAGTGTTAAATGGTGTAATTGGAGGAACAGAAAAAAAGGAAGAAAAATTGTTGCATTATTGTCGAACTGTGATATACGTAGACATTAAATTAAATTCGTATTTTTATTAAAGTGTTCAAATGTTTTAATTTACATTATACTGGAAAGAGTGAATGCTGTTTTGTAGCTGGTAAAATGGGAGCCCCGCTGAAAACATTCCCTTAATTTGATCAATGCATACCTGTCTGTACGCCACTGATCACCTTGTATTTCCCAGTATATAAATTCCTCCCAAGACAAAGTCCTTTACTACAGCAGCGGCGTACGGAGATGTAATTCGAGATTAGCAAAATTGAATCGCTATTTAGCATAATTACTCTCCTTGGGTTCTTCGCTCACACGATGTGGTTCTGTCGCCCTTTGCCCTCTTTACCGGCCCACCTGGAGGTCAAGGCCGATTCTCTCACCGCGCACCATCAAACAAAACAAGAGCGAGAGAGACCTTGCCCTATTCTTCAACGCGAAGGAGATTTTCTCAGTATAAGGGCACTTTATACAGAGCAGACTCACAGCAGTGAATGTGTGTTGATGAGAAACAGCGGTGGGGACCGGGGCCATAGAAAAAACTTCACTCTCAGAAATACACAATGAGAAAATGTTGACGCGTTGTGATTGCAGCGTGGCGAAACAATGGAGCATTAAAACGAAACTGGAGGAGAGGGAGACAAGTTGATGTGAAACAGACTCGGAGCGAATAGTGACAGGAAGTGAAGAGAGAGAGACAGAGAGAGAGTGAACCTGATGTTGCGTGATGAATTGTGGTATTGTACACAGCGCAGGGAATCCTGGGAAATCACTTTTTGTGCTCTCTTGTCTTGTGAAAACCTGGCCACTAGTTATTTTCTTATATTTACATAATGGCAGATCCGTGCTGTCTTAAGATCTTGCGGTCTCATGACAGATCGTACATTGAAAATCATGGGTATGAAACCCGCTAAGAACTTTTATTTAAGTTCAGTTCCTTCTGTGTTATATTGTGGCATATTTGCTCAAGGCAAGAACTGTGAAGCCAAGAGACAGTCGTTACTGAGTAACGGCTTCGTAAACAAATATGTTTCCAAGGCAACAACTGTATACAAGAATAACGGAAAGATGTGTTTTTACGTGGTCCGTGCTGACATGTTATAAGCAGGACAAGTCTAGAGACAGATAATATGTCAGTTAGTTAGTTTGTTAGTTATTTATTTATTTAGTTAGTTAGTTAGATAGTATAGAGCTACTGTAGCTGAGGCCGCGAACAATTCGGGTAGCCAGACGAAGGGGAACGCCCTACGTTGGAAGCCGCTATCAAGTAACGGCTAGTCAAAACACAGCAGGCTGAGCTCTAGTGAACTCTAAATTTCGCAAGTTAGTGAAACGGTTATAAATACTTTTAGTCACAGGTCTCTAAGTGTTTAATAAATCCAATTACCAATCCAAACCCCGTCTATAGTCACTCAATCACGTGACAATATTAAACTGTGAGGCGTGTATAGAGGTTGTGCGAAGGCCCCCCCACCCCCATCTAATAATCCCTACAAAATATCATTACCTTAGCAGTTAAGGCTAAATTTAAACAGACACAAAAGCCTTCTGTGTCACATTTAAAGAATAAAATTGTATTTAATTATTACCGCTCTGGTTAATAAATCAGCAGAGCGCAAAGATTTGAGCTCCAAAGATCTTGAATAACATCCATTTACCGACGATCTTAAAAACTATTATTCTTAAATTCCCTCTACTATTATTTTCAAATTTACTCGCTAGTCTTCTAAGTGGGCGATTTCCAAAAACTTCCACAATTCTGGATACTTGTTTCTCGCCTCCATTCTAGCTATATGCCCAGCCTATCATGATCTTCTTTGCATTTTTCTGATAAATATAATGACTTGTATAAGCCACAACGTTTTTAGTTATATCTTAAATTAATTGTTTTCCCTTAGGCGTGGATATTTTGGTGAACATTTTGATTTAAAACATTTGTGATTTATAGGATAATTTATAATTATTGTGTACCCCGCTTGGCGCTAGATTTTTTTTTATCTTCTTATAGCGTTCTGATATCCGAGTCAACTGAAAATGTTTCCCGAAATGTTGACGTAGAATGAATATACCCTTCAGACTATTTTCTGTGCGAATTTCAAGCAAGCGGAATTTTCAAGCAAATATATTTTTGAAACTAAGCAGATAAAATATCCATTCTACAGTGTAGACGAAAAAATTAGAACTTCACTGAATTCAATGGTTGAAAGACGACAGTACCTGCATGGAGCAGACTCTTATCTTCATAAGCTCGTGATCGCTGAGCTAGCCAGAAAATTTCCCACTCAATACGAGGCTTGAATGTTCCTCACCTTTTGTATTAACTTCCGTCAGGCCAATTTTTATTTAGATTCACTATACGTTCGGTCTAGAAAACCGATATTAACGGCCGTGGGGATCCGTTGCACTGACCACGCGACACCCTCTATCCGCTAAAGTTGGCTCTAACTTCGCCGACAAGCGGAGGTCGCTCAGTCGGTATAGTTCACTTGCGGACTACAGACCACGGAGTCTTATTTACACTATACGTAACTTATCTACTACGTGTTCCGAGCTGCACTTCTGTACCTTTACATTAGCCATTGTTTACAGCGGGTACATTTTGTGTTGTCGGGTTGGTACGAGTATATTGTGGTGTAATGGAACTTATACTCACGGATCGCATAGAAAAATATCGTCCAACATTTCTTCTTCTGTTGCGTATGTATTCTCTTCCTGCGAAAGTGTTTACCAAGCCGTTTCCAAGCAACGGTAAGAGAGGAGTACAGGCAGGCACGCAGACAGAAAGATGATTTCATAAGCAACCTTTTACTTTCTTTTTTTTTCAAAATAATTAAAGGAGATTAAAAATAGCCCATCACCGTTTAATTCAAGATTAATAACTATTTTACGCTAATTGACATGTTCCCTTACAACCCTTGCAGTTGATATAATGTCATTAAACTGAGAAATGAGCTGGGGAAGCTGAGTCAATGCAATGGCTAACGAAAGTTGGACTACAGGACTTTCTTCTTCTGAGAGAGGAATATGTATTTCATTTCACCATTGCGTACAGACTGGCCCCCATAATCCAATAAGACTCTCATATAGGCCGTACCATAGCTCAAGCGGTTAGTCTCTGGTTTCCCACCGCGGCGATCCGGTTTCGATCCCAGGTGTGGTCAAGTGGGATTTGTGGTGGACAAAGTGGCGCTGGGGCAGGTTTTCTCCGAATACTTCAGTTTCCCCTGTCAATCTTCATTCCACCAAATTCTCCATCATCATAATCACCTGGGGGTAGGTACAATAGATCTATCAGTGGCCGCCGTGCCGAGTGGACCCAGCTGGACTAAGCGAATTATTTTTTTTTTTAAGAAGTTGCTCATATCGGCACCGAACACAGTTTTGTTCTCCTCCGAAGAAACTGGAGACCAAACCTTATCACGTAACTCCATTTTGTTGTTCCGGGTTCTGATACATGTTGTGATTTGCTTTCACCCCATTTATATGTCCCCATTTTGAAGAAATTAACAGTAAAGGCAGCTTTATTTTTACGTTTTAAATACTCGAAGACAGACCTGAATCGATGCTTGATTATTATTAAAGTAAAAAAGTAAAGTAAAGCTATCCCTGTACCAGGCCGTGAAGGCCCATAGGGTTGTGAGACGTCGAGGCTCCCACATTATCTAGATAATTGACTCAAAGATGGCGGTAAGGTTGTCAGTTTTACGGGCCGGCCGCGTTTTACTCCCCAGGAAAAATATTTAATTAATTCCTGGTTCTCATTTCAGTTAGAGGCTGAGTAAACCCCAGGGCCTAGTGCGGCTGAAAGGATTAAGTCAACTGAAAAAAATGCAATGACCTCATCGGGGCTTGAACCCGCGACCTTCCGGCTTGTAACGTAGCCCCTAACCAACTTCGCTACGGCGTTATTAGACCAATTAAATATTACTGTTTGTAAAGCCTTTGGATATGTCCAGTAAATTACGATGAACCATGGCTTAACTTTCAATGTGTGTAATTTTTGCACGTTTTCTGGAAGTAGTAAGTTAGATCGTGATGCTGTTGCAATGATAATACATTTTTAGTTATCAGTAACAAGGGCTTAAGTTAACTTTGGCCCATTTTGACTCATACCAACATTATAAGTACATTCTTTTCTTTGTAACTGCATGAAATTCTGAAATTCTTCTCCTGTAAAATGAACATAAACGTGTACAACAGCTGGTCCTAAAGTCAGAAATAAAATAAGGATGTTTAGGTAACTTATTGTCTCTCATAACAATTAGTGATATAAGCCATTCTTACCGAGCTCTAATGATATAATTCATGGCGCATGCGCGGAGCTCTCCGGAAGCTGTTTAACTAGTCTGTCATGTCTTCGAGAATCAATCGAACTTCTTACAGTCTTTTTTTAATGGNTTCCGTACATGAGTGCATTTCCGTACATTATTGTCATCATCATCATCATCATTTCATTCAGTAAAGGCGAGTGTGGATTTTCAATGAAGAGCAGCTGAACCGCTTAGCTATTCTTACGAACAGAATCTTCGTCGGTCAAACCAGAACATTTTGCTCTTGTTAAAACGCTCCCATTTATGGAAAAGCCACGCGCCTCTTGTTGAGAGGTTTACAACAAGCACGTCTGGAATCTGCATCCCGTCTTTGAGACTACTTCCAGTATTTGCCGATAGATGCTCACATTCAGGGCAAGAGCGCTGTAAGTATAGATGTCTCGTTGAACTTGACGCGAAGCCTCTATTTGAGCGGCTACTGAAGAACTTCCGAATGCATTCCGAAGGTTCATTACCGTGTTCACAAGAGCCCTCCACCGGTCCCTATCCTCAGCCAGATAAATCCAGTCCATACAATCCCATCCGATCGCTCTGATATCAATTTAAATATTACCCACACACTAACGTCTTGATCTTGCTAGTGGTCTCTTTCCTTCTGGCTTTCCCACCAATATCCTATATGCATTCCTCTTCTCCCCATTCGTGCTACATGTCCGGCCCATGTCATCCTCCTTGATTTGATCATTCTAATTATACTTGGAGGAGAGTACAAGTTATGAAGCTCCTCATTATGCAGTTTTCTCCAACCTCCTGTCGCGTCACCTCTCTTCGGTACAAATATTCTCCTCAACACCCTGTTCTCAAATACCCTCAGTCTATGTGGTTATGAACCTTCTAGTTTCATAAAGTATAAAAAAAAAGGTAGAGGTATCCCTGTAACAGGCCGTGGAGGCCCATGGGGTTGTGAGATGTTGAGGTTCCCACATTTTCTAGACAGTCGGCTCACAGATGGCGGCAAGGTTGTCAGCCTTACGCGCCGACCTTCCTTTACCCACAGGAAAATTCCTGGTACTCATTTCTGTTAGAGGCTGAGTCGACCCCAGGGCCATAGTGCGGCTGGAAGGATTAGGTAAATTGAAAAAAATCCACCTCATCGGGATTCGATCCCGCGACTTTCCGGCTTGAAGCATAATGACTATCAGATTCTGAAGAAGGGCACCACTCCATATGATTTAGTACTTGTACTTGTACTTGTGCTTGTAGTACTTGGTTCACTCCTGCCCGGCATATCAGGTTCAGCATTTTCCTTGTTTTGTTGTTTCACTGATGGATTGGAAATCCAGTGGTCACATTCAGGACACGTATGCTACATCTCCACTGCAGTGCGCAGACGCAACTGTGTTCCTTTGCAACACATGCCTCTGGTTGTCGCTTCACGTAAAATACGCGTATAAAATTGCAATGAGTCGACTTAATTAAGCATCACACCAGGAATTGTGTTAGGGCAGTGGAGGTATAGCTCCAGTCTTTCTTAAACTTCGGCACTTGTTTTAACTCCTAAGAAAGAGCATTCGATGCACATTGGTTAAGAGGCTCTTTAGGTCCCGGATGACGATGAAGAAAATCATTTTCTCTGCTAGAAATCGAATCCCGATTTTCTAATCGAACAGCCAGTAGCTATCAGGCTTACTTATCTTTAATGGATTATTGTTTTTAACAATCTTGAGTAGTATATTGACGCGGAAATTGCAGGTTTTCCTTTTGTGCGACCTCATAAAAGACTGTACTTCTTCAAAATTAGATTAAATTCTGTCTGTAAATTTCGGAATTTCAATGAAAGTGTTTCCATATGTCTTTGAACGGCATTGCACTTTGTATCATTCGTGAAAGAATATTTTTGCTTGGCAAATGTACAAAACAAGGATTTTGTTTATGAAATTATGACTGCAGCAATTGTGTTCACGGAATTTACATATTCTCAGCATGTGCCCAAACATGAAAATTTAACAAAATTATTTCTGCCATAAGTGCCTTAGCCTGATACGTGTACAGTGTATGATTATAAGGGCTTCGATAACCCGTCTTTTTCAGGTATCAGAAAATTCGCTCTACGATACGATCAGATTCAGAATTAATTTCCGGAAAGCGTTTGTGGTCTAGTGTTCAGAGTTCCTGGCTACAGATCCCGAGGTCCAGGTTCGATTCACGGCGCTACCAGATTTTTTCTGAGAAGTAGTGTGTCTGGAACGGGGTTCACTCAGCCTCGTGAGGATTATTGACGAGATATCTCCAGCTTCCGGAAACCGAAATGAACCCTCTATCCGCTAAAGTTGGCACTAACTTCGCCGACAAGCAGCGGTCGCTCGGTCGGTATAGTTCGCTTGCGGACTAAAACCACGGAGTTAATTAGTTAGTTATGAATCCTTGCAGACTTTCGGTGGGGCTCCTCGGACAGGTCTGGACCTGACCCAATACTTCTAACTTCAAAATTCTTATATATTCATACATGAAACTGAATTTAAATCCGCTATCCCAGTGCTCGAGCAAGCTAAAGCTATGCGCATCTTCGACTGCGCAGCTTCCATCCTTTGCGTACGTTCTAGCTTTACAGCAAAAGACTACGTTTAACAGTCATACAAAACACCGGGTAATACTGATCTCGTTGTTTTGGAGAGGAGACCAAACGATGATAGTTTTTAATTAAAATATTAATCGCTTTCTGAATACATTAATCATGTACCTCAACTTTTATACTAGTTCTGAAATATTTTTGACTGTTTTTGTAGAAGTTCCTCGTATAGTCACGCCCTTGCTGATTTTTGTCAGCACATAATGTATGAAATTGATAGAGTGTCGTTAAATGTTGTGCTGATATCGAGGTTCATGAGCGGACTCCATTCACTGTACAAATGATGCGCGTATAACACAGCTTTCAGGTTAACAAGTCAGGGTTTTTTTTCAAGTTCGTTGTCGAGTTCCGGCAGAACCCGTCCCTACAGGAAGTGGCCTGATGTAAGGCCGCCCGACTCACTGACCAACTGTGGGCATGATCTGGGTAACATTGGTTCGGGCTCTTTGACCCAAACCTGACAAAACAGGAGATACAGAATGGAAGAGGTAGAAAGGAAGGAAAAGGGATGAACATAAAAGGAAAGGAGATGATAGATGAAAGGAAGGAAGAAATTATAGACAAGAATGGAAGGAAAAGGCAGTTAAATTGAGAGAGAAATGGAAAAGAATAGGTAAAATAAAGAATAAAAAGAGGTAAGAAAGACAAGAAGAAGAAGAGAAGAACGAAAGAAAGACGTAAGTGGCAATTGAGATAAGAGATAAAGGGCGGTTGTTGGGAAAGATATAGATAAATGTAGGGAGGTGGGAATATAAGAGATAGATAAACGGCAAAATAAAAAGAGATATATAAAATCAAGGAAAAATATAAATAAAGGAAGACAGGAAGGAAGGGGGAGAGGAAGTTTTGGAAGAAGGAAAAGAGTGATTGATAAGAGAAAAATAAAAGTTAGTGAAATGGAAGAAAACAGACATTGATAAATTGATATGGAATGGGAAGGAGAAAGGGAAAGAGAGAAAAAATGGAATAAAAAATAAATTGCTGAAGGGAAAAATACGAATAGAGGGAGGCAAAGAGGAAAATAGTGTTGAGTGAAAGGAAGGAGGGAGGAAAAGAGAGTAAGGAAGAGGGATGAGAAACGTAGAGTCTTCTGTGCACCGTGGTCCTCTGGTTGCTTATCTCACATCACAATGCTCCGTGCAGACAGGATGTGAGGTCACACCGCTCTCATTACGTCAGGGCGGGGCTTCCGCTCTTCAAATCCTAGTTCCAGTGACGATTACAAAGAAGAAATAGTGTTTCAGCGCTGGAGTCGCATATTTTCGCCTGAATTACGTTCACAAAATCAAGATACGACTATTGCCTATGTCAGACGGGTTGAGAATCTGTGGCAGCATTTGCTCTTCTTGCACTAAGATCGTTGTCCATTGACCTGACGCTGAAATGACCGTTAGGCTGTTTTGAAATCTTTTTGTTCTGTTAGGATTTCAGATGGATTATTTGCTCTCAACAAAAGCGTGCGTACGTGCAAACAGTATGGACAAAACTTGCTAATTTTTCCTTGTTCATTATCGTATTTTGTATGGCTTTCTCTGTCTACGCTACCGGCACCTCAGAATTATATCTGGTATTACAGCAGGATGATGAAAGATTTTCTAAGAAAGTGGAAGAAAAGATAACTCCGTGGTTTTAGTCCGCAAGCGAACCATACCGACCGAGCGACCGCCGCTGATCGGCGAAGTTAGTACCAACTTTAGCTGATAGAGAGTGTTGTGTGATCAGCGCAACGGATCCCCACGGTCGTTAATTTCAGTTTTATAGACCGGAGTCCTTATTTCTTTGAAATAGCTTCTCAATTGTCCTCACGAGGCTGAGTGGACCCCGTTCCAGACCCACTACTTCTCAGAAAATCTGCTAGCGCTGGGAATAGAATTCGGACCTCTGGATTTGTAAGAATGCAGCTTTTTTTATTGTTATTGGGGTGGGACTAAGTCCCTTGTACTGCGGCCACTTCTGGCCTATTGTACCAGCCCCAGATGATAGGTGAGGGTGATTGTGGAGCAATTGGTGGAATGAAGATTGGGAGATAAATGCAGTTAATAATTTGAATTATTATCCTGGATTGAGGGAAGCCAAGAGAAAGCTCAGTAAAGGTAGCCTGTCCCCCAGCAAGGATCTGAACGCAGGACCTCCCGAATAGGAAACAGAAGTGCTACGCACTCGACTGTAACGTTTCATATAGGCCCCTGTGTTCATTTAGAGCAGTTTCATGCATCCCTGTAACAGGCCGTGAAGGTTCATAGCGTTGTGAGATGTCGAGGCTCCCACATTTTCTGTAGACAGTCGCCTCGCAGATGGTGGTGAGGTTGTCAGCTTTACGCGCCGGCCACCCTTTACCCCCAGGTATTCCTGGTACTCATTTCTGTTAGAGACTGAGTCGACCCCAGGTCCGTAGTGCGGCTGGAAGGTTTAGGTCAAGGTAAAGCTATTCCTGTGCTTTAACTAATTAAGCACTAAGCCATGAGGACATACGGGGGAATGGATACATATATACACACGTTTTCATGACCTCGACATTAGTTGAAGGTCAGTGGTCAGCTTCACGTCTCGGCCGCTTTACTCCCGAAGGTAAGGGGCCCTGGTACCCATTGGATAAGAAATTTAAAAATCTAGGCGTGATTATCTTTTCGCGGAATAAATATTTTCATGAATAAGTATATACAACCTTGAATGTTCAACTCATTAGTGAGTAGAATTCCTTTCCAAAATTTTCTGAATCTGAAAAATGTAGAAATATACAGGATTATCAACGTATTTGGTTCTGAGCGTAAAGCCAGCGCGCAGTCTGGTTTAGCAGTGGCGCCGTAGCTTTGTATTCGGAGAATATTTGATTCGAATTTCGATCTTGTTGCTGTCTATACTGAATTCTTCGCGTTTAAATTCTTGGATTACCTTGAAATAAACCACGATAGCCTTCAAAATCCTTACTTATTCACAATTCATCTCATTACCAGATGAATCCATGGCTACTTACTTGGAGCTGAACCCTTCTTGAAGATCCGCAAAATCTGCAGCTATTGAAGATTTTCCCACCATTTTATGGAACACGAAGGTTCATTACCATGTTCACAAGAGCCCTCCACTGTTCCATATCCTTAGCCAGTTTAATCCAATCCATATCATCCCATCTTATCTCTCTAAGATCAATTTTAATATCGTTCACCAACCTACGCCTTGGTTTCGGAGAGCTCTCTTGCCTTCTGGCTTTCCCACCAATATCCTATATGCATTCCTCCTTCCCACATTCGTGCTACATGACCTGCTCATCTCATCCTCTTTGTTTTGAACGTTTTAATTGAACTTGGAGAAGAGTACAAGTTATGAAGCTCCTCATTATGACTGTATGGATCTATGATGATTGACGCTGTATCAACTTCAGCTGCTATTTGGAGACACTTGTTGGACTAATGAACTGACCTAATGTGCGAAAGAAGATTTCACTGGCAGGATATTGTTACATCGGGAGCAATTCCGTGATTTAATTTCGCAGGTTCCGTTACAGATGTAATGCGGACTGAAGGAATTTTTCGGATTGCTTGTGATTTTACTCGCCTGCCATGCTGTTTCAGGAACAATTGATTCTAGTGCTCTCTTTGTATCGGAGGCTTGTCTTCAGATGAATGGAACAGTGAGAAGATAAATGACGTAAGTGACATATATTCAAATGAAAGTTTTTCTCAGACATCACCGTTTCCATTGCCTACTTCTCCTATATAGACTTTCAGATCATGAAGGGAATCTATTTAAGAACTTAGCTCCTACCTCACAGATAACACCGCGTCTGCAATACAAACACCAACTAATTAATACTACTTAAGGAAATAAGTGTGACCGCCTCTATAGTCTAGTGGGCAGAGGTCCCGGGTTCGATTCCTGGCGCTATGGAACGTGGTCCACTCTGCCTCGTGAGGATAATTGAGGAACTGTTTCAAATAAATAGCAGCTCCGGTCTAGAAAACCGAGATTAAAGGCCGTGGGGATCCGTTGCGCTGACCACTCGACACACTCTATCCGCAAAAGTTTGCACTAACTTCGCCGACAAACGGCGGTTGCTCTGTCGGTATATTGCGCTTGCGGACTACAGGCCATGGATTTTTTGTTTGTTTTGTGTGAACTAAGAATTTCTCGCAACTTGAGCTAAGAACCAAATCCCCTTCATTCAAGTTACATGATACTTTGGTCCATTACCTCCATAATATATGAAATAGTAAGACATAATAAAAATAATAATTTCTGTAAAGAATAATCTCTTACTTTCCTTTGATACAGCACTGATCGAAAAAGAAAAACGTGTCTAAAAATTATTTTATTCTAGCGTGTGTATTCTTTGCCGCGGTAAAGTTTTTACAGAGCCGTTGCCTAGCAACCATAGGAAGCATACATATGCAGACACGCAGACTGATGAAAGGGATTTGTGAAATACAGCATTGAGTTGGGCTCAGTTGTCATTGAATACATACCAAGTTTCGTAGAGATTGATTCAGACATCCAGAAGTTGTTAAAGTGAGGGGGATTCAAAGACAGACAGCACGGTGATGTCATAAACCTATTTTTATTATTTCAAAGTAAAGAAAATAATCTTATAATGATAATAATGACGAAATGTGTACAGAACTCATAAAGCTCTCTTATTTTACAACGACATTGGTTATATAAGAGTAAGAAACCAAGAAGTAGGTGGGTGGACAATATTAAAATAGATCTTAGAGAGATAGAATGGGATGGTATTAATTGGATTGATCTGGCTCAAGATAGGGACCCGTGGAGGGCTCTTGTGAACACTGTACTGAAACTTCGGGTTCCATAAAATGCTTGGAAAGTCTTTAGTAGCTGCAGAATTGGCAGCTCCTCAAGAAGGACTTATCTCCATGAGTGAGTGAGTACTTGAACTCTTATGTTATGATTCTGTACCGTTTTCTTGTGATACGAAGCCGAATGCAGAAACAGTATTGTGTGATTTGTGCCGCTTATGTTCTGACCGATACTGCTTAAGCCACGGATATTTTGGGCATGCAGTAAACTAGAGCTAACTGTTCTGGAATCCATTCATCTTGCTCTCGAGAAATGGTCACTTTACAAAATCGAATGCATGCAAGAATGCAGGAAGTGACCTTTTTTTCCTTCTGGAGTGTTCAAACTCCTTCGATGATTTCTTTTTTCTTTCTGTTAAAAAAAGAAGAAATAAGTGTAAAAAAGAAAAATGGCTGAGATGCTCAACTTCGTGATTGTCGAGTTTGTTTCGCACACATTGTATTGTAAGAGGTTTCCATGGTAACCAACACACTGGAGAGGAAACGAAATGCTCACAACTTGGCGTCTTGCATACAATTGAGGTTTTTGTACTTTCAGAAGCAACTTATTGTGATGAATAATTGGTTAAACTGAACACAAATTCTAAAGTAAATATCAAGAAGTGAATTGAAGTAACTCCCTTCACAGGACGTCTTCTTCAATAAAGATCCTTTAATGTAGGGTTGAATACACAATTGTTACTCAGAACGTAAGAAAAGTAAAGGTATCCCTGTAAGAGGCCGTGGAGGCCCATATGCTTGTGAGACGTCGAGGCTCTCACATTTTCTAGACAATCGACTCACAGATGGCGGTGAGGTTGTCAGACTTACGCGTCGGCCGCCGTTTACCACAAGGAAGATCCCTGGTACTCATTTCTGTTAGAGGCTGAGTCGACCCCAGGGCCATAGGTCGGCTGGAAGGATTAGGTTAATTGAAAAAAAAAACCAAAGACCTCATCGGGAATCAAACCTGCGACCTTCCGGTTTGTAGCATAGTGCCTCAACCAACTGCGCTACCTCGTGCCTTAGAATATGGAAAGGCTAAGAAAAAGCAGTGTGTGTAACAATTTTAATGTTCAGCGTTCAGTTAGTTGGTCGAGTCTTAGATATGGGGACAGTATTAAACTGACCCTTAAAAGCGCAAGTGTGGACTGTACTGTGTTGGTCGAGGGTCTTCTGATAACTAACAGTCGAATTTCATAAAAAGCAGAATTCATTGCCCATGTGATTACCTACCAGTTTCTTCACGAAGACATTATGCCATGAAGGAGTATGTTCGCCATGGGCGCAGGATAGCCCCCTGTGGGCGCAGCTGATTGGGAACAGTGCAGGGCGGTGGAAACCCATCTCCAGGCCCCTGTACTGAATACCTCACGATTCTTGGGCCGTGCGGATGGGTGTGAGGCAAGTAAGCAGCCAGTTTGTTATTTGCAGCGGAACATCCATCTTCGTAACTACGTACTTAAGTCGTCAGCTCAGGACACTGATGGGCTGGACTCGTAGCTCGATTGAGGAAGAAAACTTAAGAAGATACAGGATATGAAATATCGAAAGAATGAAGAAGTTTTAAATACAATGCTTAAGGAAGAAAAAAAAAATAGTCATGTCATTAATTTTTTAATGACTAGAGGACCCGGGGGTTCAGTTAACGGCAAAGAGCGAATTTTTATTTCTTTCCGCTGTAGCGTCTGGATCTGACGTAAGTAATAAATGGTCTTTCCTCGCGATTGAATCGGCCGGAGTGTAAAACTGACAGCTTAATTCTAGAAAAAATGTTAATTCTTTGAGTTTAACCAATTTTAGGAACTACGAACACCATATTGTTCCATGTGGGAGTGACAGTTGACGGGATTTCGATTGAAGACTGAATTTATTGACCACTTCAAAACAGAACTCCTGACTACACTTAATTATAAGGCCATTGCTGATCTCCATAATTTACAAATCTCTACAACACACCATTCGTTTCCAGGTAACGGCTTCTAACAGTACAGATTCTTCAGCTTCTGCCCTCACTTCGTATTTAAAAATTCATGAATGTTACAAAAATTTGGCTCATTTCGTAAGGACACGAGACCGGCCTCCATATTCGTTTTATTTGATGTAGGATATTCAGAAATAATTCCTTCACACAACGGGCATAAGGATACAAATTAGCTAGGTAATTATACCATATTCGTCTAGACAGGGTGTGGAATCCACTCAACGTTCTATCCAATTTGTACCGGGGGTAAAGCAGCCGGAGCGTGATGCTGACCACTCACCTCCAGCTAGTACCGAGGCCAAGAAAATGTGGAGCTGTACATCCACTCCCCCATACGCCTCCATATCTAGTCGTGAAGTCTGTTTGAGATTGTAACATGCTTGTGTCTGCAATTTTTCATAAACTGGAAGAACATGGGAGTTCATGACACAGTTCCCTGTACATATCGCAGTTAGCAGCTGGGCTGGAACGCAAGAGCTGTGATTTGGCAGGACGAGTACAGCATCTAGAGTTGTTATTAAAACAATATTCATGGGGGGTCGCAGGGGGTTGCTGCAAACAAGCACTGACATGGCAGACTACCTTCTGCCCACCTGTCAAATTCTCACTCGCCACTTCCGGGCAAGAGTGACTCAAATGAAATTCGCTTTCCGAACGAGACCACACCCACTCCCTCTTCTTTATTTGAATACGCCTCCTAACTGTATATTGTAGCGTGCTGAGCCGTTACTGTGCAACGGCCGCGAGATAGGCGAATATACCAGCGACGTTTCTATGCAACGGCTCGGTAAACACATTTCTGCAGTAAAGCATAGACGCGCAAAAATAAAGGTACTGTTAGAAACTGTGTTGTCTAAGAGGTCCGTGCATGACAGTTATCTTGAAGGCAACTGTGGCGACCAAGCCAGTTGTGTCCTAGTGGAGACGGGTTCGAATATCTCCGCTGTAGCCCTGCGAGACGTAGGAGGCGACGAAAAGGGAACCCAGTTCTTGGGGGTTATAAATACGGGGAATTGGCCCTCCAAGCTGGGGGAGTCTCAAACTTGAGACAGAAAAATTTGATCATGAGTCCCGTGGGATTTTTACCCGAGAATGACTGTGCTGGCGAGGACCAACAGTAATTGTAAACGACAGATCCATCCTCTCGTCAGAGAAGATACATAAGGTCTATAACAGCAAGGGTTCAGCTGAAAAAATGCTGGTCGTGAGTCTCAAGGAGCTTGACGCCAAGGCCAATTGATTGATGGTAAACCGCCAATCGTAAAGTAATTCTGACTGTGGCCAAGCCAATTCTGTACTGTAGTATGTGATGAGTGAAGTTCAGCGGGTGAAGAGGAAGATTGTTCACTATTAGAAACTATTGCCAGGGAACGACTGCCTTCCGGAAGTGGAATCTAAGTTGTCGAGCTCTGAATCATTCACTTTGCTGACTGAAACCAGGGGAAACAGACAGAGAAAGAACACAATTAAAAGAAAAATATATATATATATGAGATTTCAGCTTCGTATGGAAGTGCCTGTGAATATTACTATCTTCTGGGAAGTTACACCATATAATGTGACAACAGTTTATCGACGTTTCGGAGGAACATTCTGCCTTAATAATCACACTCAGATTGAATCAAGTAAACAAATATAGAACCAGCTTACGAAGGTTAATTAATTCTGTCCAGTGTGACTGGTGTTTTTTTCTTTTTAATCTTTTATCCTTTACATGTTTCGATCCTATAGAGCATTTTAAGAAGGATATCAATAGTATTAGAAACCACTATTACAATATGCTTTGTGAATATTAATATACATACAATGTCATCATAATACAGTGTACAAATCTAATGTTTTTTATCAACTACAGCGGCCTGTACCAAGACGTTAAAATATTGATTACAATTACTATCTTTAAAATGTATTTTTTTTAAACCAAATTGGTTCGTGCCCCTTCTATTTCCTGTCTATTCTATCAGACTTATAGAACAAGCCTCTAGCTTTCTTGGGCTTACTCTTTGACCCTGAAGACTGAAGTAATATATTTTGCCGAAACATCAGTATATCTTTACTAGACTACACGACAGACACCCCAGGATAATAATGTTCTGCAAAATACACACGCGTGGGAATATCACTGCTTTTCTCCCATTTGCGTGTCTATGTCCTCTGATACATTGAGGCAAGATGGCTGTCACTAAGTGACCGGCTTATAGCTGGGTAAAATGGAGTCGATTCCCGGGAGAACAGGGAATATCTTCTTAGTAATCAAGTCCAGATCGGGTTTTGGGCTGGTCACTCTTTAACGCCACTGTACACCTTCATGTATCAGAACTTTACCTTATTCTGGAAGCCTCGCGCAAGATCTCGGAGGTCACTAAATTGAAGAGCCGAGATCTCATAGTTTCTCGGCGTGCACGAGATCCTTTCTGTTTTCAGCCGTCTAACGTAGCCTTGCAACCATCATGAGAGCTGTAATTAGCAAATAATTCTTGCGTTGAGTTTCCATGGGGAAGACAATGAATGGAGATTATTATTCGTCAGGGACAGAGGGTCCCTGCAAGGTCTCGCGTAGTCCTGGTTCTGGGGAAACCTAAGCTTTCTCTCCTTGGAATCTTTCTTCGGAAATATGGTTCATGATATTTATGATGTTGATGTAAATATGCAGAAGACATCAATTTATGGTAACTGCGGAAACTAGTACGCATAACATCACAGCGTTTCGGAGACTGGATCTGTCTCCGTCCTCAGGTGGATGGGGCAGGAAAAACCTACTGAGTTGGGCTCGTTAGAGACAGCTAGTCTCAATCGCTAGATTGTCCACTGATTGAGATTAGCTTTTTCTAACAGGCCTCGTATTAGGAAATTCAGAATTTTGAGGTAGGTTCAATAACTTTGAGGAATTCTAAATAAGTGGACCACTAGTCACAAATTGTAACAGGAGTATGTGTCACGTGCCTGTTTACTAGCATACTCAGGTGAAAGTGATAAAAGAAAATACACATCCTAAATTCAGCCTCAATTTTGTGTGTTTTGAATATAAACTATAGTACCTATAATTTGTATTCTTGTACCAGAATGTGAACCGTTTCCTAATCATCACAATCAAGATCACTATCATCATTATCATCACCACAACCACTCACATTCCAGTAACTATGGCTGATAGACGAGCTCATTGTTTCCCTGTTTCCGTTCCTTATGTATATTGTTGCACCCGGCGGACATTTTGTTAAGTCGGACCTCATTCTGCCCAATGTCAAATTTTCAAGTTCCTTTAATGGTGTATGTTGAATATACTTATAAACATTTTGGTGGGGGATGTCTCCGTGGAAGATAAAGTTGTAGATGGGGAATAAGATTAAAATATATCATCGGTGGGTGCTGTGTGATTCTGGTGGATAAGGTTAAGGGCATAAAGTGGGATTTTCTGAAAACGATAAATTCTCAACCATATATTCTTGACTAGTTAATGAATAGACATATCGACTTTTCAAGGAAGACTCAGTAATATATATATATATGTGTGGCATGTAGACCCAATACTAGGCAACGATCGCAAATATGCAACATCCGTTACTAAGTAACGGCTCCGCAAACAAGCATGTTTCCTAGGTAACAGTTGTACTGGAATAATAATGGGAAGCGGTTTCGTCTACGCTCAGACAGTTTTAATTGAGTCACTTTGTCGAGACTTGAGGTAGCTGAGGCACGGGAGGAGCTCGGAAACCCAGAGGAAAGGGAGCATTCGCCGTTGGAAGCCGCTACCAAGCAACGGGCTAGTGGAGACTGTAACAGACTGAACAGTAGTGTGGTTGGGGAGTGAGAGAACTCTTGCAGTTTAGTCGTTGTGGGCTGTTGCTGTTAGGAGCTGGTAGCTGAGGCACTGGGATAGGTCGGGAACCCAGAGGAAAGGGAACGTCCGCCGTTGGAAGCCGTTACCGGACAACGACTGGTGGAGACACAGCAGCCTCAGAAGACGTAATTGTATCCTCTAGTGAATTAGTGAAACGGTTATAATTATTTGTCACGTGTCCGTAAACGTTTAATAAATCCAATTAGGAACCCAATCCCCGTCTATAGTCACTCAACCGCGTTACAGTATATTAATTACTTAAATGGTTGATTAATTCGTTGATATTGCATTAAATCTTCTACTGATAAAGCGTTTAACTGCGTCAGTTGAATCTCTTGCTGTCTGAAATGTATATAACGCTCTGTCTGCTGAAGGAAACGCATTTCGGTTTATATTTATCCCAAATTTCGTGATTAGTTAGCCTAGCGCAGGTGTTCATGACTTTCATCTGGATTCTTGTTGGTCGTCTGAAAGTTGACTTTGTGGTAAAACGGATTTTCATGCTGATCGTATCAAACTTGTGAATGATACTAGCCTTTCAAAACGGAGCTGCAATGTAAGGCATTCGGTCTGTAGACACATCAAGGTCACATGTCGCAACGCAATTACAATTAAAGTGAGAAACAATGGAACTGTTTTATATAATGAAGTTCTCACTGCATGTCGAGCCGGGGTATCCCCTGTATTTCGTTTCTTGTTTTTCGTATTAAATGTCTAAGGTCACGTGTAGCAAATCTGCAATAAAATTAGCAGTAAGTGATGTTTTAATTAAATGAATTTTATATGCAGTGCCTAAGGCTTTTAACTATCATGAATGTAACTATAAGGAAATATGTTTATGTAACCAGATCACAATTTAATTATTTAAAATAACTCGTGTCCAGTATCATCCGATATTTTATTTTTGTTAAAACTAAATAAGATGTTTATAATTTATATATGTATTAAGTTATAGTACATAGATCGAGTGTGTTTGAGAACAGGGTGTTCAGGAGAATATTTGGAATGAAGAGAGATGAAGTGACAGGAATTTGGAAGAAAACTGCATAATGAGGAGCTTCATAACTTCTACTCTTCTCCAAATATAATTAGAATGATCAAGTCAAGGAGGATGAGATGGACACGGCACGTAGCACGAATGGGGGAGAAGAGGAATGTATATAGGATATTGATGGGAAAGCCAGAAGGAAAGAGACCACTGTGAAGACCAGGACGTAGGAGGGTGGACAATATTAAAACGGATCTTCGAGAGATTATTTGGATTGGATTGATCAGGCTCAGGATGGGGACCAGCGTAGGGCTCTTGTGAACACGGTAATGAACCTTCGGGTTCCGTAAAATGCAGGGAAAATCTTGAGTAGCTGCAGATTTGGCTTCTCCTCCAGAAGGGCTCAGCTTCATGAGTAAGTAAGTAAATTAAATTATAATATTTATTCTGTCAGGAGGGATCGCTTGGTGATGGAACTGGAATTGTTTCCAAGCAGGAATGGCAATTGTTTTTTGACTCCACGCCCGGAACCCTCGCGGTCACATCCCATGGAGGAAAGCATTCGGAACCTTACACAGACCACTCATCATCATGTACAACCAAACATACAAATTTGCTGGAGGTTTGCCTCTGCACTTCTTATATATATTTTCACGAGATGTACGTGCTACTCCAACTTTTCCTTGACATTTGTTTTGTTTCAACATATTCACTCAAACAATAATTAATTTTATTTCCTTTTTATTTATATAGATTAATGCTAGTGCGGTGGGACTAAGTCACTTATACTGTGGCCACTTCTGTCCTATTGTACCAGCCCCAGATGATAGGTGAGGGTGATTGAGGAGCAATTGGTGGAATGAAGATTGGCAGAGGAAACCGAAATACTCGGAGAAAACCTGCCCCAGCGCCAATTTGTCCACAACAAACCCCAATTGACCAGACCTGGGATCGAACCAGGGCCGCTGCGGTAGGAGCCTAGCAACCAAACGCCTGAGCAGGGGCGCAGCCTGATGTTTCCTTAGACCCTTTACTAAATCAGCGTAAATTAAAATATGTTATTGATCGTCGAAACGGACAGACATGTGTTTCCCGCAAACGTTAGTTGAGGATTTGGAAGGAGGTATTTTTGGCCTGTGTGGAGGTGCTGTCATTCAATATCCTAGAGAAAATGAGAAGGAATACGAAAGTTCCGAGACAAAACAGTGAATAGCACAGTCAAGATTCAAACTATGTAACTCATAAATGCAAATTGTGACTCCTCTTGCTGCTGTAACTTCTCTGATACTCACATGATGCAGTACTTCACAGTCTTCCAATAGTGAATGTGAAGGTAACATAGCAAAATAGACCAGTACAGTGCGTATTTCAAGGATGGGTAAGATTCTTGACACGTGCAGTCAGATATTCATCAAGAGATACACTTCAATAAGAAGTGAGGTTAGTCATTATCCCTGCCCTAGTACTGCTTGGTAAATTTCATTATCTGCTGCTACACGTGTGTTAGATAATTCTTCAGGTCCTACTTTGCCGGATAACGAAGTCAGATGAGGTTTCGCAGTTCGAGTCCCGGTATGGTCAAGAATTTTCTCTTCTGCACCTCTTCCAGACCTGCTCTTGGGTCCACGCAACATCCTATCCAATGGGTACCGAGGGTTTTTTCCCGGGAGATAAAGCAGGAAGGACGTGAAGCTGACCATTCACCTCCAACTAGTGCTGAGATCAACAAAACATGGATCTATATATCCACTCCCCATACACCTTCATGGCATAGAGCTTAATTATTTAAGCACAGGGACAACTTTACCTTTTACGTTACCTTGTAGGTGGTTTTCAGCGCGACAAAAAGCGCGCTCAGTTCTTTGCCAACATGGTGTCTTGAATTTAATTTTATACGCTTCACGGTTCAAAATAATCGATAAGTTATTAAATCTTTGTCTATTCTAATAGATATTCTTCTCTAGTAACAATTTCAAGTTGCCCTAGATGTTAAATAGACAAAACCTCTGATCACTACAACAAACCGATGTCACAGTCCGTGTCATTGGATGCAGTAATACCGAGGGATAAGGGATAACAACGGAAATGCAAAGCCAACCTTCCCACAAACCCCACGAAACAGATGGAAGATAGTCACATGACCAGTAACGGACAAATAAATGGTTAGCCTGAGGCAACGGTTAATTTGTGAACTGCGAATATTCCACAAAAACGATAAAAATTGTCTGGTGAATACAAAGTTGTAAATCCTCTCTTCTTCTGTCTGATGAGCCCCAGAGGCCGTTTATTGCACCTCTTTCGGGAATCGAACTCCGACAGATAGACCTACCCGCTTGACAGAGTTCAGAAACCTATCTGCAGTTTCCTCTCACTGTGGGATGCAGGGGTCTGCGACCCGACGGCAGAACAATCACTGAGGGAGGTCTGCCGCTCCACGTGGGGGGTTCTACTGGGTGTTGGGGGCACGTGTAACAAGCGGCCGGCCCCCATCACGCCCCTGTCTTCTGCGGGAGATTGCAACTAGTTCAGCTCACGATTCAAGTCTGCTTTCATTTCCCTCTTCGCCCCACAGTACGATGTACTCCATCTCCTCTTCCAACTTTTCTTTCTTCTTTGATACATTTTCAGGTTACTTTCCTTATTTAAATAACCGGAAATAAGCTTATGAAATACCATGCTCTCTGTGTGTCCGCCCTGTCATCTCTTGAATGCTTCAACCAATCTTTATTACTTACTTCCTTACGCATAGAGCTGAGCCCTTCTTGAGAAGCCAAATCTGCAGCTACTCAAGAACTTCCCAGCATTTTATGGAACCCGAAGGTTCATTACCGTGTTCACGAGAGCCCTCCACTGGTTCCTATCCTGAGCCAGATCAATCCAGTCCGTATCATCTCATCATATCTCTCTAAGATTCATTTTATTATTGTCCACCCACCTACGCCTTGGTCTTCCCAGTTGTCTCTTTCCATCTGACTTTCCCCACCAATATCCTATATGCATTCCTCTCCTTCCCATTCGTGCTACACGCCCTGCCCACCTCATCCTCCTTGACCTGATCATTCTAGTTATACTTGGAGAAGAGTACAAGTTATGAAGCTCCTCATTATGCAGTTTTCTCCAACCTCCTGTCACTTCATCTCTCTTCGGTACAAATATTCTCCTCAACGCCCTGTTCTCAAACACCCTCAGTCTATGTTCCACCTTTAGTGTCAGAGACCAAGTTTCACACTCATACAGAACCACAGGCAAAATTATAGTTTGTGTATTCTAATTTTTATGTTTTTGGACAGCAGACGAGAAGACAAAATGTTCAGGACTGAATGGTAGCAAGCATTACCCGAGTTCAATCTCCTCTTAATTTATTCCTGGATCAGGTTTTGATTTGTTATCGTCGTTCCCAAATATATGAACTGTGTCACATATTCAAAACATCTGTTCCCTATGTTTATGTCATGATTTTGCCCTGCCTCAGTCAATGTCTAAACCAAACTTTATTACACTTGGTATATATCATAGCACCTGAGTTCATTTCAACGGATAACTTCATAAATCCCTCCCATTAGCATCCGTGTTTACATATGTATCCCCCTATCATTATTAGGCAACGGCTCGGTAAAAATCCTCCGCTCGTTACTAGGCAACGGCTCGGTAAATAAGTTACAGCGGCAACGAATACACACGCAACAGTAGAAGAATTATTGCAGGCATAATCTTTATGCTCTCCGTGTCGTATCAAGGGAATCAGGCTATTAGTTCTTCCCAGAACTTCTTGTTACTTATTATCTTTTCATATTTTCCTTTCCTCTCTTTTTCAACTCTCTGCTACGAGTTACGCAATATAATCGGATAAATGAAATGTGAAAATTAGGACTACATATCGCGATATTTTGGAGCAAGAATATCAACTGTCATATCTCTATATGGACCGCCACTGTGGTCTAGTGGTCAGAGTTCCTTCCTACAGATCCAGAGGTCCGGGGTTCCGAGTCCCACCGCTACCAAATTTTCTGAGAAGTAGTGGGTCTGGAACGGGGTCCGCTCAGCCTCGTGAGGATAACTTAGGAGTTGTTTCAAGGAAATAGCGGCTCCGGTCTAGAAACCGGAGATTAACGGCCGTGGGGATTCGTTGCACTGACCACGCGATACCCTCTATCCGCAAACTTTGGAAGTAACTTCGCTGACAAGCGGCGGTCGCTCGGTCGGTATAGTTCGCTTGCGGATTCAAGCCACAGAGTCCCAGGACAGAAGCCTGAAAAAGTCAACATGCCTGCTGTTTGTAATATAATAATAAAATAATAATGCACTCAAACACAGAGGTCTGAGGCGTGACCACGTGAGGACAGGATTCCCCAAGTTTACTATCAGAAGTTGTTTAAATACGCAGTAAGAAAAGACACACATGCACACAGACACGAAGTTGTGCGTCATAACTGTGAGAGCATTTACTGCATGCGAAAACAAGAGGATTATTCTCTTTCTTATGTAATTTCCTCCATACTCAAGTTACTGTGCATCTAAAACACCGTCCGCTTTGCATTTCAAAGTATGAAGTTTCGGAGACTGGATTCTGTCTCCGTCTTCAGGTAAAACCTACTCAGTTAGGCCTAATCGATAGAGCTAGTCCCTGTCTCAGAAGACTGAATCCAGTCTCTGGAACGTTGTGTTTTGAAATATGAACAGGACGATGAATAATATATAGAATAATTGGATTTTGTACTTTTTCCATCGTCCGGAATTCTAGATAATAGGGGACACGACGTTTGGGAAAAGTGGATCTCTTTCCGTCTTCGGTTGAGAAAGGATGACACCTCTATTACCTAGAATTTAGGACGATGGAAAATGTCCAAAAAAAAACAGTAATTCTGTGTGTCACCCACCATCATCAGAACATTTTAGAATCTACGATTGATAATATACAGAAACATAATGTTTGTGTTAATGTACCATCTCCACAAAGCTACCTCTAACAGAAATGAGTACCAGGAATATTCTTGGAATGTTCTTGGGGGTAAAGGACGGCCGGCGCATAGGGCTCACAACCTCAGTGCCATCTGTGAACCGATTGTCTAGAAAATGTGGGAGCCTCAACATCTCACAACCATATGGGCCCCCACGTCCTGTTACAGGGATAGCTTTGCTTACTTTTCTTTTACTTACAACATCCCCACAAACTCTGAAATCTTATTTACCACACCTCTGCAGATACAGTCCTCAGAAAAAGTTTGTGCACGGATTCCTTCAGAGAGAAAGGATTGCAGTTCCTACCGTGATAAGATATTAATAGGAGCTGCTAGGTTAGCCTGGAGTGATTGATCGTAAACGGTTCCTGAGAGCCCCATGTTCAAACACAGATTATGGTTCCGTGCGGTCCTGGTGGTCTCACGACTAGCTTACCTCTTGATATACCTACTGCCACCGTGACCACAGACAGCGGGGGGTCCTCGAGACACAGAAACGGGACTGGGTAAACATTGCAGTTTGTTGTAGTAATTGCCGGTCTGATGAAAAAATGTTTAAAGCGAATTCGAAATCGATTGTACAATTACTGCACGGTCGACTACAAATTAGTTTATTTGTGTCAACTAACATAATTTTATTGATTGTTAGAAATGAGTGATAGGTTAGTTGTTAACTTTCGAATTTTGTGAAAGCAGGGACTTCCTTGTTCCCTTGTTCCAAGGGACCCAGCATTCTAGGTGTCTTCTCCGTCACCTGAGGACGGAAACAGATCCAGTTTCCGAAATTAATTGTTCTAGTTTTTAGGGTAACAGATGATTAGCAAACTCTAAAAACCCAATAATTCTGAGTATTATACACCATCGTCAGAACCCCAACAATCTACACTTTACTAATATTTGCTACCTGCTTCAGACCGCCTTTGTGGTCTAGTGGCCAAACTTCCTGGCTACAGATCCTGAGGTCCCGGGTTCGATTCCCGGCACTACCAGATTTTCTGAGAAGTAGTGGATCGTGGTCCACTCAGCCTCGCGAGGATAACTGAGGAGCTATTTCAAGGAAATAGCTGCTCCGGTCTAGAAAACCGAGATTAACATCCTGGGGGATTGCGTTGAACTGACCACGCCACACCCTCTATCCGCAAAAGTTGGCGGTCGCTCTTTCAGTATAGTTCGCTTGCGGACTACAGACAATGGAGTTATATTTACCTGCTTCTTTCTGGCTTCATGCCTGGCTTACTCTTCGACCCTGAAGATGTAGGCGATATGTTCCTCCGAAATATCGGTTCACATTCATTGGACTACTTGGCGTTGTATGCGAAGAGATATAACTCTTCATAATCGCCTCTGTGAGAACCTCAGATCCTGTTTCTATGGCATGGGTAGGATAGGTCTAACTCTTCATAATCGCCTCTGT
Source organism: Cryptotermes secundus (assembly GCF_002891405.2). Classification (NCBI taxonomy): domain Eukaryota; kingdom Metazoa; phylum Arthropoda; class Insecta; order Blattodea; family Kalotermitidae; genus Cryptotermes; species Cryptotermes secundus. The sequence goes on along the minus strand of NW_019743001.1, from coordinate 277,293 downwards.
GAGAACCTCAGATCCTGTTTCTATGGTATGGGTAGGATAGATATAACTCTTCATAATCGCCTCTGTGAGAACCTCAGATCCTGTTTCTATGGTATGGGTAGGATAGATATAACTCTTCATAATCGCCTCTGTGAGAACCTCAGATCCTGTTTCTATGGTATGGGTAGGATAGATATAACTCTTCATAATCGCCTCTGTGAGAACCTCAGATCCTGTTTCTATGGTATGGGTAGGATAGATATAACTCTTCATAATCGCCTCTGTGAGAACCTCAGATCCTGTTTCTATGGTATGGGTAGGATAGATATAACTCTTCATAATCACCGTTGTGAGAACCTCAGATCCTGTTTCTATGGCATGGGTAGGATAGATATAACTCTTCATAATCGCCGTTGTGAGAACCTCAAATCCTGCTTCTATGGTATGGGTAGGATGAATCACTATAAATGAGGCGTGAATTTGGGGTAAAGGAAAGGAGAAATTTGCACAGAATTCTCACATAGGCCTTCGGGTTCCTGAAAATGCGGCCAGTTGTAAGGAGGCTGTCACATCGCGTACTTGGTTATGCTGATATTATGTCACTTTCCAAGACATCCCCCCACCTCGGAATTTTTGCACCCGTTCTTAACATGATGCCTCCCTATAGTAATCTGATTAATATGTTTACTCTAGAAATACCGGTGCCATGAAAATGTTTGTACACGTGTAATAGCTAATGAATTAACACAATAGAATTCTTCTCAAGAAGGTGGAAGTCATTCATCTGATCAACATATTCATTCCCACACATATTGCAGAACCCAAAATGCCACTCCTTACTGCCAATCAGGTCTGATCTCACGCTAGCCTCCTACCCAATAAGTACGGGGGACTCTTTCCATGTGAGTGGATCTACCTGTTCCAGACCTGCTACTTCTCAGAAAATCTGGTAACGCCGTGAATCGAACCCGGTACCTCTGGATCTGTAGCCAGGAACACTGACCACTAGACCATAGAGGCGTACGCTTCTCAGAAACGTTGGTAGGAAATCTTCACGGCGTCACATCCTTGCAGACCTTATTAAGACTTACAGCTCTCGATGCATGTAGCATGAATATCTGTGGGACGAACCGAGCATGTGTATGTAGACATTTTCTCTCTTGTTTCACTTGGCCCCGTGTTCGAATTCCTCCGTTTTGTACATGTGTAAGAGAAAGGAAGGTTTAGCAAGCAAGCGGCTACTGTTATGCAGCACGGGGGAGGACGCGGGGGCGGGGGGAGGAGATATAAGTTTTGAATGAAGGGAACGGGTGTGACTAATCAAAACCCTAGGAACCACTCGTAACGAATTGCAGGTAGCTCCTTTTCCCGCCATGCAACAACACGCTCCTTAACTGGGTTGTAGCTCTTATAAGGAAATTCTCTTTTATATACCGGAAGATTGTATGGTTTTCTTACCTACATAACATTATGAAGTGCTTTTTTAGTCCTTTCCTTTTGTGTTACTTATCTGTGTACAATATAATGTTCATTACAAACACGTTGGCTCGATGTTTAGGAAACTATTCGTCATGGAGTGAGAATTAATTGTAATAGAGAATAGACTCGTTAAGTTAGTAACTGTAGCGAGGTTGCAGCTCCTGGTAATTCCACTGTTTTACAGCGCTGGAAACCGTGGAATTGTCCTGGCAGAGTCCTTGAGATGTTTCAAATCTCGTCCTAAGGACCTGGTAAAGGAGAACAAGACAAATCGGAGATAAACGGAAAGGGGGAAAAAGTATGATGTTGATGAAGACTAAAATTGCGGCAAAAATTATTTGCTAAATTCATATTTCTTAAAGTATGAAGGACAGGAGTGTATCTTCATTCAGCATAGCCCATTGACCCCCATATATGATTACCAAATTTGAGACAGATGGAGCAGAGAAACAGCTGAAACAAACTGCAATGAATAAACAAAACACAATCTTGACATAACAACTAACCTAAGAACTCCAAGGAATAATTTTCTCAGTGACTTCGTGGTATGTAATCTGCAAGCGAACTATACCGACCGAGCGACCGCCGCTTGTCCGCGAAGTTAGTGCCAACTTTAGCCGCGCCATAGCTCAAGCGGTTAGTCGCTGGCTTCCCACCGCGGCGGCCCGGGTTCGAGCCAGGTCTGGTGAAGTGGGATTTGTGGTGGACAAAGTGGCGGTGGGGTGGGATTTCTCCTAGTACTTCGGATTCCCCTGCCAGTCTTCATTCCAACAAATTCTCCATCATAATTACCCGGGGCAGGCTACAATAGGCCAATCAGTGGCCGCCATGCCGAGTGGACGCAACAGGACTCCACCCTCCACTAAGCGAATGAAAAAAAAAAATGTAGATATATATTTGGAGTAACCTGCTTCTTCCATCTTCAGGATTTTAAAAAGGTTCTTCCGAAACGTCGGTACTTATCTATAAAACAACATGGTGTCCCAAGTAAAAACGAAGGTAATTTTGTTCATAATGTCCTCCGTCAGAACATATATTCTTAGTTAAGAATTTGCCTCCCCATTGTGCGTTCAGTTAATTCGGAGCATGTAAGTTGCAGATCACTCTACTTTCGTGTTCTAAGTCATGTGCGGTTTTGGGTCGCTCTTGAACGCTGGGTTCGAGTTTGTAGTCCGCTCTTCTTATTATTGTATTGTACCTGGATTTTTCGATAGATCTGTCACTTTCCAAGTAATCCTCCGAAAGCCTTCAATGTATTTGTTTTCCAGAATGAATTCCGAATTCGTTGAACCCAGAATGCTTACTCCACGACTGCTGCAGAAGCTTCGAGTGTAGTTCCATGGAATTAATGAGAATCAATCAGGTCTGTTAACTGAAAGAAACACATTTTGTGCATTCTATGTTGGTTTGTAGTGACAACTGCCTTAGCGCTCCTCTGTGTTATAATTACATCTGTCTGTACGTAGAATGGCTCGCAAACTGGTCTGCAGGTTGGCAGTCGGACCAGAGAATGAGTCTCTCTCTTACTGTGTCTCTTATGCTCTCCTGTTGCTATTTCTCCTAACACTTACTGCTTGTTAGTCGCTACTCTTTTATGATCAATGAAAGAGTGATCCAAATCACACAGACTTCAGCAACTACCTGTTTATTTTGGGATCTTTAATGCATTCTTCAAATGTAACGAATATTGCTTAAAATCGGTACTGGATGATATATTACTTACTATATTCTTTATTGCTAGTGTGGTGGGACTAAGTCCCTTGCACTGCGGCCACTTCTGGCCTATTGTACCAGCCCCAGATGATAGGTGAGGGTGATTGTGGAGCAATTGGTGGAATGAAGATTGGCAGGGGAAACCGAAGTACTCGGAGAAAACCTGCCCCAGCGCCACTTCGCCCACCACAAATCCCACTTGACCAAATCCGGGATCGAACTCGGGACGCCGCGGTGGGAAGCCAGCGACTAACCGCTTGAGCTATGGCGCTGCCCTATTACTTACTTACTCATGCAGCTGAGCCCTTCCTGAGGAACCGCCAGTTGTGCAGCTACTCAAGAATTTCCCAGCATTTTATGGAACCCGAAGGTTCATTACCGCGTTCGCAAGAGCCCTGCACTGGTCCCTATCCAGAGCCAGATAAATGCAATCCTATCTCTCTAAGATCCATTTTAATATTATCCACCAACCTACGCCTTGGTCTTCCCAGTGGTCTCTTTCCTCCTGGCTTTCCCACCAATATCTTCTATGCATTCCTTTTATTCCCCATTCGTGCTACATGCCCTGCCCACCTCATCCTCCTTGACTTGATGATTCAATTTATCCTTGGAAAGAGAAAGAAGCAGATGATACTAAAACTGTATGAAGTTCTATTCTGGTTAGTATCGTTTCAGAGTTCCATAATTCTGTATGTATTTTACAAAGACAACCGATTTAACTTTGAAAATAAACTTTTCCCTTCGCATGGTAAGAACTTCTGTTAAGCCTACAGCAATTAATCTAACAGCAAGTGCTTGGTTAGACGTCTAGCATGAAAAGGAGAAACAAAATAGTTATGCAGAACTTAGATGGGGAAATATACTAGAAATCTGGCACTTTGAAGACCGACACGAAGATGGCATAATGGAAAACGTTGAAACGAATCGGAGGAAACAATTATTTCCAGACGTGATAACTCAGTCGGTATGGGCCATGGGATGGCCGGCCAGGAGTTCGATTCAGAGTAGGGGCAGGCGATATTTCTGTACTCCTTCACAGCGTCATGCTCATATTCAATTAGCAAAGATGGTTCTTTCCTTGGTGGAAAGCGGCCAGGGAGTGAAACTGACCACTCATATCCATCTAGTGCCGAGACCAAGCATCATGGAGCTATATTTATACACCCCCACGGGTCTTAGTGGTGTAATGTTTATTTATATTATTACAGGGACAAATTTACCTTTGTCCGAAGTACTTTGAGGTTATTTTAAAGGAATTAAGTTCCTTGTTAGAGACCCTGTTAATAAGCTGCGTGTGGCTGTCCCTTAATTCGAGTAGAGATATCAGTATTTTAGGGATTAACTGACAGATATGGATCATACTTGGTATGGAGGTTGTGCTGTTAGGTGTCTCGCCCTTTTAACAATTCTCAGCTCATTTTTGACAACAATATTAGAATGGCGGCCATACACTAGCGCCTTTCAGACTCCGTGGCCTGTAGTCCGCAAGAGAACTACACCGACTGAGCTCCCGCCGCTTGTCGGCGAAGTTAGTACCAAATTTTGCCGTTCAGTCCACAACCTTTTTTCTTCTCGTCTGCTGACCAAAACCATAAAAATTAGAATCAAGAAAACTATAATTTTACCTCTGGTTCTGTATGGGTGTGAAACTTGGTCTCTGACATTAAGGGAGGAACATACACTGAGGGTGTTGAGGAGAATATTTGGACCGAAGAGGGATGAAGTGACAGGAGGTTGGAGAAACTGCATAATGAGGAGCTTCATAACTTGTACTCTTCTCCAAGTATAATTAGAATGATCAAGTCAAGGAGGATGAGGTGGGCAGGGCATGTAGCACAAATGAGGGAGATGAAGAATGCGTATAGGATATGGGTGGGAAATCCAGAAGGAAAGAGACCACTGGTAAGACCAAGGCGTAAGTGGGTGGACAATATTAAAATGGATCTTAGAGTGATAGGGTGGGATGGTATGGATTAGGTTAATCTGGCTCATGATATGGACCAGTGGAGGGCTCTTGTGAACACGGTAATGAACCTTCAGGTTCCATAATATGCTGGGAAATTCTTGAGTAGCTGCAGAATTGGCGGCTCCTCTAGAAGGGCTCAGTTCCGTGAGTAAGTAAGATGGATTGTCAGGTCCTCAAGAAGCGCTTTGCTCTGTGGAGATGGCAAAGTGGTTCTACCATCCGTGTAGGAGCCTGGCGGTGAGCTAGATGACGTTGAATAGTATGACGGAAACTTAGGCCACTCTTGGTCTCACAGCGCTTGCTACAGGTAACAGAGGATGATGATGGTATAATAGTCATCCTCTGTCACTACTTCCGCTCGCCTTCAGCAACGGAAATGTATTTATTGTTATCGTGTTCTTTTCTCGGAGGAACCGCTGCAGGGAAAAAACAGATGCAAGACAGAATATAGGAGCAGTAGCAACAACTCCCATATCGAGACGCAAATCAGAATTTACGTGCTAACTGCTGACCTTTGAACACAATTGAATATGTTTATGCGCAATTCTCATGTTTCATTCACAATTATTTGTTTATTTCCATATTTATTTGCTTGTTACGAGCCGGAGCCTAACTCGATATGTAAATGTATTGCTAAAGGCTGGAGGAACAGGGTTCAATTCTCGTCAGGGCCAGGAAATTTCTATTCATTGCCATATTTAGGTGTTTTCTAAGGCCTGTTCGACCGCCTCTGTGTTCTAGTGGTCAGACTTCCTGGCTACAGATCCAGAGGAAATAGAGTGACAGTGATCACTGCAAATCTATATTGAGTGTACATCAAGTAAATTAAATAAGAAACATCAAATTTGCACATGTATAATTAAGTGAACATTTTATACAGTGAGACAGTTTTGGTTTAGACAAAACACCAGGCCGATACATGTAAGGAGGAGAAATAAAATTGAAAATAGTTGTAGTAAGGACTGGAATATATTGTGTGTTGTTGAAAATATATAAATGCAACCGAATGCTTAAATATAATATTTCATGCAGGTATTTACTTCATACTTCATTTTCTGTGTATCTATATATCCACCTACCGACTTACCCACCCACCTATCTATCTATCTATCTATCTATCTAATTATCTGTATGTCTGTCTATCTATCTATCCACCTACCAATTTACCCACCTATCTATCTATCTTCCTATTTGTTTATATATCTCTGTATCTCTCTATGTATCTGTCTGTCTGTCTATCCACCTAGCCACTTACCCATCTTTCTATCTACCTACCTATCTATCTGTTACTAGACAGGAGCACCATCTATAAGACGTAACCTAGCAGCGAACAGTGCATAAGTCTACCAGCGCATGCGCATGAGGCTACAATACCGGATGTACACACAGCTGCACTACAGCCTGTGGACCAATGATATGGGTTCCTTCCCAATGCCTCCGGTTGCGCGGGAACGTCCAGAAGAAGATCTCTCGTACGAATATTATATCCAATGAACAGATTCCTTCCATCCCGTAACCCTCAAAGTTTATAATTAATTTTAATTTATCTTACCGTTACCGAGAGTATTATCAGACAAATCTGTCTGTCTCTCTGTGCTTTTAGATTTATTTGAAGACCGGTTCGGAAATGCTAGTACAATATTAAAGAGAGCCGAAAGAATTTTTCCTGTGATGCGGATTAAATTTGGTACAGCTCAAAGTACATTGAAAGAAGTAAGTTTGGGTGTAGAGGAATTCTCGGGAAAACGAAGAATAGACCATTGCGGAGGTGGGGGAGAGCGGGAGAGGGCATTTACCCGGCTGATCTGAGCAGACTCTTCAGAGAACCTCATTGTTTGGCCGGTGTCAGTGCGAGATAGCCAGTGGACAACAGCAGATGAATGAGTGAGAACATTTGTCGTTTCTTGTATCACTGCCAGCATGAGTGGCCTATACAGACCATTGTGGGCCCTAATGCTTCTGAGAAATTTGAGGGGCATTGGTCTGCCATCTCCAGCCGCTTTGCTTTACTCACTAAATTGGTTTCAGCTGATGCACTCTACGTAAATGCTACCATAAGTGCAAGCGGTATGCTGTTTACTATCGCCCGGTTTGCGCATGCCCCGTCTACGATAATCCACTGGCGCCAAGTTTAAATAATATGAGTGGATAGACTTATATTAGCCGGTCACGGTAGCCGAGCGGTCTAAGGTATGCACTGCCTTCGCTCGCTCGGAAGCCGGGATCGTGAGTTCGAATCACACTCAGGGCACTGATGTTTGTGTGCGTTTTTCTGTGTTTGTGTACAGGTAGAGGCCTTGCGACGAGCTGATCACCCGCCCAAGGAGTCCTACCGAACGTATAAGATCTAGAAAAACCGAAGTTAAAGGAGAAGTTCATGGAGGTAGGCCTAGGCCCACTGGGGCTGTAGTGCCAAGGGGAGGGGGGAAGACTTATATTAATGAACTAATTCCCGACACGCTCAGCGCCAACTAGTCTACGTTGAATTTTCCAGTGTAAGGACTAACACTTCATACCCATACATAACCATAGGAAAATTTATACAGTGCGTTCAGTTAAGGAGGAAACTTCGCAACAGCGCTGACCCGACCCAATATTCCTCACAGATTGCTACTGTAACTGCTGATAGCAGAATGAGTCATTAGCGCTGATAAACGCGCGCCGTTACAGTTACAGCAGCAATCCGTGAGGAATGTTGGGTCCGGTCAACGGTGTTGCCAAGTTTCCTCCTTGATTGAACACTCTGTAGTTCTTCACGTTATAATTTTTATGTTTTTAGACAACAGACAAAGAAGCAAAATGTTCTGGACTGAATGGTTGCAAGCTTTACCTGAATTCAATCTCCTCTTAATTTCCTCCAGAATAACATTTTGATTTTTGCTGTCGTTCCCAAATATTTGGACCGGGCTACATTTTCAAAATATTTGTTTCTTATATCTATGTAATGATCCTGTCCTGCATTTTGGTGACGAGACAACAATGTGGCATTAAACAATTATACTATGCATTTTCCAATCACGTTTTCAGTGAAATCCAGATTTTTTTTTTTTAATTTGTTTCATGGGACACCAAGCATGAAAACGTTCCTGAACATATATCTTTCAAGTAGCAATTAGAACATTAATTCCAATGAATAAGAATAAAAATTAACCCAATTTCTGAAATTAATTTTGTGTTAATAACTGAGATAACCAAGGTAAAAATGGTGCGAAATTCTGAGGCATTTTCATTTGAATTTACTACATTAATATTCGACAGCAGAGGGCAGTGAGGTCAGTGAGCTGTAAGCTGTAATTACGAAGTTATTGTCTTGTTGACGTAATCCTCTTGTAGAGTGTAGATTGATTCATTCATCAGTAATCTGTCATACGACAGGTCCACAGTCTCTTCCAAAACAGATCCTCCACTTAATGCGATCTAGAGCTTTCTCCTTCAAATGAAAATATCCTCTTCTGTCCCCAAGGTCATCCAGCATCTTCTTACGTCTTCTTCCTCGTCTTCTGGTCGCATACATGGTATCATGATATATTGAAAAAAATAGACATTACAATTTTTCAGGACTCTGTGATTTAGAAGAAATGAATGTAAGTTTAAGGTCTACTATAAATGCCTCTGATGATGGCTCCGTGGTGAGCCGAAACATGTAAGGCAGGTGGTGACGAGGTGGAAAACTTAAAAAAGTGTCACATTTGACGGAAGGAACTTGATTGTTAAATGAATGTACTTTTACTAAAATACATTTTCTTTTTATTTCAGGTAAGTGATTTCTTATTACCAGACGCAGAACTGCAAGCTGGTAAGTTGCTGCTTTCAGCATGGCACGTAAATAGTCCCATAAAATTTGTGAGATATAATCATTTTCATCTGCGTATTTCAAAATAATTGCTATGAGGGGCCAAGACTGTTTAGTTTGTTACATATCAAATTACTTTTTGTACCTGATCAGTCATATGGTATGTACGGCGTATTTATGGCTTTGATACTAGGATATCAGGATCGAATCCTGTTTTCAGATATGAGCATTCCATCTACATTAGCTGGAGCCTCTCAAATAGGCTATAAAAAGTTCGAATTTTTCGAAAGTCACTCTGATGATTTTTATTAAATGTCAGTTATTTATGAAGATCATGTTACTAAATAAAACTACACATTTGCTATCTTCAGGAAAATAAAGACACACATATATGGGGCCCAAACGCGAAATGTAATTTTTCTCAAAATCGGTTTTATTGGTCAGACGGGTTTCGTTGTTCGATATTTAGTAGCCAACAATGGACTGCCATGCAACAATCGATTTTTTTTTCCAATGTGACGTAGTCAGTGTTACTAGTGTATGAACAAAAATATATAGTTTCTTTTCACTGATTTTTATCTACAATTCGCTTCTAAAAGAACAGGTTATGCTGAATTGTTTCTAAATGCAGTAACTCGAGCCTAAATATTGTTGTAGGCGTGTTTTTTTTTTTATTTTAGTAACATTTTGTGGCAACGTGGAAGGACTTGGTCTATCTTTAATTTCTCTGTCTCTCTCTGACACTCTTCTGTCCGATATCCATTTGTGTGCAGTCTGTAGTAGAGAGTGTACTGAATGCTTTCTTCCGTTCATTCAATCCGAGGCAGACTGATAGACACCGCAACTGAAAACCAAATAATCTCTACGTGAGGAGTTACGGGCGGACTTGATACTAACATAACCAAAGCTTCCAAATACATGTAGTGTATATATAGTAATGATTAGCCTATTCACAAAGACGAACAAAAGAAGATTGTGGGGCACACGTGACCACCATGCATCTCCTAATGGGAAAGAAATGAAGCATAGAAAAGTGAAGGAAAAAAAAAAGAAAATAATTCAATACCCTAAATCCAATTTGTCGGTGTAAGAATAACACATCCATTTCATGTGAGAAAGCAGACCACAACCACAGAGAGACATTAGCACATATCGAGGTAGAATTGCTGGTGGTTTCCAGACGGTACACACAGGTAGTCATATCTAGCAATAAAAAAGTAGAATGCTTTAAAGAGGAGGAAAAATATCGTAGCGCGTAGACCCGTTGCTAAGTAATGACCTTGTAAACGACGGCCGTTGCTAAGTAATTACCGTAAACCTTAACACAGGAATGATGTTGTTTACGCATTACGAGCGATAGCCACGTGACGCAAAGATACAATTATTGGGAGACGTGTTTTCAATGCGGTCCGTGCCGAGGTCTTACAAGCAGTGTAAGTCTAGAGTTTAGTCATCTGTGAGATAGTCGCCTGCCAGTAAGGACGTGAACACGGAAGTTGAGGGATCTACGGCGTTAGAAGCCGTTACCAGACAACGACTGGTCAAGATACAGCATACTGAGGTTACCAGACAACGACTGGTCAAGATACAGCATACTGAGATTACCAGACAACGACTGGTCAAGATACAGCATACTGAGATTACCAGACAACGACTGGTCAAGATACAGCATACTGAGATGTATAACTTGATGTAATTAACTGCTGAGTGTATGAATTAGCGATAGCGCTGTAGTTTCTATTGGTTACGATCTGTAAGTGGTCAATACATGCAATTATCAATCCAAACCCCGTCTATAGTCACTCATACACGTAATAATATTCTTAAAGTTTTGTAACGTTTATAACAGTTTGACATTATCCAGTTCGAATCTCTGTTAATGTGTTTTTGTGCAGTTCGAAAGCAAACGGCCGAGTATCATATTACAACATACCGCAAATGATTGTGTGGAAACGCACAGAAGAAAAGCAGGATAATTGACGGCTAAATTGCCGATTTTGTTGGCATCGTTTTAGTGTTTAATGGAAAACAATAACATGATATTCTAGAAAAATATTTCGATGATAACCTAACTGAAAAACTAAAAAATTTTATTATGGTGCCTGACCGCATTTTTCTGTGAATCAGGTATGAAAAATTTCTTGTGCGTTGATAAGTATGACGATTTCAACGAAGTGCATACTTGATATTAGGAAAATGTTCTAAAATTAATTTTCATAGATATTGGGCATTCAGTGTTACGGACAAGAGTGAAATCTGAAGAAAGCAGTCTTCTGGGATTTGGCACCGTGTATATGTAGTGTTAACCGACGTTTCGGAGGAACGTATCGCCTCCATCTTCAGGGTAGAAGAAAAAATATATAAGAAATCTGCAAGCAAAGAGACCGTGAGAACCGGTAAAAGCAGACTGTGGAAAAATACACAGCTATCTTACAAAGAGTGAAATCTGTCCGACAGTACCAGCTTTTCGCAATGAAGGGGCTGAAAAAGTGTCAACAGATCAATATGCTATAATCACAGTACTTTCTCGTATATTCTACGAGATATGAGGAAATACAAACACCGTCTTAAAATTTTCATCTAAAAAATTCGCACGCATTATTTAATGTTACGAGGCAGCCTCCGTAGTCTAGGGGTAACGTTCCCACCTCATGACTCAAGGTACGTGGGTTCAAACCCGACGGAGGTCGTGGAATTTTTAAGGGCGGAGTAATTCAGGGAGGGACTTTAAGCCGTGGGTCCCGTGTCGTAGATTTACAGCACGTAAAAGATCCTCATGTATCTAGGAGACCTCTGAGCAAAATTAGGTAAAAAGTTTCCGCCCAAGTAGTTTCCAATTCCTCCGGTAGATGGGGGAAGTATCGGGTACCATTTGCCAGTAGAGGAGCCGAACTCGCTGGCTGAGCGGGGCTGATAGCAAGCACCAGTACCGGTAGGGGATGGCGATAGTAGAAATTAAAGGGGGACGTACAATAGATTACTAGTCGCGGTGCATGGGGAAACCCACCCCCTCTAATACTAATACTAACTAATGTCACTAGGCAGAGTCCGTACTGAAAAGCAAATAATCGCTCTCTTAGTAAAAAGAAATCACCACCATTCACAGAATCCGAAGGTTCATTACCTTAGTCTCTATCCCAATCCGAATAAAATCACTCCATATTGTTATAACTCCGTGGCCTGTAGTCTGCAAACGAACTATACCGACCGCGCGTCACCCGTTTGTCCAACTTTTGCGCATAGAGGTCGCGTGGTCAGCGTTAATCTCGGTTTTATAGACCGGAGCCGCTATTTCCTTCAAATAGCTCCTCATTTATCCTCACGAGGCTGAGTGGACCACAACTTTTCAGAGAATCTGGTAGCGCCGGAATAGAACCCAGGACCTGTGGATTTGTATCCAGGAAATCTGACCACTATACCACAGACGGTCATCCTGTTCTTTAAGATCTATTTTAATATTATCCTGTCGTCTACTGTATGCCTTTCTAGTCCGATAAACTGCGCTGCTTAGGATAACCTGTCCCCTTGTGAAAGAAGCGGTTTTCAGCTGTGGTCATGACAATATTTTCATGCTCCCCACGCTCTTCTGTCGTCAGCTGTTTTGCCTAATGAGTTATGCAACAAGCTGTATTTTAAGTGCAAGCTTGTGTAGTAATTAGTCTTGTCATTTCAGGTTTCACACACACACGGCATTGTGACAGTACGAGACATAATTATTCGGCGTGTCACACATATTATGCCATAAGGTTTACGTGTCTATTTTGAACCTTGGGAAATGTTTCGTAACTCGAACTTGCAGTAAGTCATGAAAGATTTGACTTACTCAATTGTATTAATGTATACTGATCATATAGCCCATGTCTCTTATTATGGAAGAAACAAAAAGAAACGAACTCTGTGGTCTGTAGTCGGCAAGCGAACTATACCGACCGAGCGACCGCCGCTTGTCAGCGAAGTTAGTGCCAAATTTTGCCGATAGAGGGTGTCAGCAGATCCCCACGGTCGTTAATGTCGGTTTCCTAGACCAGAGCCGCTATTTTCTTGAACTAGTTCCTCAATTATCCTCACGAGGCTGAGTGGACCCCATTCCAGACCCACTGCTTCTCACAAAATCTGGTAGCGCTGGGAATAGAATTCGGGACCTCTTGATCTGTAGACAGGAACCACTTGACCACAGAGGCCGTCAGTATTTGAACTCGTGTTACATTTTTGTTCGAACTAACGCTTGTCGTCATATAAATTTCTACAGCCACTTCCTGTTATCATTGTGGGTGATTAGTGCGTTCAATTTTGTGTTTATTTAAATCTGGAAAAGGAAAAAAAATTGCCTGAAACTTTTGTTTCAATGTAAAGCAGTTCGCTTGTTGTACCATCCAAATTACAGCGGATAGAAGCCATCTTGTTCCCAGACAACAGTCCGTTACTGAACAACATTATGACAAAACACCAAACATCTCACTTCCGAACGGTTTGTGGCGTCTTAAAAATCATGTCACATCTGAACAAGAGTGTATTATAGCCACACATGAATAAAAAAGGGAGCGATGTTACAGGGGGCAAGTGGGGTGAAGGGAAAATCATGTGCTTTTCGTGACTACTTCACTCTCATACAGCAAGCAATGGTCCGCCGGAAATGACGTAATCACCAGTAGAGTCCCAGGATTAACTAACTTCTAGGTCTATTAGATACAGAGAGAGGGGAAGTGGGGTGCTGGGGGAAGTGAAAATACCTGACAGGGGGCTACAGAACATTCCCACACACGGGAGATACTGCTACAGGATGTACCTTAATGTGTGATCATTGTTCCACTTTGGTAACTCGTCAGTCACAGCAGGGTAAGCCATGTTTCCTTCTCTGACTGGAACGTAAAAGGGGCCCCAATTTTATTGTAGTCTGGTCTCACGAGTACATGTTACTCGCGTTTTTAGAAATATTTGGAGTTTTTTGAAACTTTCTTAGACCAGTGTGAACCTGCATGAATTGTCAGTTGTTCAACCTCCGCGCCAGAAGTTTGCACGGTCGTCCAATGGACAGAAGGGAATTTAAGTAGCCAGTTGATCCCAAGCTGCAGTCCTGCAGATTGATGTGGTGGTAACAATCTAGAGATACTTGCTTCGAATCTCGAACTGCAGTCTTCACCTATATTTTTCTGGTATGGTTTCAGGTTTTCACAGAGGTAGTCTTCTGGGATATAACACACTGTACTCCGTTGAAAAATCAATAGACGTTTCGGATAAAATTTCGCCTCCATCTTTAGGGACGAAAATAAAACAAGAATGAAACCAACATGAATCAGGTAGCAAGCAGAACGTGCTCTCGCTCATTCTTCTTCACTGAAGACGGAGATAATCTGCTGCTCCGAAACGTCGGTAGATTTTCAACGGTCTACATAATGTTATATCCCAGAAGATATAAATCTTCGATGTTTATGACAAATTTCCATTTCGGGCGGGTTATAATTTTTCTTGATGGTGCTTCTAATGATTTACCCCTGCAACTTAGGTGAATGCTAAAATATTGTAGTGTGTAGAGCTGTTACTATGCAACGACCGCCATACCAAAGCCGTTTCTATGCAAGGGTTCGGTAAAAACGTTCCCCAGCAACAGACACGAATGTAACAATGGTACAGCAACAGAGAAACGGCGTTCTCTATGTGGTCCGTTCCGAGTGGTTATAAGCGAGGCGAGGTTTAAAGCGTAGTCAGTTGATAGTCATGCGGTGAAGAGAAGACCAGGCAGTCGATATGAATGGAAGCAGTTAGTTCCAGGAGTACTCAGTTTAAATTCCTGCTGTGGACATAAGACTTTATGTGTGATATTTGGAGTATGTGATTCAGTGAGACTGTTATAGTTTCTGTGTTAAAATCCGTTGCCAGGAAACGGCCAGTGGAGACTATAACAGACTGAGGACACTAGTCTGTGCATATCAGTGATCTGTGAAGTGTAGTCACGAGTCGTGACTGTATAAGTGGCCAATAAATCGAGTGACCAATCCAAACCCCGTCTATAGTCACTCATATACGTGACAATATCATCTGGAAAGTATCCGTGACTCCTATCCAAAGTTTTATTTTCCTACCGTTCGTTAATACGTTCCGTTATCTTTTATACCCCATTAATCCTGGCGAGTCTTGCACACAGACGCAGTTGAAAAGTACATCTCTCCCTGTGTTTAAGTACGTTGCCACGAATACGTAAGAATTTCTCCACGCATTAATCTCTACACAAAATGTAGATGAGTGGTCAGCTTCACGTTTCGGCAGATTTACTTTAAGAGAAAGGAGTCACAGTAATGGGTGTGCCCAAGAGCCTGCCTGGACGCTGCAATATATATATTTTCTCTGTTACACACACATATATATATATGTAACAGACCGTGGAGACCCATAGGAGTGTGAGATGTCGAGGCTCCCACATTTTCTACACAATCGGCTCATAGATGGAGGTGAGGTTGTCAGCCCTACGTGCCGGCCGCCCTTTAATCCCAAGAAAACATTCCTGGTTCTCATTTCCGTTAGAGGCTGAGTCGACCCCAGGGCCATAGTATTGCTGGTGGGATCAGGTCAATTGAAAAGTCCAAGGACCTCATCGGGACTCGAACCCGCGATCTTCTGTCTTGTAGCATAGTGCCTCGACGCTGTAAAGAAACAAAAATCTGTACCCTGTAGGGACTCAAACCTCTGTTTTCCTGTCGTTTAGCCTGTAGCGTATTCACTGTATTCTGGAACTGAGCTATGGTCCCACAGGAAATTGAACTTATTTCACATTGATACACGAAATAATACGTGATAGTACCTCTAAGTCATTATTAATGATTGACCATGGGCAAGAGTACATGACCCTGATCCTGGGCTCTGGTAGGAACGTCCCCCTTGGCCCCTACTGTCATACCAACTACTAGGACCACATGTCCTTCTAACCATTTGGTACTAGGGACTAGTTTCCACGAGTTAAACGGCCGAAGCGTGAAAGTGCTGAACAGTTGTAGCTGTAAACGCTGTTCAAGACTGCAAACTACAAATTTTATAGCTCTTTTCTGGACTGAATAAATACTGTGTATGAAGAAAGTCGTCTTCTGTGTTTAGGCGCCGTGTATTCTTCATTTTGGCCGACGTTTCGGAGGAACGTATCGCCTCCATCTTCAGAGCAGTGACTGGCAGAATGCAGTAGCTACTGCTCTCTGAATTCCAAGCCATTCACTGCTCTGAAGATGGAGGCGATACGTTCCTCCGAAACGTCGGCCAAAACGAAGAATACACGGCGCCTAAACCCAGAAGACGACTTTCTTCATAGTCATCGCCGTGAAAACCTCAAAACTTACATAAATGCTGTATATTGTCACGAATATGGATGTTACTATAGACGGGGTTTGGATTGGTAATCGAATTTTTTACTCACATTTATACAACTCGTTACTACACTTCAGAAATCACTATCTCACAAATAATAGTGTTCTCAGTCTGTTACTGTCTAAACTAGTCATTTCCTGGTAACGGCTTCTAACAGTGTAGATTCTTCAACTTCCGCGTTCACTTCGTTTCCCGCTAGCTCTCATCTGCACAGACTGAGTCTTCTCTTCACAAACTAACTGAACTCTAAACTTGTCCCTTTTATAACGCATTGGCACGGACCGTTCAGGAAACACTGTTCGTCATTATTTTTAATGTAGTTGTTGCTTGTTAAGAATCGGCTGTCTAGCTGCGAACGTTATTTTGTTCTGAACGCCACAGTATTTGCAAGGGGAAATTTCTCTCTTTTCCACTGAATGATCTGAAAGAAGTGCCCCCGGAATAGAAGCAACACACTTGTCCCACAGTTCGATACTGATTCGAGATACACCCATTCGACCTCTCGACCATCTCTGATATCCTGAACAGCACATAGCATTTCCTAAACGAAAGTTTATTTCAGTTACTGACCAGACACCTCCCCACCATTTTCATCTGGAATCATAAATATTCTGTGTTCTGTTCGGATACTAAACAATGGACAAAAGCCAGAAACACGGGAATAAATATTAAATAGAATATAACAGACAAAAAACAAACTCCGTCGTCTGTAGTCCGAAAGCGAACTATACCGAGCAACCGCTGCTTTTCGGCGAAGTTAGTGCCAACTTTAGTATATAGAGGATATCACGTGGTCAGCGCAACGTATCTCCACGGCCATTAATCCCGGTTTTCTAGACCGGAGCCGCTATTTCCTTAAAACAGCTCCTCAGTTTTCCTCACAAGGCTGAGTGGACCCCGTTCCAGACCCACTGCTTCTCAGAAAGTTTTGTAGATCTTGGAATCGAACCCGGACCTCTGAATCTGTAGCCAGAACCTCTGATCACTAGACCACGGGGGTGGTATCGAAAGAAATCCCGTAGGCTTGGATTTCAATCGCATTTGAGCCCGAGAAACTCTGTGCGCGCGACGAAACCCAGAAGTACAACAGTCGACATTTAGAAATGACTGTTGCGCAACAAATGCTCACTGCACGTTTCTTATGTTCCAGTAATTATCTTTGCCTCCATCTGCGTACGCTAACTCGCGTTAGAGATCTCTAACAACCCATCACCCTAGAGCGTTGAGCAACTCGAAGCGTTTGTCTGTCCACTGTGCAACATGTTTCGTCATGAAGCGTTCCCCTCTTCGGCGTGTAAACAGAAAGCAAGCTCACGCCTGGGAAATGCAACAGGATGAAAGGCAAAATAAGTAAATCCACAGAGCAGAGTCCTTGTTGAGAAGCTGATATTCGCTCAGCTCTTCAATGCATTCTTATATAGGCCGCAAACCGGCAGCCGTCAGGACACGATGTCTGTGACATGACGCAAAGAAAGGAGCACAGTTGAAACGAATGAGATTATGAAAATCGCCGCACACCGGTCTGAGTCATGATGCTGACGAATCACGAATGAAGCAAGACTGGATCTTTGGTCTCATGTCTTGATGCTTGTCTTGACGCAGTTGGTGTGCGGCAGCCCTTAGAATTTACTGGAACCTGAATGTACATTACTGTCTTATTCATAACCCGACGCCACACTAAACCTTATCCTGAGCCACCTTAAACCGCTTTCCTAAGATCCATATGAACATTGTCGTCTCATTTATTTCTAATTCCTTTATTTTCTTTCCTTCAAACTTTTCGACAAAATATATGTGTTCTTATATACCCTTGCATATTATGTGTTCCGTTCAGCTTAGTTTCTTGGTTTGATCAATCTTTTATTTTTTTTAGTGGAGTGGGACTAAGTCCCTTGTACTGCGGCCACTTCTGGCCTATTGGCACTTCTGGCAAGGGAAACGAAGTACTCGGAAAAAACCTGCCCCAGCGCCACTATGTCCACCAGAAATCCCACATGACTTGACCTGGACTCGAACCCGCACCGCCTAAATTATGGCACAACCATAGTGATTATAGCAGTTGTAGAGTATGAATTATGAAGTTTCTTGCTGTGTAATTTTCCCATCTATTTACTGAAAAGGTCATATTAACCTATGCTTAAATATTTTTTAATTTTCTAGTAAAAATTAGTTCATTTTTATGTATTTAGTTGACGGTGAATGTCAGTGGGTTGAAAGTACTACAGTTAATGTGGTGCATTTTAGGGCCACGTAGAATTGCATCCGAGACCACACTCTTTCACAACCAAATTCGAATCCATACCATTCTGAATTATTTCTATTTATATCCTTCCCAGACTTCCATAGATCAAGACACAAATATCTTACTCATTAATCAGCAAATTACTTCTTACTTATAAATTAATATGGCAGTAAGTAAGTTCGTTCTCAATTCATTTTGTCGGTAACAAATTTGTGGGTCAGGTTGTTGTTTGGGGTGTAATCTATCTGTCACTCTTTCACGTTCCCACATTAATAACGAGTGAGTTCACCGGATTCTGGTGGAACAATGAAATTTTATCTGTCTGCTCGTCTTTCTCACCTCTCTGTGCCTCGAATACCTCAAAGAAAGCGAATGGGACAGTTAGAGATTACTGGAATTAAACCTACCTGGCGACAAAACTCTTTTCCTTTCCACTGCACCGCGACACAAGACAGCCCACTTTCCTTCTCTTAGAAACAAAATGACGTTTGAATAATGTACATATGGGCATTTTCCTTACAAGTTTCACCGATTTTCATGACGTCGTGCTGCTCGGGACAAACCTCGCCGTAAGGAAGACTTTCCAATGGTTCATAGACTTGTCTTTACCCTGAACTCTCTGAAAATTTCGTATCTTCTGGCTACAAAAATCGAGCCTTGTCTTCGGTGCAGTGTGTCAACGTTTTAAATCGTTTTTAAGCGTCGCAGCCTTGCTCAAAAGACAACGAAGACAAGGAACGTGGAAAACGTGAGTGAAGTTACTTGTTGTTTATATCCGCCATCTTTCAGTGCTACCAACCTCATCATTATAGTGATTCAAAATTCCCGTTGCTTTTAAATTTCACTCATGTTTACAAATTTAAATGAAAGCGTATTCACTAATTATATATGCGCTCCTAAGAAACGTATTNTTTTAGTATGGAAATCAGAATGAAATAGACCACAAGAAAGACCAAGACGTAGATGGTGGATAATATTAAAATATATCTTAGAGATATAATGAGGTAGTATGGATTGGATTGATCTGGCTAAGAATAGGGACCAGTGGAGGGCTCTTGTGAACACGGTATGAACCTCGGGCTTCCATAAAATGCTGGGAAGTTCTTAAGTAGCTGCACAACTGGCAGCTTCTCAAGGAGGACTCAGCTCCATGGAGTTAGTTACGGCAGAATTGGGATATTCGTTGCCGCTGCCTGATGTAACAACAGCGCATTGTTGGGCCGGGGTCTGATGCTTCTCAGTTCTCTTCATAACTTCACCGCTCATTTACGCCTTCTTTAGCTGACTTACTGGACTGCGGACAGGATGATCGGGTAATTGGGGTTCGATCCCAGACAGCAGTACACATTAACCTGAGCTGCATCGCTCTGGCCCCCCACTGGGTCATAGTGGATAGAAGGGTCGTGGCGTGAAACTCACCATTTACCTATATCTAGTGCAGAGTTTAAGAGTTCATGTTAATTTATCTCCACTTCCCTATACGTCTTTATGGTGCGGTACGTAATCAGGTTCAGGTTCAACTTAAATTTAACTTCATCCTACTCACATCATCTGACTCGCTACTTTACAAGATCATTCCCCACCAAAATTCAGTATGCATTATTAGTTTCGCCATCCTATCTTGGCAAATGAAAGTGTCCCTATGCCCAGGAACCACAGTATGAACACACACATATTTTCTTTGTTTAATAATTTATCGTCCGCCTCTGTGGTCTAGTGGTCAGAGTTCCTGCCTACAGATCCAGAGGTCCGGGTTTGATTCTCGGAGCTACCAGATTTTCTGAGAAGTAGTGGGTCTGGAAGGAGGTCCACTTAGCATCGTGAGGATAATTGAGAAGATATTAAAAAAAAAGCGGCTCCGGTCTAGAAAACCGATAATAACAGCCGTGGGGTTTCGTTGCGCTGACCACGTGACACCCTCTATCCGCTAAAGTTAGCACTAACTTCTCCGCCAAGCGGCGGTCGCTCGCTCGGTATAGTTTGCTTGCGGACTAAAACCATGGAGTTTGTTTTGTTTTTAATAATTGTAAATGAATTTTTTATTGAGGAAATTGAGAAAAATGGAGATAAATTCCCTGTTTCTGAACCACTCAATATAATAGCTCTGGAATTTCAGAAAGTTCTGTGTTAGGTCCAACATTCAGTAAACCTTTCCATCATGGCGTACTCGTATAATTGCTCTTCAGAAATTTTATCACCGCTTTCCAAAATTAACTTTGACAGTTTACGTAATATCATTTGATGGCTTTTAGAATTAAGTCTCTCACATGAGTGTGTAATTACATGGATCTGTGTTTGTCAGATGTAATTGTTCGTCTCCATTCCACTTGCGCGCTGTTTCGCTCTGTTTGTTTGAGTGATCGAGCGGAAATACGCAGGTCTACATGACGAGGCGTCAGAACTGCTTCAACAGAACAGTCTGTTTGTTTCAAGATCAGTAAGCAATTATTGAAATCTATGCATGTCTTTCAAGGGAATGTCCGTCTTCCTGCGACTAAGCAGACATATTTAAGGAATCTGTCCCAATAGACTCTATGTTCATGTTAATCATGTCATCGATCTGAAATGTTTAAATTATATAAATGCTTTATTAGTGTTGGTTTTATCAACGATGAAATATTATTTCTACCTGTAAGATTTGAGTTTTTCAAGGCGGTAACTGTGAAGAATGCCGTCTTTTGGGATGTGGCACCATCTAGATCTTGTGTGAACTGACGTTTCGGAGGAACGTATCGCCTCCATTTGCAGCCACCTACTTCACGCTGGTTCCTCGTACGTGGATTTTTATACCCTGAAGATGAAGGCGATACGTTCCTCCGAAACGTCGGTTTCAGGGCGTCACATCCAAGAAGACAGCATTCTTATTATTTCTACAATTTCTATCAGAAAAATAAATCAACATTAAAGAAAAGAATACAATTCAGTCTTCAAGAACATTAATACTGTCACGATTTTATGGAGTGTGACTATAGACGGGGTTTGGCTTAGTAATTGGATTTATTGAACACTTCCAGATCGTAACTACAAGAAACTATAGCGCTATCGATAATTCACACATTCTCAGTCTGCTGTGTCTTCAGCTGTCATTGTCTGGTAACGGCTTCCAAACCGTGTTCATGTCGTTACTGGCTGGTGACCCTCTCACAACTAACTCCTACTCTTCTAACTGTCGTCTCAAGACTCTCTCATAACAGCACGTGCTCCTCGTTACATATTCTCTGCACGGATCGCACAGAAAACCCCTCTCCTAACATTCTTCTATTGTTGTATAACGTGGCTATCGCTAGGACCGCATAGAGAATACCATTCCTGTGTTGATGTTTACCTGGAACGGCAGTTGTTTACAGAGTCATTTGTTAGCAACGGATCTGCAGGCTACAGTACTTATAAACAATTATATATTACTAGCTGTACCCGGCCAGCATTGAACCATGAAGGCCTGAGGAGGAGTGGAAGTGTAGATCCACCATTCTTGGCATCGGCACAAGATGGAAGTGAGCGGTCGGCTTCATGACCCTACCACTTTACCCCGTGAATAGAGCCCACAATACCCACCGAGTAGGAGTAAAGTAATACGTAAACATAATAAATAGGGCGTCCTTACGTTACTGATGAATGAGGCGGCCTCAGAATAACCGTGAATATGTTGAATAAGCAGTCACTGGCAACCGACAAGGGGTAGTTCTCCAATTTGAGGCTGGGGTGGGGAACAACCTCTCACAATAAAAATATGCATGTTGTGAAATGTCACAACGGACCTCGAAATTTGATCGACTGTTTGGTACGATCAGAGCATCTGAGAAATATTCAAAATTTAGAATTTGTCTCCAAAGCAGTTAATTAAACATGTTTACAGCTCCTCACGTTTAAGGGATTTCTATATCGTGCTAACTGCGCATGTCACTAGACATGATGACAACAATATTGCAATTCACGCGACTTTTTAGTTCCCGTTGTGCACGGTAGAGGCATCGGAGATTGAGGTCATTGCCATCTAGCGGCGAAATACATGAACTACGACGCCCGATTAACGAGCCTGTAGCCACCATCGCGTGTATTGATGATGTTCATGCTTGTCACAAGTGCCCAGTTATTAATTTTTATGCGGCCACCAAGCTATTTAATAATGGATGAAGTATGGCGGGTGGTCGTGTTGACGTTATGAATAGCAGAGAGAAAACTTACTTGGCTACTGAAGACATTAACACTTTCTACGCTGCATTTTGGTAAAACTTTTATCGAGCGAATATGTGGTATAGTGGTCAGAGTTCCTGGCTACAGATCCAGAGGTCCCGGGTTCGATTTCCGGCACTATGCTCAACAGACTAATTCCTCTATAGCTAGAGCATACCACAACATCGGCTTTCTTATGGATAGGGCATACAGTACTTAGTTTCAATTCCTCTGGGATTATTTCAGTTATCCTTATCTTAACTATTAGCTGATGTAAGTGCTTAGCATATTCTGGGCCTGCAAGTTTCACTAATTCTGCCGTGATGAGATCCATTCCTAGAGATTTATTATTTTTCAATTTTTTTGATAGCTTGTTCTACTTCTTTTATTTTTGGCGCTGGCTCTTCAGCCTCAAAATTTCCTTGAGTCCGGTCTATGGTCATACCTTCCGCTTGTTCAGAGGCGTTATCATTTAATAATTCCTCAAAATATTGTTCCCATCTTTTCAATATTGCTTCATCGCTACGCAATATTGTGCCTTCTTTGTCTCTACATAAGGCTGTTCTAGGTTGAAAGTCCTTTGAACGCTTGTTTAGTTTTTGATAAAACGCTCTAATTTCGTTTCAACTTCTTAAATGCACCATCCCACCCCAAAATCTCCTGATTTCCGAACAGAACAATACATTATTATTATTATTATTAAAAGTGAAGGTAAAGTTGTCCCTGACCGTAACTAATTAAGCATTACTCCATGAAGGCGTATGGGGAAGTGGATATATGGATCCATATTTTCTTGAACTCGGCACTAGTTGGAGTTGAGTTTCCGCTACCGCTTTATCCCCGCGGAAAGAGCCGCCGGTACCCATTGTAATAGGAGGTTGGGTGTACCCCAGAGCCAGTCTGGACGATATGGAGAAGTGAAAATTCTTGCCTGACCTGGACTCGAACTCCGACTCCTCTGTCCTCCAACCCGTATCCAGTCGCTATACCGACTACGGTGCAATATTCGAATAACATTGTAAGCTATGATTTCCATAGTTTGGTCAAATTTTGACTGCTGAAGGCGCTAGACTTTCTCTTCTAACATGAACCCAGTTTGAAACATTTGCCACAGCTGGAAATGCTAAATCAGCTTCAGCAGATGGGCTCATTGAGAATTCTCTCTCTGTCTTTTTTTTTTGCGAGTGACAGAGAGATGACAAATATGACACAAGAATATCACACATAAGACGCGGGGACGGGGGAGGTTACAGGCAGCGTGAGCACGGGAGCGTGTCCTAGCGTGAAGAAGCCACCCTCAGTGCAGGACACACACAGACCCAGTCATGACAGTGAGGAATCCCCGCAGATTGCTTCGCCCACCATTCACCTGCGTGCAGCATGTGCGCATGCGCGTCGTATTGCTTTGCAGATATAAACGAGTAGACAATGGATACCAGCATTCGGTACCATATAAACATTTTGTAATGTGCTACTTGTACAAGCAGGAGCCGGGATGGCTCAGTCGGTATAACGACTGGCTACGGGGTGGAAGACAGAGGGGTCGGAGTTCGAGTTCCGGTAGGGTCAAGAATTTTCTCTTCTCCAACTGGTCCAGACCGGCTCTGGGGTTCACCCACCCTCCTATCCAATGGGTACCGGGGATTCTTCCCTTGAGGATAAAGCGGCCGGAGCGTGACGCTGACCACTCACCTCCAGCTAGTTCGAGGTAAAGAAAGTGTGGATCTATACATCCACTCTCCCATACACCTTCATGGCATAGTGCTTAATTATTTACTTTATTAGTCACACAAGCTGTTAATATTCAGTTGTTCAAGACAGTCCTTACAGCCAACCTTCTCCATTAGAATTCATTTATTCATCAATGGCTCTACAGCCATTTGTTGGGACTTTCTCACTTTTTCAATTTCGTGATCTATTTACACAGTTTGTAGGCCTCCTTGGACGGGGGATGAACCCATCACAAGGCTACTACCTACACACAGGGCAACACAAACACAGATTAAACGCCCACACAGACATCCATGCCTCGAATGGGATTCGAACCCACGATCCCAGTGTTCGAGCGAGCGAAGACAGTTCATGCCTTAGACCGCTCGGCTACTGTGACCGGCAGTGTATAAGAATAATATATAAGAATTCAGTTCGTACCTCACAGGAAACAGATCCGAACCCACGATCCCGGCTTCCGAGCGAGCGAAAACAGTTCATGCCTTAGACCGCGCGGCCACTGTGACCGGCAGTCCAACAACATTTTTATCATAAATTCCTTCAGTTGTATTTCATGGCGAACAATTTTAAACATATTTAAAGCATAACTACGTATTTATGTAAGAGCTTACTAGGTAAAGCGGTGGGCTGGGGGCTGGACGGCCGGGGTTCGATTCTCTCTACAAAGTCCGGACTGAGTCTTGGGCCTATATATTCTGCTATACAACGGGTATCACATATTTCCCTGGGGTTAAAGAGGTAGAAGCGTGAAGCTGACAACTCCATCTAGCATCGAGATTAAGAATGGTGGAGTTATACCTCCACTCTCACATAGGTCTTCATGGAGTGGTGAAAAATCCAATGACATCATCAGGAATCGAGCCCGCGACTTTCCGGCTTGTAGCGTAGTACCTCAACTGCGCTACCGCATGCCCCTCTGTGTTCTGCTGAACTACAATACAGCAGACAGGAGTGGAGGAATGAAATACGCGAAAGCTTAACAACATATTCTTTTGATCTGCCATGCATGTCACACTCTACCTCACACACACAAGATTACATCCTATTTGCAGCTAGTAACCACTAAAAGTTTATTCTCTGAAACCCACTGGGCCCCCAATTTATCAAAAGCAAAATAATGTTGACAAGAACAAAGTTGCCATATGCCTTTTAGCTTATTATTTATTTACTACCCAATTTTTAAGACCCTCCTCACAAAATTCTGTCAACAGTTTTATGTATGTCAGAAACTTAAACTACAGACGTTGAAAACAGTACGCCATATGCGAAACGGCTTTTATTGCAGTTAAATGCCACACATACAGTCGGGCTTCAGACGTCTACAAAGCCATTAATCAAGTTTATAATCTGGAGAGGAAAATTTTTGATTTACGAAATTGGTTTCTATTGGTCACACCGACTCTTGTAGATGACGTGATAAAAGAATGAAGTTAAACGAGGCATCGGAAATGAAGTCATTAACATGTAAATCACATTGAATATATTATACACCAGCCACAATGAGTCCGAACATTCACTTCATTCACGATAAGTATTGTTGAGACAAGTGAAAACCAATGATCACACGCAACTCTTCTAATAAAGGAGTTGTCAGAATTCTGAACTCCACTAATCACAATTACCCAGAAGTCAGCAGTGACTGCCCTAATGACACCCAACATTTACCTGTATCACTGCGCGCGCACTACTTTGTTTCAGTGGTTTTCTTACTGTCAGTCCTTCTAATGTAAGATAGGAGGTCGCGGGATAGCTCAAGCGGTTAGTCGCTGGCTTCCCACCTCTGCGGCCAGGGTTCGATCCCGGGTCTGGTCAAGTGGGATTTGTGGTGAACAAAGTGGCGCTGGGGCAGGTTTCTCTCCGAGTACTTCGGTTTCCACTCCCAATATTCATTCCACCAATTGCTCCACAATCACCCTCACTTATCATCTGGGGCTGGTACAGTAGGACAGAAGTGGCCGCAGTACAAGGGACTTAGTCCCACCCCACTAGCAATAAAGAAAATGTAAGACAGAGAGAGAAAGCATGAACTGCGTTTAAACCAACTTCCCAGGAAGATATTCTCTCAATTAATCAAAAAAAACCCCATACTTTTAATGGAAACTGAAGGTTCATTTCCGTGTTCACAAAAGCCAGACACTGAGCCCTGTTCTTAGCCAGGTGAATCCAGTCTATACATTTATATTTTTAAAATTACTTTTAACATAATTATTCCATCTACGCCTAGGTCTACTAAGTGATTACTTCTTTCAGTCTTGCCGGAATTAATTTTATGGTGATTTAACATTTCCCCTGTGTGTAAGTCCCTCTCGTCTTTATATTTCGTTACCCCAATATTATTGCTGAAAAGCTAAAATCATCAAATTCACTGAAGTACGATTAGAATTTTCGTAGCTCTATAATATTAATGTCCTAACCAAAAAATATTTAGTCTTTAAGGCAGAAACGAATATTAATCATTACTGCAATCCGTCATGAGACGAGGTACGAGGCAGCGTAGTTGGTTGAGGCATTACAAACCGGAAGGTAGTGGGTTCGCTTCCCGATTAGGCGATTGGATTTTTAAATTTACCTAATCCTTCCATCAGCATTATGGCCCTACAATAGACTTAGCCTCTAACAGAAATGAGTGCCATGAATGTTCCTGAGGGTAATAGGCGGCCGGCTGGGGCTTAAGGCTGACAATCTCACCGCCATCAGTGAGCCAACTATCTATAAAATGTAAGAGCATCGACGTCTCACAACCCTATGGGCCTCCACGGCCTGTTACAGGGGTATATTTACATTCACCCCACAGCAATCTGTGAGCCGATTATCTAGAGAAAATGTAGGAGCCTCGACGTCTCACAACCCTGTGGGCCTCCACGGCCTGTTACAGGGATACCTTTACCTTTGTTACATATTATGAATTCTGTAAAAGTAGGAAAATATTGGATAATGCAGTGGAAATAGACAGTAGAGAGATCCTGAAAGCGAGGGATTGGATAAAAGAATCCCTAGACAGTCAAGTTTGTAGGCGTCGCTTAAAGGAGGCCAACACAAACGGAGGATGTTCGTGAAAAAGAATGCCAGGACAACATGAGGACCTAGGATTTAACAGGAAGATGGAGAAGATCCTTAGAATTATGAGCTTCATTTCGCAGGAGCTTGAAATTTCTAGAAGGACTGAGTAAATGCAATTATTTCAGGAAGACTCTGCCTCGAAAAGTTAGTAAAGAGAATTCTGTCTCTCATTTTCTCATACGCTGGAATTATGCTGCAGTATCAAGCTCACATCGTCCCTCGTGATGATGTCTCTCTATCTCTTTCCCCGTGCAGTGACAAGGTCTGACGGATGACCATGCAGCATCGCATGTCACGGGGAGCTGAACTCGGAGAATACCCGGCAACCCCTCGCTCACTTGCCGCGAAATTAAAACAACGGCAGCCCGTAGTCCTCATGGGAGCCCTGCGTGTGTCTGTCTGCTGGTGATGACTAAAAGATGAGGAGATGTTCATATTTCACGGATGCTGGCTTTATCCCGCCCGCTCGCCCACAATTCGTTTACCAGTCAGGACTCCGCATAAAATATAATGAAAGAACATGAATAAATCATGAAACCTCATATTTTTCATAACACAATTTCAACAGCGTCCGCACAGTATGTCATTTTATGTTATTCATTTGTTTCTTTTTGTATCTGGCTATTATTTTTTTTAAAATGGCTAAAATATTATTTCTGAGAATAAACTGTTCACGTGACACTGTCTCCCTATTCACAGAGTCTAAGCAGTGTTGTTACTTCTGTTTCATATTCCAGATTTTTCAGCTTCCAATGTATTCCTTCCATATTCCTCCATTTTCATTATTTTAAATTGTTAAAGAACTCCTTGGTTTTAGTCCGCAACNATCTCCGTAATTTTAGTCCGCAAGCTAACTATACCGACCGAGCGAACGCCGCTTGTCGGCGAAGTGAGTACCAACTCTAGCGGATAGAGTGTGTCGCGTGGTCAGCGCAAAGAATACCCACGGCCGTGGGTTTTCTAGACCGGAGCCGCTATTTCCTTCAAATAGTTCCTCATTTATCATCACGAGGCTGAGTGGACCCCGTTCCTTACGCACTACTTCTCAGAAAATCTGGTAGGGCCGGGAATCGAACCCGAAACCTCTGGATCTGTAGCCAGGAACGCTGACCATTAGACCAAAGAGGCGGTCTTATCATAGGACAGATTAAGAAATATATAAAAGACGGGTCAGGTGCAGTGATACATGACTCACCACGCCGCGTGTACCTACCTCTGAAATGCATTAACACAAATGTCTTCCTGTATTAATTGCCGTGCTCGGAAATTTCCACTGTGACGCAGAGTTCAACATTTTCTCTGTCCATAGTGTCGCTGATATCAACGACTCTGAGTTCTTGAAACATGTTTAGAATATATTGCTTAGGTATCGGTACT
Source organism: Cryptotermes secundus (assembly GCF_002891405.2). Taxonomy (NCBI): domain Eukaryota; kingdom Metazoa; phylum Arthropoda; class Insecta; order Blattodea; family Kalotermitidae; genus Cryptotermes; species Cryptotermes secundus. The sequence goes on along the minus strand of NW_019743001.1, from coordinate 248,430 downwards.
GGCATCTAAAGATAAGCTGGTAAATATGTATGGGTGTGAGACTTGGTCTCTTGTCCTGAAAGAAGAAGATATTTGAGAACAAAGTGTTGAGGAGAATATCTGATATAAAACTAGATAAATGTTACGGAATATTATAAAAATAAACAAACTCCATGGTCTGTAGTCCGCAAGCGAACTATACCGACAGAGCCACCGCCGCTTGTCGGCGAAGTTAGTGCTAACTTTAGCGGATGGAGGGTGTCACGTGGTTAGCGCAACGGATTCCCACGGCCGTTAATCTCGGTTTTCTATTTCCTTGAAGTAGCTCCTCAGTTATCCTCACGAGGCTGAGTGGACCCCGTTCCTTACCCACTACTTCTCAGAAGATCTGGTAGCGTCGGGAATCGTACCAGAGACATCTGGATCTGTAGCCAGGAACTCTGACCACTAGACCATAAAGGTTAATGCACAAGTGATCTAAATATGTCCACATGCCTTAAGCACCACGATATGAAGACATGGGAGAAAGATCATGAAGCTCCACCCATTCTCATACTGGATACAAGATATATATTTCCTTGGCACTACAGCCCCAGTGGGCCTAGGCCTACCTCCATGAACTTCTCCGTTCACTTCGGTTTTTCTCGATCTTACACATTCGGTAGGACTCCTTGGGCGGGTGATCAGCTCGTCGCNAGCGAGCGAAGACAGTACATGCCTTAGACCGCTCGGCTACTGTGACCGGCAGTGTATAAGAATAATATATAAGAATTCAGTTCGTACCTCACAGGAAACAGATCCGAACCCACGATCCCGGTTTCCAAGCGAGAGAAGACAGTACATGCCTTAGACCTCTCGGCTACCGTGACCGGCCTACTATATATATATACTTATATATACCTGCTTGAAATCTTCATGAGATTCATATCGGATTAGAGGGTGAGTTGAACTCAGAAGGCAGGTTTAGATATAGCAACGAAGATAAATATTCTGCCTTTACCTGGCATAGAAACACAGCCCCTCATATTTCACGTTAATGACTTTTTTCCTGCTCGTTAATTACTTAAACGTAACAGCGAAAATCTGAATATTGAGTACAAATACCGAGTAAGAATGCATTGAAAACATTGAAAACAACATTGTCATCCTAACAGCAGGACACGTGGCGACATGTCAAGAGTTCACTGTCGGATGTCCAGTCATGTACTTTCCGTCCAAAACCCAAGTATATGTTGACCCGTGCCGAACATGTGTAGCATCAAATTGGTTCCAAGCTGTTGCTTTTTCAGCACTAACCTGTTAGCGCTCTGTCAGACCACACACACACACCCACAGACACACATACAAACACACGTGTAATAATATGTAACACTCAGAAAGAGATAAACACTTGAGGCCCATACACGCCAAGTTTAGATCAGTGCACGCCTGGTGTTACGCGCTGTTGCGCTTCTGTGACTTCACGGAAGGTTTATGGACCTCTGTGCATTATTGCCAAGAATCAGTAGCCTTCATATCAGGGGTAGGCCTCAACGGTCGCCCAGCCAGATGCTCCACCTCCTGTTAGACATTTCATACGTAGGGGGAAATTGGAAAGTTTGGTTTCCAGGGTGACACTCAACAATTTACTTTGTCACTTTAGTTGGTTGAGGTACTGTGCTACAAGCCGGAAAGACGGGAGTTCGATTTCCGATGAGGTAATTGGATTTTTCAATTGATCTAATTCTTCCAGTCGCACTGTGGCCCTGGGGTTGATTCAGTCTGTAACAGAAATGAGTACCAGTAATCTGAGGATTAGAGGACGACCGGCGCTTAAGGCTGACATCCTCACCGCCATCTGTGAGCCGATTGTCTAGAAAATGTGGGAGCCTTGACGTCTCACAACCCTATGGGCCTCCACGGTCTGTTACAGGGATAGCTTTACCTTATTATTTTTTTTTCCTTGGCGCTACAGCCCTCATTTGGGCCTAGGCCTACCTCCATGAAACTCTCCGTTTCACTTCGGTTTACTTGATCTTACACATACGGTAGGACTCCTTGGGCGAGTGA
>NW_019743001.1:216302-246293 GCF_002891405.2 Cryptotermes secundus | reverse complement strand
AAGCGAGCGAAGACAGTGCACGCCTTAGACCGCTGGGCTACCGTGACTGGCACCTTTTTATTTACTTTGTATAAAATATCACCATGTAAGTGGTGATTAAGAAATTTCCTGCATTTTATGAACCCCAAAAGTTAAGTGCCCTGCTCACAGGAGGAGGTACAGTCTGCCAGTAATGAATGCTCACTAATGTTGACAGGTTTAGCTCTCACCACGTGATAATCCTTGGCAGGTAACAGCCACTGGCTCTTATCTTGAGTCTCAGAACCATGCAACTCCCTCATTAACTCGTAAGTTTTACGTACAAATATCTTCTTCAGCGCTTTGTTTCCAAATTTTAGGAGATGAGACACCCCTGGCTGGGGGTAGGGTAACGCTTCCTTGCCCCCTGGCACACCTCAAGATGTTCACGCTTTGAGAAGATGCCGGTCCCAACTTTCCTGTCGCCAGTACAAATCGTTAAACATTCTGTAGTAATGTAAACGATGCCAAGTTGCCGTTCATAACAAGAAGAAAATTCACGCAGTAATGGCAGGTTCCGGTCTCAGGCTCTTTAATGAGGATAAATAGAATTAAACTGGAAACATTAGAAAAAGAAAATCAGTTATAAGTATAGGTAAGTAATATATTTTATTCGAAGGTACCCATAATCACCATCACATCCTTTAATTGTCATGGAAACGTTGGTATTTATTCATGGATGGCTTGGCGTCGCGTTTTGCCTGCCTGGTTCTGGGAAACACGAATATCTCAGGGTCGTGAACGTCGAGTCCTAACCACTAACGAATTATGTAATAACTGAATAAAACTAAATCATGGAGCAGAGGCCTCGAAATGTTGACGGTCGCTTAGATAGCCAAGAAACTTTCTGTCTTTTATGGAACCTACAGATTCATTTTACCTTTTCCTGAGCCAATTGAGTCCAATCCTCACTTCAACATTCCGTCTCTTTAATATCCATTTCAGCACGGACTTCGTAACCGCAGTTTTGTGTGCATTTCACAATGTCCCATCTTTTGCCTCTCCTTCGTTTCCTCATCCTTACGTTATTCAGGGCAGAGCACAAATCATGAAGCTGTTCTTTGTGTAATTTTCTCCATTATTTTTATTTTGTTCTCTTTCTTACATCGGTATATTCTCTTCAGCGCTCAGTTGTGAAACACCTCCATTCTAGGTCTATGCAATTTTTAGGGAGGGTCACTAAGTCATGTCTGTGTACAAAAAAGTATACATCTTTGATTTGTTTCATTCTGATCCGTCACACTAACAATTATAAATACAAACCACTCCGTCCAATGTGACATATAAGTTTTTACTACATGAAAACTTATCACCCTTACATGTTTCGGTTCTTACGAGCCATCTTCAGAGGGAACATCATTACGAACTGGAAACTACCATCACAATAGGTGCCCTCTGAAGATGGCCCGTAAGGACCGAAACATGTAAGGGAGATAAGTTTTCATGTAGTAAAAACTTATATGTCACATTGGACGGAGTGGTTTGTATTTATAAGTATACATCTTTGTTTATTTGTTCTTTATAAATTCCCACATCGTTATGCCTGTCTCGATTGAAATTGACACGATGTTCCAGTATATACTTGTGGTCGATTTAAACACTTAGAAACGCGTTTAGGTCGAATCCAAACCAACTTATTCCCCAATTACTTCCTCTGCAAGAAAGACAAATAGCTCGTGAGAACAATTGTTACAACAATGGGACTGCGACAGAAATAGGATCATGATAACAATGAGATAATGACAACAATTTGATCGTGATAGCAAAGGTATCTTGGCAACAATGGGTTAGTGGCAAATGTAGGATCGTGACAACAGTGGGTTAGTTGGTAGGACAAGGGGAACCCCCCCAAGTGTTTTCTTCCTCCAATTTGTTTAAAATTTGTGCTTATTTATAAGAGCATTTTAAGTTCAGGCTACCCTTGGAAGATTTGTTAGTACCCAAATAAACAGCGGGTAAAACTGCACTTTACATAAGTTCATCTTCAAGATTTTATTAAATAAAAGAAGGCAAGATGTTCAACAATTTTAAAATCTGTCAAGAATAACCATTTGTTTATATCTACTGTCCACTGTAGGTAATTCAAGGAGGATGAGGTGGGCAGGTCATGTAGCACGAATGGAGGAGACGAGGAATGCGTATAAGATATTGGTGGGAAAGCCAGAAGGAAAGAGACCACAAGGAAGACCAAGGCGTAGGTGGGTGGACAATATTAGAATGGATCTTAGAGGGACAGAGAGGGATGGTATGGATTGGATAGATCTGGCTCAGGATAGAGACCAGTGGAGGGCTCTTGTGAACATGGTAATGAACCTTGGGGTTCCATAAAATGTTAGGAAGTTCTTGAGCAGCTGCAGAATTGGTGGCTCCTCAAGAAGGGCTCAGCTCCATGAGTAAGTAAGTAAGTAGTCCACTGTAGGTAATTGACAGTGACTTTACGAGAGTGAAGTTGCTTTTGATGGCCTATGTGTGCATAAAACATAATAAACCTTTAAATTTTTGACTGCTTTGTCACAGAGTGGTATATAATTCTTGGGGAAGTTTACTCACTCTTTACTCTGTTCCACTACAGTCCTAACATCAGTCGAAGGGTCATAACTTCAGGTTCGAGTCCATCCATCTATCCAAATCCCACGAAGTCCTTAGCTTTGCAGTTCTCTCTGTGTCTCTGTCATTCCAGTAGCTGGGTGCCCTGCCTGATTATTGTTTACATGAAGGATAGACGTTTAGGCATTTATATGGAGGCCGTTTCGGTTCATTGGTCGGCCTTTAAAGCAACTGAAGCGATTGGTGTAAAATGTTTGTAATAAGGTAAAGTCCCTGTGCTTAATTAATCAATTATTACACCATGAAGATTTATGGGGAGAGTGGAAGTAAATAACCACCTTTATTGACCTCTGCACTAGATGAAAGTTAGTAACTGTCTCGCCCCTGCCACTTGACTCCTGGTTCCCCTTGCATAGGAGGCTGTGTGGGCCCCACAACCAGTCTGGACACTATGGGTTAGAAAAATTTTTTGCCCCTGTCGGTAGTCGACCCACTGTAGTTCAGCCCATAGCCTGTCGCTATGCCGGCTAATGGCATGTTCATTTACAAACATGTAAAAAAAAAAACAGGAAAAAAAAGAGTAAATTTTAATTTTTTTTTTCAAAGCTGTTCCATGGTATTTATTCCTGTAAATGTTCTGTCTATATATTAATGTCACGTTTTAGGGTAGGTCAGAATTGACGGTTTACCGCCAATCAGTTCGTCTTGGCCACAAGCCCCTTGAGACTCACTACCATCAATTTTATATTCCAACTGAGCATATGCTGTTATAGTCTTCGTGTAACATCCTATGTGAAGAGAGGATGGGCTTGTCGTTTACAATTACTGCTGGTCCTCGCCAGCGCAGTCATTCCCAGGACCGAGTCCGGCGGGACACATGACCACATTTTACTCTCTCAGATTCGAGATTCTCCTAACGTGGATGGCCAGGTCCGGGTATGCATAACCCCCAGGAACCGGGTTGCCCAGTTATGCCTCCAATCACCTCCTAAGTCTCACAGGGAGGTATTCGATCCCTCGTCCACCGGGTAGTATGCCATCGAATTGTAACAATATTCTATTTGAGCACTCCTAGACCTACACCCTTTCGCATCAAAACCTTCAGTTTTCTTTATGGCCGTCAGTATATGCTACGGTTTTACATGGTCATTTGCCTTGTGGAAAGAGAAGGTTGGCGGCCCATGGCGCCCTTCAAATAATCAGATTAATATGAGACTGGCTCTCCGTCCCATGAGTCTCGGTTCTCATTCCCGGAGCGTCGATATAGCAACGGCCGTTGAATGATTCTTGCGTAACCTCTTCACCTGTTTCCTGGTCTACAAAAATTTGTAGACTTGTTGTTACATTAGGATCGTATTGATCAGGATTTATACTCTTATGTGGGAAAACAATTGGACGTTTCGATAACACCTGATACACTACTGATCCAAGGTATAAAGCCTTCTTTAAGAAGAATACATTTCTTCATTTGACCAAGAGATGACTTTGTTTCTTATGGAATTTTAAGTTTCATCAGTGTCTTTACAGATTTCTATTTATTCTATGAAGTAATTAATCAGTTTCTTGCTTAGTTACTCTTTGTCGTTTTTGTTAGTAGCTTAGTTTGTTAACTTGCTTAACTCCTTACCAATTTTGTCTCTTGTTTATTCAGTATATTAGCAACTTCTTGTTTAACCTCATAATGTCTTATCTTGTTAATTATTTTGTTTGTTATTTATTTAAGATTCTTAATTGCCTGTCTTATTGATTACATTCCTTCTTAATTATTTCGCTTATAAATCCTTATTTTGTTAGCTTCGTTACTTAGCTTGTCAGTTAGTATGCGTCTTATTTATTAGTCCCTTTAATTGCATCTAGAAAACTGAAATTAACAGCTGTGGGGATCCTTTACACTGCTTTACACTGACCACGCGACACCCTCTATCCGCTAACGTTGGTACTAACTTCGCCGAGAAGCGACGGTCGCTCGGTCGGTACTTTGCGGACTAAAACCACAGAGTTTTGTCTGTTTTGTTTGTTTAATTACATTGCCTGTGATGTTAAATGCCTTCTCTTGGTTACGAATCTTGTTATTTTCCCTGTTAATTATCATATTATTTATTTTGCTTGCTAGTAATTTTGTTAGGTGACACAGTTGCTATTGTTACTTGGCTTCGATTACTTACATGTTACTTCTTGTTCTGTTAATTCCTTTACCTGTTATTTGCGAGTTACTTAATTACTTTTATTCTTAATTTCTTTCCTTGCCAATTAATAATCTCATATATTTGAGACTATAGCTTATTTAAGATATCGTCACTTCGGCCAATTTTTTATGGAACCAAGTGACTATTATGACGCCCCCATAAACAAAGTCCTACATTTGAATCGACGTGTAGGATTGATAAAGTGTTAGACAAAAAGGGGAAGCACAATAGATCATTGAAGGTTGCAGTGCAAGACCTGGAAGGACCCTCCATTTATGTATTCATTCATTCATAATAATTTTATAAACTATTTTCCTTTTTAATTACATGTTTTCTTATTTAATTAGCGTATTACTTATTTGTTCCTTTAATTACTTTTATTGTTAGTTATTAAGGCACTTAATTGCTTATCTTGTTAATTTCTTTCTGTATTACCTATCTTGTTAGTCACTGTGACATGACGCCTGAAAGCCGGAATATCGGAGCCAGAAGATACGTTAATTGCTAGGCAACGACTGGGTAAACACGTTCCCGCGGGCAAAGAATGAGAAGGACAAAATCGAGGTATTATTAATCTGTATCGATGGAAACAGTATTTTCTTTTGGTTGCTTCCCGATCATACATAAAGAAAATCCCAGGCTAGCTGAGAATAATTGAAAGAGTCTCTTAAAATTGCTGCCGAAGATGTTTGTGAATAGAGAGCAAGAAAGGAATTAGACTTTCATATGTGCTGCAGCTACCGTGAGACTTGTGTTAAAATCCGTTGCCAGGATACGACTAGTGAAGACTGAGAAATCCTGTGCATGTGTAACTGTGAGCTGTAAGGTATGTGGATCAGTAATAGCGCTGTAATAAATCCAATTATCAAATCAATACCCTGTCTATACTGACACCCCCCCCTACCCAAATGTGACATTAAAGTGTCAGTTACTTTGCTTAGAACTTGTTAATTACCTAACTTCCGAGTTTCTCGGCTTTTTGGTCGCTGTGTGAGTTGGCCCGTTGACGTCGCCTCGCTGAAGTCTCAGTGGCTCCTCGCCACCAGCAGCTGTGACTGTGACGGGTTCAGGCTATGGAAAGTTAGTGATCCAAAGACTGGCCATCATGCCCCATGGCTACAGCTCCTTGCAAATATCAGACCAGGGGCTCTGGTGGTGATGGTCATGATGATGATGATGGTGATGATGATAGGGGAAAGTAGGGGGTAACAGAGGGAGGGAAAGGGGTGTATGAGATAACACAGAAGGTGACTGAAAGAAGTGAAATCCTCGTCATCTCAGTCGGCATGAGGACTTGATACGGGCCGGTACTGTGTTCACATATCAAGTGATATTATCAGTGGTAGATATTTTGGATAGTTAAGTAGCAGGAACGTAATCATATAGATAGACTTCTGCAGTTGGTCAAATTAAGGTATGTACGAGGAGACCATTAATTTTACCTCATTAAACTGTGACCTTCGCCGAAGACAGTTCTTGATAGTACATACAGGGTGATTCTAAATTATTGTCGGGGTTTCCATGACCTATAATTCTCAAACCAGGAAGAATAAAATAAAAGTATTTATAGAATAAGGAATTGTAACTCAAAAGGTTTTATTAGTTATAGAATCATTATTATGGGATATAGAATAAAACTTTGTGAGTTACATTTTCATATTCCATTAGCTGTTTTATCTTGATTTTTCCGATTTGAACATTATAGGCCATTGAAACACCGACATTAATTTAGAATCACATGGTATAACCTGCGTTAGGCAAGTTGATTCTAACTGCACAGATTTCTATGAAGTTTAGTCAGTGCATTTACCTTGAAACTTGTCGATAAATACTTGATTCTGGAATACAGCCTTTCAGAATTCAAGGTAGACGTCGGTATAACTTCTGATATGAAGCCTTGCAAGTCTTGTACAAATTTATCGGACTCTAATGACATCGGTTAAGAATTACTTACGCTAATTTTTTAAATAAATTAAAACTTGAGTCCCATCGGTTCATCACTGTTGCCAACACATGAAGAGGGACAATATTCATTTCTCACATCTTTCAGTTCCTAATTTCTCAAAATATCCCGAAATATTGTACTTTAAAAAACATAGAAATTCTCATGCAAATTAGAATTTCTTACAAGATGATGAAATTTCCATTACAGAATTTCTCTGTTTCTCAGAGAAAATTATTCTTGTTAAATTTGGTATACCATTCAGTCTGATAAAACCTGTGAATCCAGAGCAGTATTCTGGGATTTGGCGCCGTGTAGATAATGTGTTAACCGACGTTTCGGAGGAACATATCGCCTCCATCTTCAGGGTAGAAAAAAAGAAAATCCTTGAGCTATGAACCAGCGTGAGCAGGTGCTGACAGACTAATATCTACACGGCCTCACATCCCATAAGAAGACATTCTTCATTGTCACCGCCGTGAAAACCTCAAACCTTACACTTTTCAAATGTTGACCAATGTAATGTTATAGTGATTCAATAAGTGTACCGAAGAGATTAATATAGTATTAACCATGTAGATATTTGGAGGGTTTACCAAAAATATCGGCTATTCTACCTGAGACTTTTCGTTGCTTTACGTAGAAAACTGGCGAGTCTCGAGGTAATACCTGCAAAATTACCACTACAGCATCCTTCAGAATTATTACCGCTCCATCACTCAGGGCTCACTTCCCGTTTCATTCTAGGCTACAAGCCTGCAGTCTCAAGTTGAATGAAAAGTTGTTACGTAACCAGGAAACAAGCAATCTGTATGCCAATCCGGGTCTCTTCAGAACACAGGAGCCTGTTAGCAGTTTAACTGAGCATATAACAAAACTGGTGAGCTTACAGTGAACAGTAAGTACAAGAACATTAGAGACCTGTATAGAGGAATAAATGACTTTAAGAAGGGTTACCAACCTAGAAGTAATCTGCTTGCAGATTCCCACAACATTTTGAATAGGGGGAAGAATTACATCTCTCAACTATTGAATGTGCATAGGTAGATAGAAGTACATACACCTTAGCCGTTAGTACCTGATCCTAGCCCTTTTGAGCTTGGAATTGCTACTGCAAAGTCGAAAAGATATAAATTGCCAGGTAGAGATCAAATTCTATCAGAACTGAATCAAGCAGGAGGCAAATATTACGGTCTGAGATCCACAATCTAATTATTTCTATTTGGCATAAAGAAAAATTGCCTGATCAGTGGAAGGAGTCTATTATTGTACCTGTTCACAAGAAGGTTGATAAAACTGACTGTAGTAATTATCGAGGGATATCACTGTTATCAACTTCATACAAAATTCCATCCAATATTCTTCTCTCAAGGTTAAGTCGATATATAGATGAAATTATTGGAGATCATCAGTGTGGGTTTTGATGTAACAGATCAACTGCAGATCAGATCTTCTGAATTTGTCAGATACTGGAGAAAAAATGGGAGTACGATGAGACAGTACATCAGCTATTTATAGACTTCAAGAAAACCTATAATTCTGTTAGGAGGGAAGTATTGTACAATATTCTGATGGAGTTTGGGATACCCATGAAACTAGTTAGGTTGATTAATATGTTTAAACGAAACGTATAGTAAAGTCCGTGTAGGTAAACATTTGTCTGATAAATTTCCTATCCAGAATGGTCTAAAACAAGGAGATGCTTTATCGCCACTCCTTTTCAACTTTGCTTTACAGTACGCCATTGGTGAAGTCCAAGAAAACCAGGTGGGACTGAAATTGAATGGGACACATCGGCTTGTGCACTGTGCTGGTGATTTAAATATAAAGAAAAACAGAAGTCCTAATTGTCGCTACTAAGGAGATTATTCTGGAAGTAAACTAGAATGCAAGGCAAAATCATAACATAAATATAACTAACAAATCAATATTTAATTCAGGAGAAATTAAGAGGATATTGAACTCGGGTAATGCTTGCTACCATTCAGTCCTGAACCTTTTGTCTTCTCGTCTGCTGTCCAAAAGCATAAAAATTAGAATATCCAAAACTATAATTTTGCCTGTGGTTCTGTATGGATATAAAACTTGGTCTCTGACATTAAGGGAGGAATATAGACTGAGGGTGTTTGAGAACAGGGTGAGATGAAGTGACAGGAGGTTGGAGAAAACTGCATAATGAGGAGCTTCATAACTTGTACTTCTCTATCTTTGGCATTGGGACTACAATTAATACACATGTTTGTTAAACACTTTTCGCATCAACAATTTAATTCATTCACACACCAGTACTTTGCGGAGAAGAAGTTTCTTTATTGATGTATAAAAATGATCAAGGTAAAAATACGGTTTCTCAAGAAACAGATATACCACACTGTCCAGCTTCAAATAGAACCGAAATTCTTCCGCAAGGAAAGGTTTATGATATGCAGTAAATTTCATGTAAGCATCATGTCATGTCTGAACCTCTTCCTGCAATAAGAAAGTTAACGGTAAACTAAACTCACCTATAAAAATAGCTTTCATCACCATATTTAACTATAAACATCAGTAGAAATGCAAGAATTGTTGCACGTAAGTGGATTGACAGATGTCCCAACTTGTGAAAGGTGCCTACAAGAAAACAAATCGGCCACACACATTCTGTGTGATTGTGGGACCATAGCTTATTTAAGATTTCGTCACTTGGGTCAGTTTTTTATGGAACCAAGTGACTTTTATGACGCCCCCATACGCAGAGCCCTACATTTTGTTGAAAGTGTACACGTAAGTTTAATAAAGGGCTAATCCAAAGGGGAAGCACAATAGATCATTGAAGGTCGAAGTGCGGGGGCCGGTTTTTATGGCCCACCCCTTTCACACATTATATTACAACTTCGCCGACAAGCGGCGGTCGCTCGGTCGGTATAGTTCGCTTGCGGACTACAGGCAACGGAATTTTTTTTCTTTCCGAGAGAAACACATTTCGTCTTTAGAATATTTTTTTCCTACGGCGTGCAATTTGAGAGAAACACTGTGGGACTGACAGACAGATGAATTTTGGCAATTATTTATAGAAATAATTGTTGTTCGGCTTGTTAGTGTGCTGTTACTGAGTGGAAAGCAGTCTCCTGAATTCTATGGACGTGCTGAAGTAACAACTTATGTTGCCCAACGCTGCTCTTACCATGAGTGTTTCACGCTTTACATACCATTAATTTTAGACCGAATAAAAAGAGGCAAGAGTGGATTTAAGTTTAAATTGATTACATGCTTAATGCGTGATGGATACTCTATGTGTATGCGGGGTCCTGCAACACTGCGCAAACTCCTGTTTTCCTTCGCTGTAAATTAAGTGGTTTCATTCAACTTGGAAGGAAAAGCGACACAGATGTATATTTCAGAGAAGAAAGAATTATATTCTGTAACGAGAGCTAGGCTTATGTAACTAATGGTACTTTACTTGGATAGAGATGGAAACAAGTCTGACATCTGGTGACATCACTTGGAACTGTCTACTTCGTTACACCTTTATATGTAATTAATCCCAAATATGAGATGCTTTCTTCCTAAAACTGCAGACCAGGCAACCGGAAGTCAGTACTCGGAAGGGACAGGATTGTTTCCTGCGCTTGCGCTGTGTCTAGACCGGCTATGGCGCTCACTCAGAGCCGTGTCCAATGGTTACGCGTCCGTTGTACCTGGGTTAAAGCGGACAGAGCGTGAAATCTATAGGTTTTGCAAGAAAGACCGTGCACCATGGAGGTAGACAGTTACGTAACTTTTTTTTTTAATTCTCATAGTGGGGGATGGAATCCAGCTGGGTCTACTCGTCACGACGGTCACTGATTGGCCCATTGTAGCCTGCCCCGGGTGATTATGATGATGGAGAATTTGGTGGAATGAAAATTGATAGGTGAAACTTAAGTACGCAGAGAAAACATGCCCCATCGCGACTTTGTCCACCACAAATCCCACTTGACCAGACCCGAGCTCGAATCGGGTCCGCCGCGATGGGAAGCCAGCGATTAACCGCTTGAACAATGGCGCGACCTAATTTGTTGGTTAGTTACTTAGTCAATCAGTCATTAACAAAGTGAAATACTTAGATAGGTATTTTATATTTATAACATGAGGCGAATGAATGAATTTCCGTTAATGTTCGGCTCAGCTGTATAATAAATTATAAATATTGATAGGGTTCCGTTTGGGGATTGACTCGAATCAAATTGTTTTTCTACCGTGAACATTTCAGAATGAAGTTTTCCAGAAAACAGAGATATTTATTTTCTGTCGCTTCACTAGATTCATGCTATGAAATCCATCAAACAGAAGACAAGAACCAACACGCATAAAAAATGAATAAGAATAAATCTGAAGCTAAGAGACATATTTGATTTTTCTCTCATATATCTGTCTGTTCTTTTGGTGACGTTTTTCATCCTTGACTGGCTCGGAGTGCGGTATTTTTCGCGTTTTCATCTGTTAATGTGTTTGTGTATACTTCCTCATCCGTCCGTGTCACTTAGTGCAAGACAAATGGAGTCACGCTCCACCGCTGCGTCTGCTTTCCTCTCTGAAGATATCTGTCCCTTACATCCTGTCATAGTTTCTATAATGTTGGCTCTCAGATTTAACCCGGATTAAAACCACGGCTTATCAGAACCAGTTGCGTTCTCACATCAGACATCGGATATCCGTTGAAAATTAATGAACATTTGTTCGGGATTAGTCGTTTCCATCTTCAGGATCGAAGAATAAATAAAAAAAAAAAGCCGAATGAAGTAGGTAAAGTAAAGCTGTCCCTGTAACAGGCCCTGGAGGCCCATACGGTTGTGAGATGTTGAGGCTCCCACATTTTATAGACAATCGGCTCACAGATGGCGGTGAGGTTGTCGGCCTTACGCGTCGGCCGCCCTTTACCCCCAAGAATATTCCTGGTACTCATTTCTGTTAGAGGCTGAGTCGAACCTAGGACTATAGTGCGGCTGGAAGGATTGGGTGAATTAAAAAAAAATCTACTTCATCGGGACTCGAACCCGTGACCTTCCGGCTTGTAGCCTGGTGCTTCAACCAACTACGCTACCGCGTGCCCCTTGCATAAAGTGGGTGACAAACAAATACAATTTGGGAATTTCCTGAATATCTGCACAATTAGCGGCTTCTCAAGAAGTGCTCAGTTCCATGAAATTAGTCACAGTCATATTTTCATGTCGTGTTGAGTTCCTAGTTCCTCTTCATGTTTGCGTAGGCCCCAGCTGTGGAGAACACAAATTTTGTGGTACTTTTCACCAGAAGCTTGGGTTGCTTCGAAATCTGAATAGGCTGTAGTCTTACTGTAAAAAGCATGAAAACAGCCTAAACAGGGTTTGCCTATAGGCTACCCCCTCTCTTTCCACTTCTCCCCCCGTTACAATCATGGTACTTATAGCTAGTTGAAATGTCAGCTCTCGACAATGGAACGGCAAAGGGTAAGGCATGTATTAAACTGCTTTTGTTGTTGCCGTCTGGGGAATTCGTTAAGATTGCACGAAATATGGTTCACTGTCTCACCCCTATACTTCTGAATGTATCAGCCCTAACGGTTCTCCTATTACCAGACTTTCCCCTTATTTGGTAACCTGATGGTCAAGACTGGAAGTCCCGTGTTCGAGACCGTGGGATATAATTCGGATTGCTCTACATGATTTTTTATTCCTTCTGCACTAACCGTTAAATTTGTAAACTTTAGGTAAGGCTGGCTGCAGTCGCGGTATGGCTTCAACGTTTAGATGTATTCCATGGCTGTGTGTATCATCTGCACTTAACCTTAATAACTTCGGAGACAAACTCCTCAGTACAAGCCAGGCAACAGAAAATGTCTTGTGGTACTTGGAACTTGGAATGTCAGGAGGCTTTATGGGTAAGAAGTCGGACTTTACAGAAATACCATGTAAGGTTGTGGTTTGGACCGCCTCTGTGGTCTAGTGGTCAGACTCCCTGGCTACAGATCCTGAGATCCCGGGTTCGATTCTCGGCGGTAATAGATTTTCTGAGAAGTAGTGAGTCTGGAACGGTGTCCACTAAGTCTCGTGAGGATAATTGAAGAGTTACTTGGACGAAAATTAGCGACTCCGGCCTACAAAACCGAAATTAACGGCCGTGGTGATTCGTTGCGCTGACCAGGCGACACCGTCTATCCGCTGAAGTTGGCACCAACTTCGCCGACAAGCGACAGTTAGCATACAGCTAACTTGAGACAAGAAACGACTTTTTAAAGAGCCCTAACCATCACTAACACCTGAAGACTAAACAGTAGGTCTAAAATGTTTTACATTTAAAATTTAAATTAATGGTGATCCTCTAAAATGGATTATGCATAAAAAAAAGCCATCAGTTAATTCGAGAGACAGGCGTCAATACAAAATATTATTTTTGTCTGCATAATGCACGCCGTCGGTGAAAGGTTTTAATCAGGGTAATGCGACTCGGCCGCTTTGCTGGTTTACATAGGGGCCACGCTCGGCCGGGCGCATGTCCAATAAGGCAAACACGAGATCACAACACCCGGCCATCACAATAATGAAGCGCCCGTCCAATTCGTGTGGCCATATTCTTAACGTCTCATTAATATACCTCAGTAAGTTTTAAAAACAGAACACTGCTCGTTCTGTTAACACAGCCAATCAAATAACGCTCACAAAGGCTTCCATGAACAAAATTTATTTCAAATTCAAAAACCGTGGACGGTTTTCAAACTGTGGGATGTGAGCCCTGATAGGCCCTCTTATTCGAAACTAGCTGGACACCTGACGTCATGGTTCAGGTTAGTGAGTGTCGGGAGATACCACGGGCACTTCCTCCCAGTTTTTTCTCGTACACTTAAGTAAGTCTACCGCTTAACAGTGTCAGTAGTTGATACAGGATCATTAAATAACATAGGGATGATTCTTCATCTGCCAGGAGGGGGAACCTGCACTTTNAGCCGAAGTTAGCCGAGTCCCCGCAACCTGGTAGCTATGCAACGCGAGTCAACAGCGATGACGTCACCAAGGGGTACCGGGGGTTGCTAGGCAGCGCGGGTAAACAGTAGTTGCGAGAGATGACGGTAGTAACAGCGGTACACAGCGTTACTAGCACGACGGCACCAGACAACATGGTGCCTATTACGTGGCCGTTTTCTGTATTGTCCGAACGAGGCTACATAAGGAGCAGAGAAGGCTATTCACAGTGAGTCCTCGAGCTACCTCCGAGAGAGTTCCGAGTTAGCTAGCAACCAGTCAGTAATTGTGAATCTGTAGATTGTGTGATTGTAAGAGTGAATGTGAAATAAAATTCGCTATATCAAATACGGCGTGAAGTTATTTGTCGCGTATACACCCAACACGTGACAACTGGTGTCAGAAGTGGGATCAGTGCTGAAACACGTTACAATATTTATATTTTTAAGCAGCTATTACATACAGAATTCGAGGTTCTCATGGCAGTGGTTATGAATTTTGTCTTCTGGAATATAGAACGTTGTGGGCCAATCAAAGTAAACCGACTTTTAGAAGGAACATGTTACATCTATCTCTATATATAAATATTCCTATAAAGGTAAGGTAAAGGTAAATCTATCCTATAAACAGGCCGTGGAGGCTCATGGTTGTGAGACGTCGAGGCTCCCACATTTTCTAGACAATCGACTCACAGATGGCGGTGAGGTTATCAGCGTTAAGCGCAGGCAGCCCTTTACCCCCAGGAAGATTCCTGGTACTCATTTCTGTTAGAGACTTAGTCGAAACCAGGGCCATAGTGCGGCTGGAAGGGTTAGGTCAATTGAAAATTTCAGTGACCTCATCGGAAATCGAACCCGTGACCTTCCGGCTTATAGCATGGTACCTCAACAAACTACTCCTACCGCTCAGCTCAGCTACTCCAGAATTTCTCAACATTTTATGGAACCCGAAGTATCATTGTCGTGTTCACAACAGCCCTTCACTAGCTCCTATCCTGAGCCAGATTAATCCAGTCAGTACAACCCAATTCTTATTTCTCTAACATCAATTTGAATAGTGTACGGAGCCTGGATGGCTCAGTCGGTATAGCAACTGGCTATGGGCTGGACGACAGAGAGGTCGGAGTTCGAGTCCCGGTAGGGTCAAAATTTTCTCTTTTCAGCGTTGTGCAGACGGTTCTAAGATTTCAAGCAACCTCCTTTCGACTTAGTACTGGGGCTCTATCTCCAGATGTAAATTGGCCGGGACGTGAAGCTGATCACTCACCTCCAACTAAGTGAGGTCAATAAAATATTGATCTATACATCCACACTTCCCCCATACGCCTTCATCATTCAGGGCTTAATTAGTTTAACATATGGACATATTTACTTTTCACTGCTAATACTACTAGAAGTTCCGGTCTAGAAAACCGAGATTAACGGCCGTGGGTATCCGTTGCGCTGCCCACGCGACACCCTCTATCCATAAAATTTGGCACTAACTTCACCGACAAGCGGCGGACGCTCAGTCGGTATAGTTCTCTTGCGGAATACAGACCAGGGAGTTAATACTACCACAAGTATGAGGATCTTCGCTCTGAGACACTTGTCAAGTTTCCCTGGAATGTAAAGCTGAAAGCAAAGCATCGCCATGATGTATCCTATTTAACACTAACCCCCCTTCCTCTTCCGTCCATTGTTAACTGTAGCAGGCTACGTCCCTTCCTACACTGTGCCCCGCACAAGAGTCACTGAACACCCGTTTATAGGTGTCCATTCAGGTAGACATACAATTCACTTAATAGAAGTCAAGTTTTCAGAAAGAAAGTGCTCATGTGGAAGCATTGTGTCACGAAGAATGAACTGCAGCCATGAATTCCCGATTCCGTGCACAAGTGGCTTAACTCTCATTGAAAAAATTCTTTCCCTTTTCGTCTTATAACTGACTAACTTCAAGGGGCTGAGTCCCTCTTGAAGAGCCGCCAATTCTGCAGCTACTCAAGAACTTCCCAGCATTTTATGGAACCAGAAGATTCATTACCGTGTTCACAATAGCCCTCCGCTTGTCCCTATCATTAGCCAGATCAATCCAATTCATACCATCCCTTCCTATCTCTCTAAGATCCATTCTAATATTGTCCACCCACCTACGCCTTGGTCTTCTTAGAGGTTCATTCCCTCAAGCTTTCCCATCAATACCCTACATGCATTCCTCCTCTCACCCATTCATGTTACATGGCCAGCCCATCACATTCTACTTGACTTAATCATTCTAATTATACTTGGAGAAGAGTACAAGTTATGAAGCTCCTCATTATGCAGTTTTCTCCAACCTCCTGTCACTTCATCTCTCTTCAGTCCAAATATTCTCAACACCCTCAGTCTGTGATCCTCCCTTAATGTCAGAGACCAAGTTCCACACCCATACAGAACCAGAGGCAAAATTATAGTTTTGTTCATTCTAATTTTTATGTTTCTGGACAGCAGAAGAGAGGACAAAAGGTTCTTGACTGAACGGTAGCAAGCATTACCCGAATTCAATCTCCTCTTAATTTCCTCCTGAATTCAGTTCCTTTTCGTCCTATAATTCAAGCGAATTCTTTCGAATGTTACATATGTCATTTTTCTTGTAATTTGTTCTCTGTTCCTTATTGACTCTCAGGTAATTCTCCCTTCTTTACCCGATATTCATTATGCTCTTTCAGCCAGCGTGAAAAGTGTTTTCACTCTCTGACTGTCCGCTTTCAGTCTGGTAAGGACTTGCCAAACACCAACACAGCCATCATCTGGAGGCCATGAAGTTGTCCTCTTACTGGCGGTGCTTTCGGGTTTTTATGTGGTTTTGTATTTCCGCCCCATCACTTTGACTTTCTATAGCCTCTTTATATCTCATGAGAGGACAAAGATATTACACCTAAGAAAGTTCCTTTCAAGGCAAAGGAACTGTCCCATAAATTCTGTTTGTTGAAGATAGTATCAGAACCAGATTTATGGTCAAGATGCTCTGTTGTGTTAGAACTGCGCACTTCAGATGCAAGACAAAACATATGCCTCTATGAACACGTGATTACTGACGAAAACAATTCGTCTGTGTTTCGGTATGAATAATGCATTGATATTGGGTTATTCTCCGTTTTGTTTAGTTAGGTAACATGCCCACAGGAGGAACATAGACTGAGGGTGTTTGGGAACAGGGTGTTGAGGAGAATATTTGGACCGAAGGGAGATGAAGTCACAGGAGGTTGGAGAAAACTGCATAATGAGGAGCTTCATAACTTGTACTCTTCTCCAAGTATAATTAGAATGATCAAGTATAGGAGGATGAGATAGGCAGGACATGTAGCACAAATGGGGGAGAAGAGGAATGCATATAGGATATTGGTGAGAAAGCAAGAAGGAAAGAGACCACTGGGAAGACCAATGCGTAGGTGGGTGGTCAGTATTAAAATGGATCTTAGATAGGATGGAATGGTATGAATTGGATTAATCTGGCTTAGGATATAGACCAGTGAATGGATCTTTTGAACATGGTAATGAACTTCGGGTTCCATAAAGTGCTAGGAATTTCTTGAGTAGCTGCAGAATTGGCGGCTCCTCCAGAAGGCCTCGGCTCCATGAGTAAGTAGGAAAGTAATATGCCCACAGTCTTGCCTATTTTAAGGAATATTAGGTCTCGAGAAAAAAAAATGTAATTTAAATAGGACAGGCAGTAAACAACGGTTCGACTTCAAGTTACATGTTCTACAAGGCGACTATGTGAAAGCTCTGTATAGAGAACAGTATTCCCAGAATATGTACTTTCTGATTTTTTTTTCTTATAATATCTCGCTTTCCCCTGTGTTTACACTTTTTATTTCTATCCGTTTTCTAATTTTAATTATTTTCTGAGGTTTATAACTTTTTATTTGAGAAATTTTTTATTAAATTTCTGAAAATTTTCCAATGCGTATGATTTCTGTAGCTGGTTGAGGCACTGTGTTACAAGCCGGAAGGTCTCGGGTTTGATACCCAAGGAGATCATTGGATTTTTCAATTGATCTATTCCTTTCAGCCATACTATGGCCCTGGGTTCGACTTAGCTTCTAACAGAAATGAGTACCAGGAATCTTCATGGCGGTAAAGGGCGGCCGGTGCGTAAGGCTGAAAAACTCCCTGCCACCTGTGAGTCGATTGTGTAGAAAATATGGGAGCCTCGACGTCTCACAAACCTACGGGCCTCCAGGGGCTGTTACAGGGATACCTTTACCTTATGATTTATGTTTTTCTTCGCCGTTGTCAAATTTATTGAATTTTCCTTATGTTTTATAATCGTTGATTTCACCCATATTCTTGAATGCCTTCATTTTTATGTTTATAATTTCCAATTTTTCTCCATAATCACAAATTTACAATACTCCCGGATACTTATAGGGTACGGAACCTGGCTAATCCTCTCAAAATAGTGACTGGTTGCGGGGTTCTTTTCTGCAAAGGAATTGGGGTGTTTGTCTTCATCATCACTTGTGCACCTGCTCTGCCTTCCATACAGGTTCCCTTCCTTTGTCCATAAGGCGGTCGGAGCATGGAGCTGTCTGCACACCTCTACTCATTACAGAAGTTAAAATGAGCTGTGAGTGTTCACGGCACTGTGTTCCGTTAAGCACGGGACGATATTTACTATGAAATTTGTAACAGTTTACCTGTGTTCTCCAGTAACTTTCAGTGGCCAATTCTCTGATTATTATGGGTTCCTGATATTCATGTCTGTGTTTCTTCGATGTTAGATTATTTTAATTTATCTATGCCTCTCATTTGACCGACCGTATTATCAAATTTCTGGGGTTATTGATATTTTTAATTTCTGATTTTTTTTTTCAGTTCCTTCAGCTTTCCTTCAGCACCCTTCACTTTCAGAACGTTCAATCCTTCTCAAATTTCTGCTGTAACTTAAAGTATAAATGGCCAAATATCTGACATATTTTGACGTTTATAATTTCAATCTTTACCATATATTATTGTAATTGGCACCCTTCACTTTCGTATTTGGTTTGTATTCATTGTGGTAGGATGTCCTTATTGTTGTGTTTTGTGTATTGTGTTTTGTTTGAATGTGTTGTCACTTAGTGTAATGTGTGTTACTTGTCTGTTGTGTCCTATTGTGTACTACTGCCACCGGGCTAAAACCACAATTGCAGTATAATAAATAATCAGTATAATCACGTTTCTGGAATTCTTTTTCTAGTTCATGATTTCTTCACAATGACTTTTTTTTTATTTTAACGGTATTTTCTCATGTGTGGCTTTCGTACGCCCTGCACCTCCATAAATAAAGTATTACTTCGAACACGTAGCTGCTGCTGATATCTCTTATAGCGACGAACTGAGACGACTGGGAGCTCAATGAAGTACACTCTGCATATGAATGACCAACAACGGCCTTCGTGTACTGCCTCTGTCGTGAGGCTTAGGTCCGGTGCTCAATCCTCACGGGAAGTGTTAGAACGGGAAGACAGATTCTCTCGTAAGTGTTCGCTGGCAGGATCTCATTAATCACTGCTCTTGTGCCCAGCATTATCTCGCTTCTTCATACGCGGGCTAACAGTTATAGGCGCCCCCCCCCCGCCCACAATTTCTTCCACGCGGGGCAGACAATCTTCCAAGAGGCGACAACGAATTTCTCTGTTACAGGGAGAGCTTTGCCTTTCTTTTGAATTACACATAGTCAGTGTAATAATATTGTGTTTGGGGTACAAGTTGTGAAGGTCCTGGTTACGTAACTGTCTCAAACTCTCTACTTCTGCCTGGTAATGAATTGTGGGCATTCCATCCCTCCGTTTGGATCTGTACATCTGGCCAGGTCATTTCCACCACTGCGTGTTTCGTTGTATCCACGAGTCCCCGTACTAAACTTTGATTTACATCCTGTGTCAACTTTCCCCTGCTTTTGTGCCCCAAGGTATCACAACAGAGTCGAGTCCTCAAGAGTGGCCACACTCCATCAAACAAACCGCACAGAAATCTGCTGCCCATCGAGCCTCGATGTATCAGTCGGTATAGTGATTAAGTTGCGGGCTGGTAGACTGAAGAATCTGGGTTCCATTTCTACCAAAAGCAAGAGATTATTTTTTGAGAGCTTCCATACCGTCTCTGATGACCACCTAACCTCCTATCTAATGAGTACCAGAGGTTTACTCTGTGCGTAGAAAGGGCTGGGTCATAAAGTTGAGCGATCACCTCTGTCACGTGATGAGTTTAAGAATGCAAGGAGGTGTATCTCCACGCCACATATATCGTCATGGTGTAATGCTTAATTAATCACAAGGAGAACTTTGCTTTTACCTTTGTATCAGATTAAATTTGTTTAGGTCTTTTAACGAGAAGGAGAATTTTATTTTATTATAGCCGCGGACAGCCAATAAGGGATGGTCCTCCAGCTTCAGGGTTGGGCGTGGGGCTAACAACTCACCATGAAAAATAATCTTGTCATGAAATGTCGCAAAGGGCCTCGGACTTTGAATGATTTTTTTTTTTGGAAAAGGACTTAAGCTCTCTGGCTCAGGATAGGGACCAATGAAGGGCTCTTGTGAACACGGTAATGAAACTTCGGGTTCTATAAAATTTTGGGCAGTTCTCGAGAAGGGCTCAGCTCCATGAATTTAGTTAGTTAGACAGTAAGCCTGAAAGTTTAAGGGTTTCATCAAGGCGATTTTTCATATTGTCGTAGGAGTGTGCCGACGTTTCGGAGGAAAAACCTTCCTTGCAACCCGCATATATAACCGAGCTAATTCCTGAACCTAAGCACTTCAACCTGAGAACGGAGTCAGGATGTTCCTGCGAAAATTCTGTATCCATGTACACGGCGTCACAGCCCAGAAGACCACGATCTGTATGTTTTATTACGTACTACAGAAGTACGTGGGTGTAGAAATGAAACTTCTCAAAAGACAGAACTTGAAAGTACGTGTAGTTTAACTACAAGTTTCGGTAATTTTAACAAAGAAAAAAGAGGCTCTTATATACGTTGTAAATAGCCGAGGGAGGGGTGCAAAATTTAGTCTTACAAGTGAAATGAAATCACTGCTACTACAGAGAATTGAACCTGGCTCCTTCAGTAGTAACCACATTGAGGTATTCATTTAATCGTCTCAAATGTTGGAATTCTAGAGGTGTGTGTCTAATAACCGGCGCGAAGTAGAAACTATTCCTGTAACAGACCATGGAGGTCCATAGGGTTGTGAGACGTCGAGGCTCCCACATTTTGTAGACAATCGGCTCACAGATGGCAGTAAAATTGTCAGCGCCCGCCGCCCTTTACCCTCCTGGAAGATTCCTGGTACACATTTCTGTTAGAGGTTGAGTCGACCGCAAGGCCATAGTGCGGCTGGAAGGACCAGATCAATTGAAAAATCCAATAACCTCATCGGGAATCGAACCCCCCGACCTTCCGCCTTGTAGCGCAGTGCCTCAATCAACTGCGCTACCTCGTTTTCCTAAAATATTTTACATTATTTTACCGGTAAATACGATAAAGTGTCCTGTTGACGTGAAATTATTCCCTTCGCCACAAACAGAACTTTGCAATTAATCACGTCTTTCTGCCATGTGATCCTAGATATGTGAGGGGAAAGGGGTTTCACTCCCCTTCACCTTCTCAGATACATCCCCGCCATGATGAATTGCTTCTCGTTTGGAATCAGTGGTACGTAAGTTCTCCACCAGAATGCGTGAATAATATTCCAGATCACGTCACAAGTTGACGACGTCACACTGTCGTGCCTTTAGTAGATCTTACATAATCTAGTAAGATTTTGATATTTCTTTTCGTATTTTATTGAATACCGCCCATATACATATAAAACGGTCGAAATAGAAACGTTAGATTTTAACGTATCTGGGCTGTGTATTTTACCTTGGGGTCTAAAATCTGTAGATCTTTAGTAATAAATAAAACTCCGTGGCCTGTATTCAGCAAGCGAACTATATCGACCGAGCGACCGCCGCTTGTCGGCGAAGTTAGTGCCAACTTTAGCGGATAGAGAGTGTCACGTAGTCAGCGCAACGAATCCCCACGGCAGTTAATATCTATTTTCTATTTCCTTGAAATAACTAGTCAGTTATCTTGACGAGGCTGAGTGGACCCCGTTCCAGACCTATTACTTCTCTGAAAATCAGGTAGCGCCGGGAATAGAACCCGGACCTCTGGATATGTAGCATGGAACTCTAATCATTATACCACAGATGCGGCCCGAGCTTTATTAATAAATCTGACAAAATTATTTTTACGGTTTTGTGATATATATAGCCGTATAGTTTTGTAGACAAGTAACAGGTATTCAGAAAAATCTATCTCGTCAAGTCATCATTGTAGAAGGATGTCACAGTAGAGGAACTCCTTTAGCATGGAGATATGGGCGTCAAATTCCTTCGAATCGAAATTATCTACCGAAATACACGAGGTTACATCCAAGCAGACGGGAGGCCTAATCTACATACTCTCCGCCTGGAGGAACTCAAAACTCGCATAATTTAAACTTTCCCTTTTTTACAAGTCAGAAGATTGCTGGTTCGATTCCCGATTAGGTTTCTTTTTTTAAAC
The DNA here is from genome assembly GCF_002891405.2 of Cryptotermes secundus. Lineage (NCBI taxonomy): Eukaryota > Metazoa > Arthropoda > Insecta > Blattodea > Kalotermitidae > Cryptotermes > Cryptotermes secundus. The sequence goes on along the minus strand of NW_019743001.1, from coordinate 224,088 downwards.
ATTTTATCTCACATGAAGTAAGTTAGGCCTGTACAAATTATGGGACCAACATTTAGTACATATTTTATCGAAATCTGTTCGGTAGAGTTGAAGACAAGACAAGCGGATAGGCACTGTCCCCTATTATTATTACTTACTTACTTACTTACTTACTTACTTACTTACTTACTTACTTACTTACTAACTTAGTTATGGAGCTGAGCCCTTCTCGAGGAGCCTCCAATTCTGCAGCTACTCAAGAATTTCTCAGCATTTCATGGAACCCGAAGGTTCATTACCGTGTTCACAAGAACCATCCACTGGTTCCTGTCCTGAGCCNTATTGTTATTGTTATTATTATTATTATTATTATTATTATTAAAGTAAAGCGATCCCTGTACCAGGCCGTGAAGGCCCATAGGGTTGTGAGAGGTTGAGGGTCCCACACTATCTATACAATCGGCTCACAGATGGCGGCAATGTTGTCAGCCCTACTCGCCGGTCGCCCTTTACCCCCAAGAACATTCCTGGTACTCATTTCTCTTAGAGGCTGAGTCGACCCCAGGGCCATAGTGCGACTGGAAGCATTAGATCAATTGAAAAAAAATCCAATGACCTCATCGGGACTTGAACCAGCGACTTTATTATTATTATCTTACGCACTTTGTTTGCAAATAACGCACAAGCCGTAACTAAGATGTCAGTTGATCGGTATAGACGTAATGATAATGACTACCGAAAGGGGAACTGGGTTCTTAAACAGAGAAAGTCATATCTGGTTGTATCGTGTTACAGCAAGGAGCTGGTGTAAACTGCCTTTGTGAGAGCTATTGTTACCGAAAGGTCCCATGCATAGAATGCGCGCGCACTTCGGCGGATAGACCTACCGTATCGTATAGGAAGCTGCTCTTCAGCAGAAGAATGGCTTAAAGATCAGAACATTCTGAAGGAATTCATGGGATCAGTTCTAAGACGACAAACAAGTTCTGGAAATTACTTTCCTTTCTTTGCAATCTAATTATGTGATACGAAAAGCATACAAAAACTTTAATATGTATGAGTAATGAAGTAGTTCTGATATTAATGTGAAAAGTTTATGATGTATGTCTTGAGATGAACTTCTTTTTTCCTTGGCACTACAGCCCCAGTGGGCCTAGGCCTACCTCCTCCGTTCACTTCGGTTTTACTAGATCTTACACATTCGGTAGGACTCCTTGGGCGGATGATCAGCTCGTCTCAAGGCCTCTACCTGTACACAAACACAGAAAAACGCACACAAACATCCATGCCCTGAGTGGGATTCGAACCCACGATCCCCGCTTCCGAGCGAGCGAAGACAGTGCATGCCTTAGACCGCTCGGCTACCGTGACCGGCAGTGTATAAGAATAATATATAAGAATTCAGTTCGTACCTCACAGGAAACAGATCCGAACCCACGGTCCCGGTTTCCAAGCGAGCGAAGACAGTGCATGCCTTAGACCGCTCGGCTACCGTGACCGGCTCAGATGAACTTAGACGACATAATATACGTATCAAGTTTCATGACGATCGGTTCAGATATTAAAGTAATAAGAAGATTATTACAGTACAAATTTGAAAAGAAGAAATATTGGGAATTACTTATGGGAGGGATGCATGAAGTACAATATTGAGGTGGGCTCAGGTTCCTTGAGATTCATACCAAATTTCATAAAGATCGTTTCAGGCGTTCAAAATTTGTAAAGAGAGAAACATATGTAGACATACACACAGAGACAGCAAGGTGATTTCATAAGCCTACTTTTATTTATTTTTTTAAATAAGAAAAGCAGGCTGAAACGGACATCAAAATTTAGTAAAGTAAGATAATTTGGTAATGAATTGATCATAGTGCATATTGGTGGAGCGTATGCCTTTGACTTGTAGAGGATAAAAAAGAAATCTCCCCATAACAGGCCGCGGAGGCCCATAGGTTTGTGAGACGTCGAGGCTCCCACATTTTCTAGACAATCTGTTCACAGATGACGGAAATCCTATAGGCGTACCAGTTATCTAGGCTGAGGATTCTAATGATAATGCTAGCATGGTACTAGGAAGTAATGCAGTACTAAATCCTAGCCAATCATCTGTTCCTTCGCTTGAGTGAGCCCGGTGAACTTGGTCCACTCTCGCCCGCAGCAACGTATGGGAAACGTTCACTGGACACCGCAGGGTGGTGTAGGTTACACTGCGAGACATGTTTCGGCTTCCACCTGATGGGAGACTCCCAGGGCACTCACGCGACACCCTACGAGATCATTCGAAAGAGGACTTACATCCTCTCAAGGCCGCGCCATAGCTCAAGTGGTTAGTCGCTGGCTTCCCAATGCGGCGGCCCGGGTTCGATCCAGGTTCTGGTCAAGTGGAATTTGTAGTGGACAAATCGCCGCTGGGGCGGGTTCTCTCCGAGTACTTCGGTTTCCACTACCAATCTTCATTCCACTAAATTCTCCATCAAAAAGAGTGAAGCTGTAGTCCCGCTCCCCCCATACGCCTTCATAACGTGGAGTTTAATTATTGAAGCGTGGGACAAACTTACTTTTTACGTTTTCGTAATAGATACAGAATTGTGATTACAATAATGAAGTGAATCGACTTAATAATTGTCTGATGATAAACTAGGGCAGTAAGTGAACAGCTGACTTAATAACGAATTAATGCAGGAATTAGTCATGTCACTGACAAACCGATTTCGCTGAAATTGTGTCAGCTATTTCGTCTGTTGATCATAGGGATAATGTAGTCGGTATAGCGACTGGGTAGGGGTTGGACGACCGAGGGGTCGGAGTTCGAGTCAGGGTAGAAAAATTTTCTCTCCTCCATATCGTCCAGACCGTCTCTGAAACTCACCCAGCCTCCTATCCAAAGAGTTCTGGGAGTAGAGCCGCCAGTGGTGAAGCTGATCATTCACCTCCATATAATACCGAGATCAAGAAAACGTGGATGTATACATGCACTCCCCCATACGCCTTCATGACATACTACTTAGTTAAGCACAGGGACAAATTTACCTTTTTTCACTTTTATGAAATTATAAATTATTCATTCAGTTTCTTGGTCAAGTTGTCAGTTCACCTCTCGGATTCGAACTGTGGCCAATAAAAGCCAAGTAAAGACGGATGTGTGTATGACATATGAGGGCCTAATGTCTCCACGACCTCCCCTAACCCCTCCTGATTAATCAGCGCCGTGTTGTCTGATTCCCTAAAGAAGGTGCCATATGGCGCTCAGAGCGCAAGCGCACGCAGGTCATGCTGTATGAACCCCCCCGATCTTAAAACAGCTCCAATTTTAGCTTCCCCTTTTTCCAGTTTTGCCTCTTGTGAACGCCTACACATTCCTGTGATTTTGACGAGTGGCGTAACTGACATTTCGCAAGAAATTACTCCCCGTATGAATATAAATATGAGGAGCTGAGATAGCTTAGTCTGTCTAATAATGGGCTTGTGGTTGGAATGCCAGGGTTCAATTCGAGGCAGAGGCAAAATTTGTTCTCCTCTCCACAGTGTCCATACTGGCTGTGGGGCCCACACAGCCTTCTATGAGAGGGGTAAAGCGACAAGGGCGTGAAGCTGACAATTTTCATGAAATGCCGATGTTCAATAATTGTGGAGCTATACATCCACTCCCCCATACGCCTTCATGGCATACTGCACGGTGACAGAATTACTTTTACCATGTCTATGCTTGTGAATGTTTACATTTAATCATGGAAATCATTGTCCCATTTTGAGGAGACAGTAAAGGGCTCACTTGATTAGTGTGTTGCCTACTCACGAGGCGCAATCCTGTGTCGTCACGACTACGCCAGCTGCCGGTGAGTATAGACGCGCGTCCTGACAGCCACAGCATCCCAAAGTCCAGGCTAAAGCGACCGAGGAATGGGTCGAAACCAAAACCCCGCCCATCACAACCCCCCCTAACCCTACCACGTGATCTGATCTTTGACTGTGGCTAGCCAATAGAAAACCTTCCCAGACAGACACGCATTAACATCCCCTATATCCCCCCTCCGTCTCTTCACCCCCTCTACAGTTTTCATGTTCTGGTTTGTGATGCTTTGCTCTGCCAGAGACTGCGTAGTCCGCCCTTGTCCCTCAACCCCCCCTCTTCTCTCCTGAAGTAAAGTGTGATATGAAAGAGCGTGAGAGTGACAAAGAGAGAAATGCAGATCTGTTCTCCATCTCTTTTCCTCTTGATCTATCCGTCGCAGAGACAATATCATAGCCGGGGTTTATGCCAGTAACATGGGTGTAAAAGCTAAAAGCATGGCGGGCTGCTAGTGGTGGGATCTGTGGATTGGCACACGGCGGAGTGGAGAGTGAGACAGAGTGCTTGATGTTTTGGTTGCTGATGTCTGAGTGTGGGATTATGCTACAGACAGGAACGGTAATCGCTTAGGATAAACCTATGTGTCAACCGGCATCCTCAGTAGAGCCACATGACTTGGGGTTGGTGTAGAAAGCTTGAAAGGGGTGGTAGCGCAGAGGAGGGTTCTTGTTATTATCTGGTTGCTGGTTTCCCCATCCCTTCTCTTCGTTGTAACCACTGCCACTATACCTCATCCCTTCCTATACATACCCCCCTTCGTAAAACACCCTACACTCCCTCCTTCACCCACTTCACACCACTAACCCTTGGCAACAAAGTGCCACATCAGAATGTTACGAAACGCGAAGTCGCCCTGAGCGGGTACAACGATGATTATTGTGCGGCGGGCTGTTTCCTTTAAGGAGGAAGACGAGGTATATTGGAGTTGAATGCCGACAGACCAGTTGACAGGAATTGAACCCTCGTTTCCTCACATTGTTCCGGTAACTTCAGTGTTCGCATTTTGCCGGCAAGTAAACCCTCAAGTTTTACGGTACCTTCGCTGGTCATTATTGTCCAGAAGCAACATTACTGTTTGCTGGAACTCTGAGGGTTCTAATCGGAGAACCTTTCTGGCGTCAGATAATCAAAACGGATTTCTAGTCACGATACATTACATCAAACGGGACTTCGAACCCAGGAAGTGCAGTGAAAAGGCCTCGGAACCAGAAGATAACAGATCGTTGGAGGTGTATTTCAACTGTGACGCAAGAACTTTAGAATGCCGAACAGAGTTTGTGCTTCATTTACGTGAAACACCAAAAACAAGAAGCAATTACACATTCCTGAAGTGTTTCGTTAATCTTGTGACTGTGATTTACTCAAATATATTGCCCAAATTGAGATGCATAACACGGGATTTGGGAACATACAGTGACGTTTGGGGTTTGTGGTTCAGCAACAGGAGTCATGCTGTCGCATTGTTGGAGAACAACAATGTTACTGTGTGTGTAGGTCGTGGGGCATTGTTGTTGGTGCTACAGTCTGAAACCGTCATCCTGGATCCATCAAACTTCAGTCTGTTCTCCTTCCGGCCCCCAGCCATGGATCTTACCACGGCTTACCGCTACAATCAGAACATGATGGAATACTATACGTGTAAGAGTAAGTCTTAGTTATAGAAAGATGTGGGCTCTCCAAATGTTCGCTTTAGGTGTGAAAATTACAGTCCAAATTATGGGAGGATTTCAGAGCGTTTGTTGATTGAGCCTAAGAGCGAGAAATAGACACACTCCATATTGTACAACTTTATTATTTTAAACACTTCAGCATATATTAGGTTCGCCATGTGGAGTGTCATGAGATGGGCTGTTTATGTAAGCTACAATGGATGGAGCAAATCCTGAGGAGTTGGGTTTTTCAATTGACCTAATCCTTCCAGCCGCACTATGGCCCTGGGTTCGACTCAGCCTGTAACAGAAATGAGTATCAAGAATATTCCTGGGGGTAAAGGGCGGCCGGAGCGTAAGGCTGACAAACTTACCGCCATCTATGAGCTGATTGTCTAGATAATATTGGAACCTCAACATCTCACAACCCTATGGGCTTCCTCGGCCTGTTACAGGGATAGCTTTACTTTTACCAAATTTTACTTCAAAGCGAAGCCTTACTTATTAGACCTAATAATAGTTTAAATGATGAGATAATATTAATATAAAGAGTGGATTTGATTCATTCGACTGCGGATAGGGACAAATTATCACACTGATACACTTTAGTGTTCCGAAGAAACAGATGATTTCTTAAAGAAGGTAGCGCCATGTAGACAGGTAGAATTCAAGTTGCTTGGATTAAAATTCCATACTGAAGATGGAGACCTATGTTCCTCCGAAATGTGTCTTAAATTCTAGCGGAGTACACTGTGTTATAATCTCATGGCCACCGCTGTTACAACCTGAAGTCCAATAGGGAATTTCTTAATCAGCATAATAATTATGACAAAGGCCTGTCTATTCAGAGAGGAACACGAATCACGACGTAGCTTAGTCCGTCAGTTTATCGGCATGTAACATATGCCGGCTCCGGTGGCCGCGCCGTTAAATTCGCGCATGATCTTGGGCCGATCCGGTCACGGCAGATTGGTGTTGCCTTGGTCTGACCCTTAATCAGCGCAGTCCATCGGCTTGCAGATTTCTACAGACCAGAAGGCGAAGCCTTGTCTATTGAATGAGAGGCTACCCAATTAGGGTAAGGAGATGTGATGAATTTCAAGCGGCTACTCAGACTTGGTCTCGGTGTGAAGCTGACCACTCACCTCTAACTAGTCAAAGAAATATGGTTCTATACATCCATACATCCCCATACATCTTCATGGCGTAGTGCTTAATTAACTATCTAAGCACGGAGACAACTTTATCTTTTTTCCTATTGCTAGTGGGGTGGGACTAAGTTCCCTGTACTGCGGCCACTTCTGGCCTATTGCACCAGCCCCAGATGATAGGTGAGGGTGATTCTGGAGCAATTGGTGGAATGAAGATTGGCAGGGGAAGCCGAAGTACTGGGAGAATACCTGCCCCAGCGCCATTTTGTCCACCACAAATCCCACTTGACCAGACCCGGAATCGAACCCGGGCCGCCGCACTGGGAAACCAGCGACTAACAGCTTGAGCTATGGCGCGGCCCTTAGCTTACTCTTACGAGGTGCCGATCACAGCGGCCGCGCGGTCTAAGGCATGAACTGTCTTTGCCACCTCGAACATTGGGATCGTGGGTTCGAATCCACTCGAGGCATGAATGTCTGTCTGTGTTTATTCTGTGTTTGTATTGTCCTGTGTGTAGATTGTACCCTTGCGAAGGGCTGATCCCTAGTCCAAGGAGTCTTACCGATTGGCTGCAAAATTAAGGAACTAAAGTGAAAGGGGAGATTCACGGATGCCCTGTGCTCCAAGTGGGAGTAACAGGAGAGAGAGAGATTCTGCTTAATAAACAACGTTAAGTACCAATTTACAATACTGATAACGTCAGTTATGTAGGGCCTTGCCTATCCTCGGTGACTTTGAAATTGACTTACCACAAGAGATTTGAGATTACTGGGGCTTTTAAAATTAAGACAAGGGTCTTTTGGGATGGGAGCGCGTGTAGATGTCTCAAAGAAACCTGCTAATGCTATCCCAAGTATAAAATAAGTTTCCATCTAGATCAGACATGTCAAACTCAACTTGTACAGAGGGCCACCTCAGCCCTATAAATAATAGTCCAGGGCCGCACATTAAAAAAGAAATTACATTAGATTTTGATACAAGGAAATTTAATTCTATTTATTATTTAGGAATAATTTCAATATAATTACCTAAAGTAACATATCTTACAGTTTTAAAAAGCAAGAGAATGCCATTTCTGACAAGTAACAAACAACTTTTCAATATGTAAAAAGAGATTACACAAGAAATTATGTTAGAAAAAGCAAAACATTGAATT
>NW_019743001.1:206892-216202 GCF_002891405.2 Cryptotermes secundus | reverse complement strand
GGTAGGGAAGGATACACCTACTCAGTTGGGCCCGTTAGAAAGAGCTGGTCTCAATTACTGGACCAGTGATTTTTACATACCAGACGATGGATGAAGTCCAAAACAAGCCAAAAGAAGTAAAGTTTCCATCTACCAATATACACGGCGTCGCGCCCCAGAAAACTCCGACAATAACTTAGAATAAACTCAGAACATTCAAGCTGATATTAATTTCGGAGAATTTTTATTTGCTAGATGGTCAACAGCATAAAAATTACAGTATTAACAACATAATTTTAGCCTGTTATGTTGTATGTAGGATTTGAAGTTCTCATAAAGGTTGGTATGAGATATACCGCCGTTTAGTCTGTTCAGAATCAACAGATGTTTTAGATGAACATAATTCCGCCTGGTTTCTTGCTTGGCTAATTATTCTACCTTGAAGACAGCAACGACATATTCCTCCGAAGTGTCAGTTGACTTTCAACTGATTACAGTATTTTGTACAGCATATTCTCGGATCTTTCTTTCTCATTTTATTTATTTAACAGAGTTTAAGGGTGTTTATGAACAAAGTCCTGAATAAAATATTCGGAGACGTTAGGTGCAGGCCGAAGGACATAACGAATGGGTACAGGTCTACGAGAAACGCATGTAAATCTCAGCCAGTTGACGTACAATGTAAGATACCGGTTGCGAGAAACAGAGGATAGTTTTAAATTATTTGCTGGTTCTGAAAATGCCAACGAAGTTAAAGTCTAAGTGAATAGAATTCAATAGTAAGCCGTCTGTATGGTGGTGATGCTCTTTCTGGTTCAATAGCAAAAGGAATTTGCTAACAGATCTGTTAACTATAAACTATCAAACAGATGCGCTATTTTCCATATTAATCTTTTGAAGCCCTAAGTTCTTCCACATAATTACTCTTTAAAATAACTTTCTGAACACAGAATACACGCTTCGTTTCCATTACAGAGCATAACGGATTAATACTGTATAGGGAATGACTCTGCGGGAGTTGTGTTAAATCATGTGGTATATTTATCACCAGGGCCCGGATTTTGATGACATGTCATCTCTTTTTCCTTGTATCCTATGCGATGGACTTAAATATATAGATCTCGGATATGAGGTGATGGTTACAGAAATGTAAATTTTATAGGATTTTTTTTTCGTTTTTTGAAAATTTAATTTTAAGGTCTTTTTTCATTTTGAGGGTAACTTTTTGGTAAATTTTGGGACTTTTAAGGGTATTTCTTGTCATTTTTGGCCATTTTAGGGAATTTTTCTTCTCATGTTTTCTGAAATGTGAATAACATGAAAGCGAGGTGTTCTTTCTTTTCTCCATTAGGTCATTTTTCTGGATTTTTTCTGTAATTTTTTAAATATTTTCAGGTCATCAAAATCCGGGCCCTGGTTATCACAGTGCCTTAAAATTCTTTAAATGAGATATCTGTAATTTTTCAAAATACTCCTTTAAAGTATGAAATGAAATATGGGTATAATGATAGGTTAAATTAATGTAATTACTCCCATAGTTCTTCCGGCAGCACTATGGCCCTGGGCTCGACTCAGCCTCGAACAGAAATGAGTACCAGGAATATTCCTGGGCGGTAAAGGACAGCCGGTGCGTAAAGCTGATAACTCACCGCCATCTGTGAGCCGATTGTCTAGAAAATGTGAGAGCCTCGACATCTCACAACCCTATGGGCCTCCACGGCCTGTTACAGGGATAACTTTACTTTCTACTGAGATTAATCTGACCGCGTGAGATCTTACTTTGATGATGTTCTCGTAATTAATTTCACCGAACTTCTGGAATAGGTACCACGCCATGGGCTACACGGGGAACTTGCGGGGCTATAGTTTTTATTGCCATCAAATTCAGCTGTAACATATTCTAAAGACCACCATCATGTTCCAGCATAATAATAAAAATAAATTTATGAATAAATTATGAATCTAGGTCACTAATATTGTGTTATACAAACAGATGAAACTTTATTCATACATTCCCACAAAAATGAGACGAATTGTGTTATATTTATCATTATGGAAAATATTTGGGAAAATGTTTTACAAGGTTCTGCCTCTGTGAGGAAAATGCAATAAAGGGCTTGAGGGTGCTGATTGCATTTATCTGAGCCACGATCTGATACAGCGGCTGCTGTAGATTCTAAAGGGTTCTGACGATAGTAGATAACACAGAATTACTAGGTTTTTGGACTTTATCCATCGTCCGGAATTCTTGGAAATAGAAAACAAGACGTTTCGGAAACTGGATCTGTTTCCGTCTTCAGGTGGCGAAGGAAGACACCTACTCAGTTGGGTCCCTTAGAGAGAGCTAATCTCAATCACTCAGATAATCCAGTGAATAAATCTAAATTAAGAGGGAATAGTTTCAAACAAATTTGTCAAGTGTTAAAATTATGAAAGAAGAATTTGTCATTGGCCTAATTATTGGAGTTTTTGCAATGAGGAATTTCTGGAATTACGGAACAAGATTTACCTTTCTCACATTTTTTTCCCCCTTTGGCGCTACAGCCCCAATTTGGATTTTGGCCTACCTCCATTAAACTCTCCGTTTCACTCTCTGTTTACTAGGTCTTAAACATTCGGTAGGACTCCTTGGGCGGGTGATCAGCACGTCACAAGGCCTCTACCTGTACCCAAACACTAAACATCCATGCCTAGTGTGGAATTCGAACCCACGATCCCGGTTTCCAAGCGAGCGAAGACAGTACATGCCTTAGACCGCTCGGCTACCGTGACCGGCAGTGTATAAGAATAATATATAAGAATTCAGTTCGTACCTCACAGGAAACAGATCCGAACCCACGATCCCGGCTTCCGAGCGAGCGTAGACAGTCCGTGCCTTAAACCGTTGGGCTACCGTGACTGGCCTTCCTCACATTTACTTTCCTGTAAATAGTTTGAAGAGCACAGGTTTTGGGGTATCATCTGCAGAACCCAACCTCTCAGGTATACACTGTATGCTACTGCACGCACACTTTCCTTTTTAGAAATCATGTGCAGCCCGTTAAAGTATATTACTGTGGCAGTTTCGTAGACTGTAGCCGTTGTTTGAGAAAACCGTATTCGGTGCGGCACGTCTAGACTGACTATTAAGTTTAAAAAGTAAGTAAAAAAGTAAAGCTATCCCTGTACCAGGCCGTGAAGGCCCAGAGGGTTGTGAGTCATTGAGGCTCCCACATTATCTAGACAATCGGCTCAAAGATGGCGGTAAGGTTGTCAGCCTTACGCGCCGGCCGCGTTTTACTCCCCAGGAAAATTATTTAATTAATTCCTGGTACTCATTTCTGTTGGAGGCTGAGTGAGCCCCATGGCCATAGTGCTGCCGGAAGGATTAGGTCAATTGAAAAAAAATCCAATCACCTCATCGGGTCTTGAACCCGCGACCTTCCGGCTTGTAGCATAGCCTCTTAACCAACACTGGCGAAATAATTTATACTCTTGTCTTAAACAGAGTTTGGCGTTTATCCGTTTGTAGATGAATCAATAGATCCGAAGCTTAGTGTTCCGTACTTCAAACAAAGCTTTCCCAATGTCAGTGCCACGAGACAAATCACCGTACCACCAATATATACAGATATATATCTGTATCTCGTAATAATTTCTAATTAAGGTCTAAAAGTTTTTGACGATGGTACATTAGTACAAGCTGGATGATTTGGAATAAAAAAATTCTTGACCCTACCCGGACTCGAACTGCGACCCCTAGGTCTTCCAGCCCATAACCAGCCGCTATCCCGACTCCTTAAGTTTTAGGCCTGATGTTTAGTTTTCAGGTAAGCCTATACCAATTAATATTGATTTCACAATGTTGACTCTATTGTTACGGATGGTGAGTACTGTGAAGTCAACTATAAGGTCTAACTTTAACCCGGAGGAGTAAAACGCGGCCGGCGCGTAAGGCTGACATCCTCACCGCCATCTGTGAGTCAACTGTCTACAAAATGTGGAAGCTTTAACGTCTCACAACCCTATGCGTCTCCACGGCCTGTTACAGGGACAGCTTTACCTTTTTAACTTTTTAATTGAACATTACAAATAAGACATTCGAGATGTGGAGAAGGAACACCATTTAGTGTACGGCCATGAAGTTTTAAGGTGAAAATATTTAAAGAAATATGCAGATGTTATTAAATTATTATTTTTAGAGAAATTGTAAACAAATACACGACGTAAGTTTTGAGGTTTTCACGGCGATGACTTTGAAGAAAGTCGTCTTCTGGGTTTAGGNGCATTCAAAGCCATTCAACTGCTCTGAAGATGGAGGCGATACGTTCCTCCGAAACGTCGGCCAAAACGAAGAATACAGGGCGCCTAAACCCAGAAGACGACTTTCTTCAAATACACGACGCTTTAACGAAATAAGTCACTGCGTGATGTCGATACCTGGGAGAACATTATAACCTTAAGAAATTCGAATGGTGACGAACATGTGAACCGGAAATTACGTACTGGAATTCAGAACCCTGATTTACGTCACTGTAATGGCGGCTGCTTCTAGGTTATCATGTATGAGCAGCGTGCGTGGAGTGAAACCTCCTTAGTAGCAGATCATGTCTCTGTGCTTCTTTCCTGATATTCCATAACGGATTTGATTAATTTAAATATTCTGGATCTGTATTACGGAAACTACGAAACAAAGCAAAGTCTGCATAAGATGGAAAATACATGTCTGTAGGTTCTAGAAATTGTGTTTGAATTATTTTTTCTTCATGACACGTACATGTGTGTGACAATAGACGGGGTTTAGATTGATAAATGGATTTGTTGACCGCTTACAGATCGTACTGAACAAATTATAACACTTTACAGTTCACTGTTACACACTGTAGTGTCCTCGGTATATTAGTCTCCACTAGCCGTTTCCTGGCAACGGATCTTAATACAGAAACTATAAAAATCTCACTGAATTACACGCTCAAGATATCTGTCTTTTCTTCACAGCCTCCCGTATAGAACTGACAGCCAACTATCAACTTAACTTGTTACTCCAGTTCTCTTCTTTATATCCCCTTGGTGCGGACCGCGTAGACAACACACCGTTTACCCCGTTGTATGCGTAACCTTTATCTTACCGAGCCGTTGTTCGTAAACGGCTCTGGTATATCTGTCCATTTCGCCGTCATTACATAGCGACCGATATACGCAATACATTATGAAATTATATATTTATATTTACAATTTTTGTACTTCATGGTCGGTGTTGTGCGTAAATTCACAGAGAACATACAGGGCTGGCAGCCTGTGTGAGGACTTATTCCGAATTTGAGAATATCTTTACAATTTTCCTTCATTTTCATGAAACATAGAACAGATTTTCATTAAATTTAATAGCCATTTCTTTTTATATTCGCTTTTATCTTCCTTCCCTTTGAATTCCTTCTCTTGCCTGCAGTAAGGCCCGTAGCTTCTCCCAACTCCCAAAGCCGTATGGAGCTTCTCCCTCCTCTTCTTATCTGAGAGACCTTCGTATCTTTACTCCGAGTTGACAGCCCTAACAGAAGCGAGCCCTTTTATCCGACCAGACTATGTTATGCCCGGTTTGCCGGCGCTCCTGCCTCCGGCGAGTGGAGGGACGGTCTCGCGTCTTGCTTTAACGCAATTACCGGCAGTGCGCTGTCGACAGACAGACAGACTGGATGGGCTAGCTACCTGCTTCTCTAGAGGATGCTGGGAGAGGCATGTCGCACACAACCACCTCCAGATTAAGGGATTCTGCAAAGCAGTGGCGTATCTTCATTATCATGGAGAAACCATATTGGGCTTAATTGCCTGTTGCCTAAACGCTTCAGTGCAGTTGTTCTCTCCAGCTGCCTTTCTGGCGCCCAGAAATTCTTCATCAGGATTGTTTCCTGTTATTTTAACTCTATTCCTATATGTGGTGTTCTCCTTTGGTGCTACAGCCCAAATTTGTTCCTTGGCCTACCTCCATCAAACTCGTTTCACTTTCGGTTTACTAGATCTTAGACATTTGGTAGGACTCCTTGGGCGGGTGATCAGCTCGCCGCAAGGCCCCTACCTGTAGACAAACACAGAAAAACGCACACACAAAAACTAAACACCCATGCCCTGAGTGGGATCCGAACCCACGGTCCCGGCTTCCAGGCGAGCGAAGACAGTGCATGCCTTAGACCGCTCGGCTACCGTGACCGGCAGTGTATAAGAATAATATATAAGAATTCAGTTCGTACCTCACAGGAAACAGATCCGAACCCACGATCCCGGTTTCCGAGCGAGCGAAGACAGTACATGCCTTAGACAGCTCGGCTACCGTGACCGGCTTTGACTTAAACTTGAATACGTGCCATAGCTCAGGCGGTTAGTCGCCTGCCTTCGGTCAGAGTACAGGTGATGTGGGATTTGTGGTGGATAAGTGGCGCTGGTGCAGGTTTCCTCCGATTCCTTCGGTTTACCCTGCCAGTGCTTCTTCTAACAGTCATTAATCATCGTTTCATGGGCGCTGCACTGTGTAGTCTCGACATTGACAGCGTCGTTAAATTATCAGCTTAAATGTACTTGTCGAAAATTGGCAGCGCATTATATTCACTCATGTCTGATTCCCTGAGGTATTTTACTAGAAACCACTACTGAAAAATGTTATTATTTATTGAAATTTGTCTATTCTCCTCTCGACCCTATGTTGTAGAAACAGTATACAGTTCAGTTGCGTTTTGGGAGCAATTTTTATATTTAATTCTTCAGTAGTTGTTTATTGTACGAGGGAGAGCCAGTAAATAGGTAACAAATGGAAGTAAAACAGCTGTAATGGATGTAATATGCTTTCTATGTGTATCACTAGGTAGCAGCAGTGTCCAGCTTCATGAACGTCTAGGTGCAAACGCGCATGCGCGTGTTCAGAGGCTGGTTTCAGTATTCAAAATGGTTACTGTGTTTAAGGAAAACACTACCAAAGAACAGAGTTCTGTTATACGTTTTCTTGTAGTCGCAAGTAATCAGTGGAAACGATATTCACAAAGAAATGTATCCTGTTTGCGGTGGGATGCGTTTATCGCGTAAAGCGATTCACAGCCGAGTCGAGAAATTCTATCAAGGACGTTCGAAAGTCGCAGATGATGAAACAGAGGTGCGGAAGTGACTGAGACAACAGACAAAAGACTTCTATGCTGCGGGTTTCGACGCACTGGTAAAACAATATCGGTTATATCGAGAAATAAATGTTTTTTTTTCCAGGTTGGAATATCACATGTTTTACGATTTGTATCCATTTGTGACCTACTTACTGACTCTCCCTCATATTTACAAACCATTCAGTAAATTAGGGGAAGTGATATTCAAATTGTCTCTCGAATTAAACTTTTATATATTAAGACTGTACATTTTAATTTTGGAGGGGTCCATTGAAGTTGGCCGTGTGGGACTATATAGAGTGAGTGTGCAAATACGGAAAATATTCGGGTGTGGGAGGGAGCGAGAAACAGTTCAAAGCGACCCGACGTCTCCAGAAAGAATTGTGATGTTCTCGGCGTCACTTGTCACAACTGACAGACATTCACCGTTACACTGTCACGGAAACATGTAGACCTATACTGTGTCACTGAACATGTAATCTATTTCATGATCTGGACTTAGAGCACGAATAAAATAATATAAATCCAGTTTATGATTTTGCCTGGTAACAGCTTGAAAGATGTCAGAGAATCAAGACGTACGGACAAAGATATTATTAAAAAGTTTTTAATGTTATATTTTAGCGTCCTGTTGCACTGGTTCATGTCCATGATATGTGTTTATGCTAACCGTCTTACAGTGCACACTTTTTATTTAAATTAATCTTTCTATTCACGTTTACACTACATGTTTCAGCACTAATGTGCCATCTTCATTTTAGAATGAAGACGTCATGGCATGCAGTGCAGTAGTTTGACGTGCATACAGACACACCTGAAGATGGCACATTAGTGCTGAAACATGTAGTGTAAAAGTGAATAGAAAGGTGAAATTAAATAAAAAGTGTGCACTGTAAGACGGTTAGCATAAACACACATCATGGTCACCTTCTTCTACTNGGAAACACTGGCAAGTTTTAACTTGAAACAACTCATAACAAAATTTGAAGTCTAACTACATGTACCTAAATCCATCTTGAGAAGCTGCCAGTCGGTCATCTACTCACGAATGTCTCAACATTTTACCTCAGTGTTCAATACCATATTCATGACAACCCTTCACTCGTCCCTATCCTGAGCCAGATAAATCCAGTACATACAACCTCATGCTATTTCCCTATGATTTATCTTCATATCTTTTTCCCACCTTTGTTAAGGTCTTCATATTGGTCTTCCTCCTTCTAGATTTCGCACCAAAATCCTGTATGCATTCCTCTTGAATCCCCATTAGTGCTACATGCCCTGCCCACCTCATCCTCCTTGATTTCATCGTTCTAATTATACTTGGAGAAGAGTACAAGTTAAGAAGCTCCTCATTATGCAGTTTTCTCTAACCTCCTGTCACTTCATCTCTCTTCAGTCCAAATATTCTCAGCACCCTGTTCTCAAACACCCTCAGTCTGTGTTCCTCCCTTAATGTCAGAGACCAGGTTCCGCCTTCATAAAAGCAAATGACAAAGAAAAGTGTAGTTTCGTGTATTTTAATTTTTCGACACGAGGCCTAGTTTCTTATTTGTCCATTCTTTTTTGGCTGTTATAAACAACGTCTGCAGGTAGCGAACCCATGCCCTTCTACATAAAGTGTACCCTGAGTCACCACGATGAAACCCGTAGACCCGATCCTAGCAAGGGCAGACCCAACCCTGATGCTGCCAAGAGTTGGGAGAGTGCCGGGGTTTGGGGAGGGGGTCATCCTTTTTTTTCGAAAAGAAAACCAGACAAGGCAGATCTAATTTAGTGGAACAGAAATGGACTCACCGGCTGCGAGAGGAGAGAATTCTCAACGTGCAGGAATAGTGTGGCTGCTTCGTGCAACAGTGGCATTAGAAGTCAGTTTGGACACCGTCGAGAAAATCATTCTCGTTGATAAGACAAACAATCTCACTTCCTGTGAAGAAAGCAGTCTTCTGGAATGTGGTGCCATGTAGATATTGAGTTAACCTATGTTTCGGAGGGACCTATCGGGTCCATCTTCAGGGTAGAGGAAATCTATTAGCACCTGATCAAGCTTGTTCGCTCGCAGATTTCTTCTTTTTCTTCTACCCTGAAGATGGAGGCGTTACGTTCCTCCGAAACGTTCGGTTAACAATATCTACACGGCGCCACATCACAGAAAATTCCTTTCTTCATAGTCACCGCCGTGAAAACTTCAAATCTTACACAATCTGACT
>NW_019743001.1:206312-206822 GCF_002891405.2 Cryptotermes secundus | reverse complement strand
CCTACCCAACTGACAGTTTTCCTGAGCTACAGGTAAAACAAGGCTCCTTACTCACAAACACAATCCACATTGCAGTCCAGAGACAGAAGTGTACTAGAAACATAAAGTATCAATTTATAAATTTTTGATTAATATTAACAAATATCAACAACATATAAATTAAGTTTTAGTAACATTTTAGAATAACGAATTAAAAAAGGCGATACATTGCAGCAACCACGTATATATTCTGCTTGAGTGACAGAATATGTTACAGAAAAGACTTAACAACGTAACACACTACCAGACTACAAATACGACAAGAAACCACACCACAAGTACTTCTCCTGTGATTTAAGTGATACAGAATTCAAGTGAGGGACAAGGATGCCTTAGTTAGTTAGTTAGTTAGTTATTGGAGAGGGTGGGTTTCCCCATGCACTTAGACCAGTATTGGTCCATTGTGCTTCCCTCTATGCTATTCTACCAGTCTCTATACCCTACCGATAAATGGTGCGTACCATCAGTCCC
>NW_019743001.1:200029-206108 GCF_002891405.2 Cryptotermes secundus | reverse complement strand
CTTAAATTTTCCGCCCTTAAAATTTCGACGACCTCCGCCGGGTATTTGAACCCGCGTACCACGAGTCATGAGGTGGGAACGTTACCTCTAGACTACGGAGGCCGCTCAAGGATGCCTTACTCCACTGTTGCTCTGAGGGAATCTAGCTGTGGTCTCGCTACAGGAGCAGATATTGTTACTGGATGCTTACTTATTGGTATTCCGAGGAGTCGCTCGCGGAGACCAGAATAGAGTGAGGACAGGCTTTCTGAAGCAACGGAGAAGAAAGTTATTCGCAAAATGAGCGTAGGAAAGTCACGGGTCTCTATGCTTTCCACCTCAAGCCGGGATTTCTCAGAACAGCCCCTTTCTTCTAGGTCGTGGTTTGATCTTGCGTCTAGTTTATTTTATTTTTTTTTCCTTGGCACTACAGCCCCAGTGGGCCTAAGCCTACCTCAATGAACTTCTCCGTTCACTTTGGTTTTTCTAGATCTTACACATTCAGTAGGACTCCTTGGGCTGGTGATCAGCTCGTCCCAAGGCCTCTGCCTGTACACAAACACAGAAAAACGCACACACACAAACTAAACATCCATGCCCTGAGTGGGATTCGAACACACGATCTCAATTTCCAAGCAAGAGAAGACAGTACATGCCTTAGACCACTCGGCTGCCGTGACCGGCGTCTAGTTTATTAATTACCGAAATTTTGTTTACTGTTTCAATTGACCTAATCCTTCCAGCCGCACTATGGCCCTGGGGTCAACTCAGCCTCTAACAGAAATGAGTACCAGGAATATTCTTGGGGGTAAAGGGCGGCCGGCGCGTAAGGCTGACAACCTCACCGCTATCTGTGAGCTGATTGTCTAGAAAATGTGGGAACCTCTACGTCTCACAACCCAATGAGCCTCCACGGCCTCTTACAGGGACAGCTTTACCTATTTTTTATACCTAAGGGCTTGGCATAAACACAGAAAAGCCATGAGTAAGAAGCCTAGTTCACAATGAGCCGGAGGTTGTTAAAACATCAGTGAATATCTGAACTCTGTTAATGGTAATGAATCATTGTACTCTTGGGGTGTAACTGCAACCACTTCCTGGCTCTCTGTTATTCTACTATAAGAAATAGACATAGCATGAATTGGTTATGCGGTTACTTCTGCAGCCCCAAACAGAATTTTAGTGTTCTCAGCTACGTGTGAATTCCAATTCATTCAATAACCTTATTCACATAACGGATTATATGTTAGTAATTCGGCTAGCATAAAACAAATTGTCCCAGAATAATTACAGGAGGTTAGGGGGGGGGGCTTCAGGCTTCGTCAATTCAATCTAGCCATGGAAGTTAACCTTGGCAGAAAATTCTGGCTCTACAGGTTCGAGATTTTGGCGGAGGGACAAAAATCATCAAATTGAATAAAATTTACCTACTCATAAGCTTAACGGAAATTATACGGACGGTGTTTGTTAGTGAACTTGACAGTTGTACGAGGCTAGGTCAGTAAATTTATCACAAATGGATATACAGCCTAAAATTTGTAATATTAGAACATGGAAAAAAAAAACACTTATTTTTCGAAGTATCCTCCACCAACACTGATACACTTGTCCCATCGCTTTACCAGTGTATCGAAACCCGCAACATAGAAGTATTTTGACTGCTGTCTGAGCTACTTCCTAATTTGTTCGGACATCATCTGCGACTTTCGAACGTCCTTGAGAAAATTTCTTAGCCAGTTGTGAATCGCTTTACGCGAAAAAACATTCCCGCCGTAAACCGGAAACATTTCGTTATGAATATTTTTGTATTTATTCCATTTGCCTTCAAAAACCACACAGCAGAACGCTACTCTTATGTAGCAGATCACTGAAGCACAGTCTCCATTTTGACTACTGAAACCAGCCTGTAAACATGAGCATGCGCGTCTGCATGTAGGTCTTTTATTAAAAAAAAAGCCTGAATGTGCTGCTACCTAGTGATACACATAGAAAACCTATTACATCCATTGCAGCTGTTTTACTTCCACCGCAGTTATCCCAGTATTGACCTATAGCACATTCTCTCAGATGCTTGGTGTGTACCGATGAATGTGACTATATTCCATCAATATGCTCTCGGCACTGAAAAATATTTTTTCTGTTTGTTTTCCCTATCAAAATATTGTGTGAATTCCGTGTTTTCTCATCTTTGCTCTATCCCACGTTTTTTAATTCTCTTACTTTCCTTTATTTAAACTCATTAACCTTCTACTCAAACCTCAATTTTCCGACTGGTCTCGTTCACAAGGTTTCCCTACAATTATATTTATATCTTGTTTTCCCTATATTTGATATACCCCCATCTATATATCCCTAAATCCCACGCGATTTCCATTAGTTAGCACTCTCCAGCGAAAATTTTACATTCATTTTTTGTTTCTTCAAGTGCGGGCTGCATACCCCCTTATTGTATTTATAAAAACTGTTATATCCATATTCCTGGCACTCATTTCTGTTGGAGGATGAGTCGACCCCCAAGGCCATAATGCAGCTGGAAGGATTAGATAAATAAAAAAAATCCAGTGACCTCATCGGGAATTGAACCCCCCACATTCCGGCTTGTTGTGTAGTGCCTGAACCAACTATGCTACCGCAAGGAATCTTCGGGAGGGTAAAGGGAGGCCGGCGCATAGGGCTAACAACCTCACCGCCATCTCTGAGCCGATTGTCTAGAAAATGTGAGAGCCTCGACATCTCACAACCCTATGGGCCTCCACGACCTGTTACAGGGATAGCTTTACATTTACCTTTTTTTTATCCACATAAATTATTGTCATTCCAAATGGACCCCATGAAATTCTGAATCACACATGTTTATATTTGTCTTGTTTGCCCCATGCGTACTACATGCTGCGCCCGTCTGAGTCACGTGGAGGACACGGTAACGTCCTTGCACTTTCAAGTTCCTCAAGGAATCTTATTGGCAGGATCGTGTGGTCACCAAGAGTATCCTGAGGGGATGATATTGTCGCAAGAGGTGGAGCGCAGTAAGGGAGGATTCCACCCCCACCCCTCGAGAAAACAACCCTCTACCCCTTGCCACACAGTCTTCACACTTGCAGGGACGACTGAAGACCTGTCTGTGTAGCCCTGTGTCCCGCGAGTGATTTAGCGATAAAACTAAGACATAACTTGCTGAGTGCTCTCACCAGGCGTGTGTGTTGTTGAGTGCCGTGAGTGTTGATCGTTTGGTTGTCATAGAAACCTAGCAGTGTTCCGGAAGTTTGATGTAATCCCGTACACCAAATAACACATATTTAACTAATTTGAAGTAATTGTTACAGTTAAGAACAACCGGTTTGTGGGTTCGCATAATCAGATGTTTAGATTCTTCTAGAAACGTCCTGCAGTCTGAAGCACACCCGAGCCTCAAGTTGGCTCATCGTTCTACAGACAATGTTTATATATAACAAAAGATTTACGTTTATTATTAATTATAAGATTTGATTAATATTAATTATTTGCGACTAAATTTATTACCTCCCAAAATAAATTAAGGTCTTAAATTCGTTTCGAAAAAAATATTGATATGTACCGTTATAAAATTCTCTCGTAATTTAACTGAAATTTAATATATATTTAGAATTATACTTAAATGCTACTAACAATCGAAAGGAATTAAAAAATTTAGGAATCTGTTAATATTTATTTGAAGACATTTCAATTTGAGTATAATGAAAAATTATAGACTTAGTGGAGAAATAGTCGAAAATTATTTTAAATTCTTAATAATTTGATATGCCTAGTTTCATTATATTACGTGAAATGAAAATGTTGGTCGTGAAGCCTATTGATGATCGCTACTATCTAGTCTCATCGAGAAGTCAACTAACAAGCCATTGAAAAGAAGACTTCAGTGACTTCACTGTTACCATAAACAAAACGTTTTAAGGACATCAATCTCATTAACAGTTAATTTGTCGCCAGTGAAACGGAAGGAAGTGAGAAGTTTGGTGGAGCAAATACAAGACCCTGAAGCAAATGGAAACGATTCCTTCTGCAGGTTCCTCACTTGGCCAATCAAGTTGTTACTTTAGTTACGTCATTGCCGTACATCGGACTCTGCTCAAATTAGGTGAATATCTCTGGTACAATTGCTCATCTTTAGTTAGTACTTCATACATATATCCCCTCACATAAAATTTTGTGACGATTTTTAATAAGGAAAAAAGGTAAAGTTATCCCTGTAACAGTCCGTGGAGGCCCATAGGATTGTGAGACGTTGAGGCTCCCACATTTTATAGACAATCGGCTCATAGATGGCGGTGAGGTTGTTAGTCTTAAACTCAGGGCGCCCATTAACCCCAAGGAAGATTCCTGGTACTCATTTCTGATAGAGGCTGAGCCGAACACAGGGTCATAGTGCTGCTGGAAGGATTAGGTCAATTGAAAAATTCAGTGACCTAATCGGGAATTGAGCCCACGATCTTCCGGCTTGTAGCATAGTGCCTCAACCAAATACCCTACCACATGTATGTATCGCACGTGTAGCATGTTATTGAAAATTCTTACTTTTGCTATATATCCTTGTATAAGTCCTCTGTCAGGACAGGCTTAGCAAAGCAGGTCTTATCTGTCTTACATGCTACAACGGTAGGTTAGTCACTTAAACGGTCATACGCTTGACCACCGCCAAGTTTAGGACTCTTATCGGTTTCGGTTCTTGATGTATAACCTCGACACGGACCCAACAGAGAACATCTCCAACAATTCCCCTATTGTTGTGTTCGTGTATTCGTTTTCGCCGAAGCGTGTTTACCGACCCATTGCCTAACAACGGCCGTCACTTCTGGGTCTTCTATCCCTGCTTTCAGCATACATGTCACAGTATTAAATATAGGTTATGTACAACATAACACAAGTCAGCTACACACACGTCAACGTGACGACACGAACCGACGTCAAATCATGAGCAGACCCAAGTCCTGAGGCGCCATATTTATTGAATAGAGGCCTAACTCAGGCAATGGACAGTGTCCAACATACATACTTCTGAGAGGTGGGAACGCGGCCAGCGCTCCATGTCTGCTTATATTTATATCTCAGATGGTGGACAGTGATCAGAAAGGCCTAATTACAAGATAATGAAACAAAACAGTCCTCCAAGAGAGTTACGGGGAAGGGGTTCTGTTGGTAAAGCCTCCCCTTTCCACTGTTTATGGTCGTCTAGGGACCAAGGGCCTGTCCTATTTGTAGGTGATCTGTTTTTCTTTGTGTTAATGGACCACGCGATGATGTCTGTAGCCAGAAACTTTGACCACTAGACCACAGAGGCGGTCCCGAAGAGTTTCTATTATTCATAAATTTGCAATTAAATTTACAAAAATGAGTCATAGATTTTGTATTGTGTAAACATACATCACCGAAACCTAAGGTAAAAAAAGACTTATTTGTAAAATTTTGTAAACATTTACTGCGGAAGTTGTACGGAAGACTGTTGTTTAACCCGTTCTTGCAAGGAGCCAACTGTGCAGTTGAGCGGGTGAGGATAAAACACAGGAGTACAGCTTCTGTGTGGATATTAATGAGGGGACAAATTGTGTTAAAGAGCGGTCGGGGTGGATTCAGCTGAAATCCGATTAGCGACATTGAGCCACTCGAGCCATGTGTTGTTTCGGTGTACGCACTGCCGCCTTCACGTGTTTGTTTCCCATTTACATTAAAATTCCACGTGGCTTGTCCTGTTTGCCAGGTAATTTGTAACCGTCGAAGAAACCTTGCCAGTGAACATGTAACTAACCAACCAAGTAAAAGAAACGATGTAACCGTTCATACGCGAGCAGTCACCGTATATTGCAGGAATTCTTTTCCTATCACATAACCCGAATATGCAGTATCGTATCCGTGAGAACCCGCTATTAAATCATGTTGTATATGCCAGCTGAATCCAGTCTACACCCCCACACCTTGTAACTTCAAGAAGAGGTAAAGACAAGCTCTGTCTGTTCTTCAGTAAGCATCATGGAGAGAAAACATATTTCTTTGAGATCCAGATTAATGTTATCCTTATATCTAAGCTAATATTTTCAAGTGGTCTCTTCTTGTCAGGTTTTAACACCGA
>NW_019743001.1:126325-197521 GCF_002891405.2 Cryptotermes secundus | reverse complement strand
TGATCTGGCTCAGGATAGGGACCAGTGGAGGCCTCTTGTGAACACCGTAATAAACCTTCGGGTTCCATAAAATTCTGGGGAATTCTTGAGTATCTGTAGATTTTGCGGCTCCTCAAGAAGGGCGCAGCTCCATAAGTAAGTTTATATACGAGTATCTTGTGCAACGTCTTAACAATGTTTCAACTTTAACGGGGGCGAAAGGTGAGGTAATGCGCTATTCATTAGCAAGGCTTCTTTTTAAAAGAGCCATACCCAGAAATACTGGGAAGCTTTAATAATTGTAATGAACTAGAAAGATTCTTTTTAATTTAATAAATTTTCTTTATCATTAACGGAAGTCGGTACAAGCACGCCTTTGTTAATGCATAAATCAAGCTGTTTCAGAGATTTATCTGGTCATCTGCTCACGCCGGTTCCTCGCTTTCGAATTTTTTAATTTCTTCTTCTATTCTGAAGATAGAGGCGATACTTCCCTCCGAAACGTCGGTTTATGCAATATCTACACGGCGCCACATCCCAGAAAACGTCATACTTCAAAGGGGGCAATGTCTCTCTTTCACTTTCCTTCTGTTCGAAACAGAATTGCCCCCTTATCCGAGGTCGTGAATTCCAGATAATTCTGACTGTATGGGCGACAGTTATAGCGGATTTTCACCCAAATCTAAATGCGGTACTTAAATAAGTCTGCAAATGGCGTCTGTGCCTTCCAAAAGGACCAACAAACTCTGCACGCATGCACAGTATAGTGACCGCAGCGCTGCAGCGGCAATATTTGCAAACGGGACTCATACGCCTTGTATGAGAGGCAAGATGGCGCAGAAGTATGAAAGGGTGACCGGTCGAGGTGTGTATATGTGTCGCTTTTGCTCGTAGTATCTATCCCGTTCCTGATCAAATCTTGTAGATCCACGACTCTGATACAGCCAGCGAGTTTCCTGGCCACCAGCTACATCAGAGCAATGTTTTGACCCGAATGGGTGTTTTCACTGATTACCTCCAAAGATTCCAATTTACTGTGTTGTGAAGTCACTTTCAAGCATGTCTTTGTAACCATATTTTTATATTTGCATTAAGTGAACGCGTAAGCAACCGCCTCTGTAGTCTAGCGGTCAGTATTCATGGCTACAAATTCAGAGGTCCGGGTTCGATTCCCGGCGCTACCAGATTTTTTTTCTGAGGAGTAGTGGGTCTGAAACGGGATCCACTCAGCCTCGTGAGGATAATTGAGGAACTATTTTAAGGAAATAGCGGCTCCGGTGTAGAAAACCGAAATTAACGGCCGTGGGGATTCGTTTCGCTGACCGCGCGACACCCTCTGTCCACGAAAGTTGGCACTAAACTTCGCCGAAAAGCGGCGGTCCCTCAATCGGTATAGTTTGCATGAGGACTAAAGTCTCTGAGTTTTGTTTTTAAACGCATAAGCAGGAAACCATATCCGTACGCATAATAATTATGAGCCGGGATACCTCAGTCGGTATAGTGACTGCCTACGGGCTGGACAACCAAGGGGTCAGAGTTCGAGTCCCGATAGGATCAAGAACTTTCGCTTCTCCACGTCGTCCATACTGGCTCTGGGGTCCTATCCAATTCTTTCCGGGGCCGCTTTCACTGGGGGTAAAACGGCCGGGGCGTGAAGCTGACCACTCACCTCCAGCCAGTGCCGAAGTCAACTTTCATAAATCCTTCCCTCCAGTCTGTATGTGTACCCCTTATCATTGCTAGGCAACGGTTCGGTAGAAACGTTACCGCGGAAACGAATACACACGCAACAATAGAAGAATTTTTAGACGCGTCTTTTTATATGCGGTCTCTGTCATTTTTTTCTCTGACTCTACAGCCCTATGGACTTTTTCCGTTTATTTTTCGGTTCCTTAATCCTATACACAGTCGGTAGAACTCCTTATACGGGGGATCAGCGCGTCGTAAGGCCACTGCTTACACACAGAACAACACAAACAGAATAAACGCTCAAAGACACGCACCTTGAGTTGGATTCGAACTCACGATCCCAGTGTTCGAACGGGCGAAGACGGTTCATGCCTTAGGGCGGCCGCATACCAACTGCGTCAAGACAAGCATCAAAACATGAGACAAAAGACGCAGTCTTGCTTCATTCGTGATTCAGACTCGAGTCCGCACACCGAAGTAACACGCGTCTGCGTCTTATCACATCTTCTCCAGTTGATGACATGACGTCATTTCGATACCGTACACTGGTCCTGTTCCTTGAGTACTGATGTCTTGAGTCCTGACGCACAGAAATGAACACGTGTCTGCAACATGAAGCTGACGTCAGCATCATGACTCAGGCCGGTGTGCGGCGGTTTTCATAATCTCATTCCAACTGTGGTCCTTTCTTTGCGTCATGTCACAGACATCGTGTCTTGACTGTTACATGTCTTGACGCATGCCAGTATGCGGCCTACCTCAGACCTCACGATCACTATGATGGGCGGTGTGTATAACTGATCGTTTCCATTTAGCTAGGATTGAGTAAATTGTGTTGCTGTTGTGTAAACATGCAGCAACTCACTGCTCTGACCTGAAGTGTGCTGTCTTTCCTCTGCAATGATTGACCTCATGTTAGATGGGTGAAGGTAATTAAATAAAGTTACGAGGGGCAGGATTACAATCTCGCTTCAGCAGATTAACTTTTAGTTCCAGTCGTTTTCATAATATGTATTGCTACCTAATTGGGCTAATTAAGATCGTGACATGTGTGGAGGTGTTGTGAATGTTGTTTTTCGGGACATGATAGTTGCACGCCTGCCCTTACTGTTGTGTGGACCCGGCAGGTTGCCATAATGGGGTCAGAATACCGTGTGAGTGCAGTGTCTCTCTGTTCACTTACTCTGATTTCGGGTTCGTTACGATGTTTACATACGGGAAATTGCAGTTGTCTTTTGCGTTCGTTTACGCATGTTGCTGGCAAAACTACTCATATTTTTGCTCCAAATTAGAAGGTTTATTGCCACCCTTACGTCTTTAGACTAGACTTGCAAGGAGATCATGATTTCGGAACGGCAGATCAGAGTGAGTGTCTCGTTTGATAAGTTGTTTCGACCTCTAGCTAGCTGGATCTAATTTGATACCTGGCAGATATCCCCGCACCAGTGCCTCCAGATCTGCGTATATCTCGTTCTGTTATGTAATGTTAAATTCGATCCTGACCTCGCTGTGAAAATTCATCACAATTTCCTCTGATATTATCTAATTCAATTGTAAGTAATGATGAAGGTCCGCGCCATAGCTCAAGCGTTTATTCGCTGGCTTCCTACCGCGGCGGCCCGGGTTCGATCTCGGGTCTGGTCAAGTGAGTTTGTGGTGGACAGAATGGCGCTGGGGCAGGTTTTCTCCTAGTACTTCGGTTTCCCCTGCCAATCTTCATTCCACCAATTGCTCCACAATCACCCTCACCTATCATCTGGGGCTGGTATAATAGACCAGAAATGGCCGCAGTACAAGGGACTTAGTCTCACCCCAGTGGCATTAAAAAAAATAATAAGTAGTGATGAAACTCCCCTCAGCCCAACAACTATCCTTTTCAGAATATATGCAACTTCCAAAGTTACTTCATCTACACTTCAGCCTCCCAAGGTCATTTATCCCGTTGTAACTCGAAGTTTCACTTATCTGTTTCCCGAACCACAGCGTATAATGATCTCACACATGTGCTTCTTAAATTTAAGGAGATATTTCTTAAGTTACAGGGCAGTTGTCTCGTTTCTAATTTGTTGGATTCTTCGATCTTGTTTCTGAACTGTAAATTGAATCGATCTCATTTTTAAACCGCAATATGCCTTGATCTCATTGTTCTCGTTAGGTGGAAAATGTTAATATATTAATTGTTTACTCCCTTATTGGTCCTCATGCCCATCGGAAAGATTACTTTAGTGACACATTGTTCATAATAATAAATTCTGCCTAATTTCCTTCCACTTCACAACCTGCCTCCAAGTGGAGCGCTTAGCAAACCATCTTAGTATTCGAGAGATCGAATGGAACTCCAAAATTCGATTATATCTATCAATATTATGTTATAGCATCCTATTGTACACTACATATTCGTTAACATATGTCACAGGTTCACCGTCTCAAGTGCAGTGCGCCCTTCTAAAACTTTTTTAAAAGTTTCTGTAAATTGCACTACATGTTTCGACCGACATTGGTCATCATCAGGTGATTAAAATAATTGTTGTTTAGACACAACAAAACAGGAAGACCCACGACACGAGTGCGTAGATGGGACTACACATCGAATATTAGAATCACAAAACGGAAGCACAGCAGTTTTCACCAACAATTTTTAAACACCTGATGATGATTAATATCAGTCGAAACGTATTGTGCAATGTACAGAAATTTTGAATAAGTTTCAAAAGTACTTTTTACACGTGAGGCGGTGAATCAGTGACGTTTGTTGAATAATAAATGGACCAAGTTGTTTCGTGCTTTTCCTCAGCCCCTTAAACCATGCATAATTGTAGTATTTTCGAAAATATAATTTCTGCATCTCAATCCTCTCAGTTTTATCACTTACGTTTTCATTCAACTGTTCGACGCTACGTAAAGCATGAAATTGAAAGGGTGTCGTTAAATAACGACTGTCTCAACCAAAGATGTCTTTGCACTGCAAAGATTGCCAGCCTATCTAATGCTCATAACTGTGCTTAACTAATTCAGCACTACGTCATGAAAGCGTATGGGGGAGTGGATGTATAGATCCATATTTTATTGTCCTCGACACTAGCTAGAGGTGAGTGGCTAGCTTCACGCCCCAGCCACTTTACCACCTGGGGAAAGAGCCCCGGTACCCATTGCATAGGAAGCTGGGTGAACCCCAGAACCGGTCTCGACCATATGGAGAAGAGAAAATTCTGATGATACCGGGGCTCGAACTCCGAACCCTCGGTCGTCCAGCCCGTAGCCATTCGCTATACCGACTGAGCCATCCCGGCTCTTCTAATGCTTGTTACAATGCAGTAATACAATTACTTACTGATGGAGCTGAGCCCTTCTTGAGAAGCCGCCAACTGTGCAGCTACTCAAGAATTTTATCGAACCCGAAGGTTCATTACTGTGTTCACAAGAGCCCTCCACTGGTCCCTAGCCTGAGCCAGATCAATTCAATCCATACTATCCCATACCATCTCTCTAAGATCCATTTTAATATTATCCACCCACAAACGCCTTTGTCTTCCCAGTAGTCTCTTTCCTTCTGGCTTTCCCACCAATATCCTATATACATTCCTCTTCTCCCCCATTCGTGCTACATGCGCAGTAATATATATATATATAATTTTTGGCAGCGGAGTCTTAAGTAGAATATTAAATTTATTATTCTTCGAAAATTTATTAAAGTTAATTATTTAAGCATTCATGTTAGAGAAATCTTAGTAAATTTTGTTTTTATTACCTCAGATTCTGAAATTAGAACTCTCTGTTTACAAGGCGAATCAATATGGACTGCACTCAAGCCGAATTATTTACTCATAGTCGTAATTTTATATCGTCTGAAAAAATCTCGATGGTTCTTCAAGTTTCAGAGTAAATACACGGACTGTAACATGCAGTCCCTACGAAAGTAGTTTCCTCTCCCACCGACCGATGTCCCGCCAGTCGTCATTCCTCATGACGTCTGACCAATATTTCATGGAATTACCAGAAAAAAATTCTTAAAGACTCCACGTGTAAGGGTTAAACTTCTAATAAAACTACTACTCAGACTTTTTGTTTTGTTCCCTAATGGTGTGTTTGTGTGTGCAAGGATTCATGTAACTTTGACGTTTGTTTGTTTTTCGGAGTCGTTATAAATAGAATGTAATGGGTTCGATATGGGGGTCTTTGTCACATTTTATTACCGGTTATAACATTGTTTTGTGCTTATGTTGGTCACAGATATCACCATTAATTTCTTATCTTTGCTTCTAGTGAGCTCGTATTTCTCTTTTCTTTTTCCTTTTATTGTCACGTGATTTTAAACGACAATTTCGAGCGTTTCCGGAGAACAGATTTGATCCGGATAAGTGGTTTTGTCCGTGAGAATGATCAACCAGTGGAAAAGAAACGCGTCCGGTAAACACAACTTTCTCTTGTTTCGTAACTGTTCTATTTTTGGCAATGCCAGTAAGAGATATCTGTTCTTTTTTTTTTTTTAGTTTTAACAACGACAAGAACAATAAAAAAGGCATCTGTCCATGCGCTGATAACAGCTGCACACGACACGTAAGGGGAATCACCCACGATTAAAAACGTATAACGCATGCGCGCACAAAAGAAGATGAAATTAGGAATTGTATATTGATGGATATGCAGTAGTTTCTAACATAAATTTCGAATCACCTGAAGATGACCATATCGGTCGAAACATGTAGGTCGCCGGCATTTAAAAATACGAAGTGAATTTTTAAGATTTTAAACGAAATAAGAAGTGAAAACACGCGACGTGCAACAGAATGCTACAGGACAGCATTATGTAATACCTCATTGCGTGCTACCTGTCCAGGCCATCAAATTCCTGATTTAATAATTTTAACTTCAGTGAAGAAAATGTGGGGATTTTTATTCTAGGTACATAATTTTTTACGTTATCTTTACTAAGACAGAGATATTCCTGTAACAGGCCGTGGAGGTCCATAGGGTTGTGAGACGTCGAGGCTCCCACATTTTATAGACAATCAGTTCACAGATGACGGTGAGGTTGTCAGCCTTACGCACTGGCCACACTTTACCCTCGGGAGGAATTTTGGTACTCATTTCTATTGCTGGACGAGTCGATACCAGGGCATAGTGCTTCTGGAAGGATTTGGGCAATTGCTAATTTCAATGACCTTATCAGGACTCGAACCCACGACCTTCCGGTTTGTAACATAGTGCCTCAACCAACTACGCTACAGCGTGCCCTTCGTTAGCGTTTCTACATCTCAAAGACTTTCGTCTTTAAAAATCCAATTCATTCTAAATTCTTTCTTTAGAACGAGAGATCAAATTTCTCGTTCGTGAAAACTTAAAATTATACCTCGTATATTTAGTGTTTAATATTCTATATGGTACATGCAGAAAGTATATTTGAACCGAAGAGAGATGAAGTGACAGGAGGTTGGAGAAAACTGCATAATGAGGAGCTTCATAACTTGTACTCTTTTCCAAGCATAATTAGAATGATCAAGTCAAGGAGGATGGGGTGGGCAGGGCATGTAACACGAATGGGGAGACGAGGAATGTATATAGGATATCGGTGGGAAAGCCAGATGAAAAGAGACCACTGGGAAGACCAAGACGTAGGTGGGTGGACAATATTAAAATGGGTATCAGATAGGATGGGATGATATGGGTTGGATTAGTCTGGCGCAGGATAGGGACCAGTGAAGGGCTCTTATGAACACAGTAATGTACTTTAGGGTTCCATAAAATGCTGGGATGTTCTTGAATAGATGCAGAATTGGCGGCTCCTTAAGAAGGGTTCAGCACCATGAGTGATGATGATGATTTAAAGGAATAAACAGTGAAGTTATGTTTTGTGTCATGACGACAAAGTGGGTAGCTGTCAAGTACAGAATTTAACTTGTCACGTTCAGTGCCATGTGGAGGAAAGACGACTGTGGTCACAACTGCAGTAGCTTCGCACTAATTTGTACATCTCCTGGTAACAACACAAAGTCTTTTTTATTCGCTGTGGTATTTCTTAAGCGAGGTTAGTTCTGTATTTGTCTATGAGCTTCTAAACAGTAAAATTCTCTCAGCAGTTACAAAACCCCTACCTGCAAAGCCCATCGTAATGACCAAATACAAACTGAAGCCATTCATATGTAAGTAGTTCTGTTCCTGTCATCAAATATTCTATAACTAATTACAAAGATGTTTTTATATTAAATATATTCCTTATTATTTCTACAACCTTTCATATTCCTGTAGTTTGTTTCACTCTTCTTCTGAAATAAATGTTAACACGTGACAAGTACTACACATTCATTGCGCAAAAGCGTTCTATGTCTCTACACTTCAACAAATTGCACCAGAACCAATATAAGTTATAAGGACTGCCGCTAGAGACTGAACGACTACGCCTATTAAATGCTTGCATCTAATCAAGTTCGTATAATTAACAGATTCTGTAATGTGGGGGGGGGGTTGTACACCCGACCGCAGTGTGGCGGCTGTTATCTTGTCTCACGCATCAGCACTTAACGTAGTTTTGGATTCGTTTAACAACCTTCGCTGTGTACGAGTACTTGACTAGGCGCACTCTGTACGCTTGTGAACTGTACAAAGCGAAATGGTTCAGTTCCATGAAACAAGTGGGGGCTGCTGGTATGATTATACCAATACTGCATTGGTTTTCCGTCGTTTGATATGCACACAGTAGCATAGTTGGTTCAGGCACTATGCTACAAGCCGGAAGGTTGCAGGTTCGAGTCCCGATGAGGTGATTTTTTTTTTTAATTTACCCAATCCTTCCTGCCGCAGTATAGCCCTGGGGTTGACTCAGCCTCTAACAGAAATGAGTACCAGGAATATTCTTGGGGGGGTAAAAGGCGGCCGTCGCGTAAGGGTGGTAACCTCACCGCCATCTGTGAATCTATTTTCTAGAAAATGTGGCAGCCTCGACGTCTCACAACCCAATGGGCCTCCACAGCCTGTTACAGGGATACTTTTACCTTCCCCCCCCCTTTTTATACACGAACAAACGTTGATGCCGGGTGTGTCAGGCTCAAATTCCCTTCCAGAGAAGACTATGCCAACTCAGATTTTCTGTGGTTTTACTCAGTCCCGGGAACATTAGGACCTGAACTTCTTTTTCACATCCGTTCTGGTACATCATTCACTAATCACCCAGTTATCATATCAGCAATTGAAAGCGACGTTAATATAAATCAAAACCAAAATACACACGACGTTTCGGGAGTTTCGTCTAATCTTTCCATCGAGTGAGCAGTTGTCATACTGAAA
The DNA here is from genome assembly GCF_002891405.2 of Cryptotermes secundus. Taxonomy (NCBI): domain Eukaryota; kingdom Metazoa; phylum Arthropoda; class Insecta; order Blattodea; family Kalotermitidae; genus Cryptotermes; species Cryptotermes secundus. Next base: position 188,572 of record NW_019743001.1, on the reverse strand, counting down.
GATTCTTATTCCAGTCTTCAGCATTAAATTTTAATATAAAGATTAATAAATTACCAGTAGCATAACGACAAATAAGAGAGCCAGGATAGCGCAGTCGGTAGCGAATGTCTAGGGGCTGGACTACCTAGAGGTCGGAGTTCGAGTTCCGATAGGTTCAAGAATTGTCTCTTCTCCTCGTCGTCCAAACCAGCTCTGCGGCCCACACAGCCTCCTATGCAATGTGCACCTGATGCCCTTTCCCTACTATTGCCGAGTTCAAGAAAATGTGGATCTATACATCCACTTCCCCATGCTCCTTATAGACAGTGTCACGTAACTTCGAACAAGGTCCCGCATTCCTAGTCAAATCCCGCGCATGGCTTGTTGGTGGGAGGGGTTTCTTAACACTCGTTCTTCCCTCGAACCCACCCCCTTGTCAGAAATTTTTCTTCTGCGCATTCAAGGTTACTTTTGGCCTTGTTCGAAGTTACGTGACACTTGCTGTAATGGCGTTGTGTTTAATTAATTAAGCACAGGGACAAATTCACTTGTAATGCGAAATAATCGACGCAAACAGAGCCAGATTTTGAGAAGTCGCTTTTAACTTATATATATATCAGACCAGAGCAGTGTCCAGCGGAAGGATGGTTTGATGGATCAATCACTGTCATGAAACACAGAGAAGTTACAGTGTTCTGAGGCGTAGCAACACGTGAAACATTACGGTTCAAAGGCTGTCCTCAGGGGTTACGTCCATTTCTCTCAACTCTTCCCCTGCAAATGTAGCTTTAATTCTCTGAAATACGTGATGAGCGCTTCCTTCTACACCATTCATCAATCGTAATTGTCTCTCGGTTTGCATGAAACGCGAAGAGGCGAGTGAATGGAAGTTAATTTGTTTTGCACATGCGCACTGAACTTACACTCATTTCAGTCATATTTTTAGATCTGTTAAGATGATGTCCATGATGTGTATTTATGCTAACCGTCTTACAGTACACACTTTTTATTAATTTTACATTTCTCTTCACTTCCACACTACATGTTTCAGCACTAATGTGCCATCCTCAGGTGTCTTTATGCACGTTAAACTATTGTACTGCATGCCATGACGTCTTCATTCTAAAATGACTAAAATGTGTATTCGTCACGTATAACAATAGATTCTAAATATTAAAACCTTTTAGTACAACGTACGCAGTCACAGGAGCAAGACACAACACAGAGCACAATACACACGTGAATGTAGGAAGAGCGCTCCCACAGAGGAGGATTGGCGTGACTCGCGTGTTGAGATACGATGTAAGGATGACGAATCCTGAAAAGTTTTAATATTTAAAATCTATTATTATATATGACGAATATATATTTTAGTCATTTTAGTATAAAAACATCAGGGCATGCAATGCAGTAGTTAGACGTGTATAGAGACACACCTGAAGATGACACATTAATGCTGAAACATGTAGTGTAAAAGTGAAGAGAAAGGTGAAATTGTGTGCACTGTAAGACGGTTAGCATAAATACACATAAGGGATATGAACCAGTGCAACGCTGAAATATAACATTGTTAAGATGATTGTAGTTACACTGGTGTCCGTGTCTCTTAGGCAGCGTCTACACGAGGGCACAAAATGCATCCGTTCTAACGAACGTCGAGGCGTCCGCTGTAGAAATAAACAAGAGAGGCGAATGTTACGCTTTCTTCTGGCTCCATTGTAGACAAAAAACTGCACACCGCATTCTGCAAATGTGTAGTGTCCTCAGCAACGTCCGTTATAAAGTTCGTAACGTTACAACGGACGCATTTTGTGCGCTCGTGTAGACGCTGTCTTAGTCTATTGTGGACATACTTTGTGCATCCATTTTGAAGGTATTAATTCCATTCCACACTTATCACTCTGTGGTCTAGTGGTCAGAGGTCCTGACGAAAGATCCAGAGGTTCCGGGTTCGATTCCTGGTGCTACCAGATATTCTGAGAAGTAGTGGGTCTGGAACGGGGTCCACTCAACCTAGTGAGGATAATTGAGGAGCTGTTTCAAGGAAATAGCGGCTCCGGTCTAGAAAACCGAGATTAACGGCCTTGGGGATCCGTTGCGCTGACCATATGACACCCTCTATCCGCTAAAGTTGGCACTAACTTCGCCGAGAAGCGTCGGTCGCTCGGTCGGTATATTTCTCTTGCGGACTACAGGCCACGGAGTATTATCGCTCAAATTTCTCGGAGCTGTTCATTTGTCTGCTAGATTCGCCATTTTCGGGAAAGTAGACCTTTCTCTCTTTCTCTTTTCTTGATGAAGTTGACTTAGAACACTGAGATTGGCCTCTGTAACCTAAAAATTTTCTGTGACTGGGCCATTATTTCTGACACGGTACAAGAACCAGGGAAATCACAAGTTGATTGGTTGGTCTAAAAGATACTCCGTCCCCTTAGTGTCCTTAGTTCATTTTGTCCTCACAAACTTCAATCCAGCGCTTGTTTCAGTAACCTATAATCCTTGTATCCTATTTAATATTATACCCTACAATCTCTGTGCACTTCATCCTCATGAGATGTCCAACAAAAGCGACATATTTACTCCTTCTCCGTCTGTGTTTTCTTTATTCACTGATTTATCATCCCTCCAAAAGAATCTGAGAAAGAGATAATAGTTATGAAGGAAAAAATGTGTTATTTACACCGCTCTTGCTCAGAAGTGGTGCCGTGTGTCGGATCTCGCGCTCAAACCGTTTCCCCGCCGCCTCTTGGCGACGATGCTTAGAATAAGCCATACCAACAATGGGTGCTCTGTTCTCAACTTTGGCCGAGACTCAAACCCGGGCAGACGTAGCGACACAAAGTCAAATTCTCCCCCTCTGCCCCCTCCAGAAACATATAATGGGTTGGAGCACACGCTGTCTGACGCTAAACGCCTTAATTATTGTGTTTAACTTTTGTCTCTGGCTTTTGATTTCGCAATTGTTTCCATGTAGTAAAACGTGTATATTGGAGTAATTAATGTCACTTTGTGTTTGTCACAAGTTTCAAAACTGGCTTCAGTCTGGCCTCTGTTTCCATACGAAGTTTTTTTTTTTCCTTGGCACTACAGCCCCAGTGGGCCTAGGCCTACCTCCACGAACTTCTCCGTGCACTTCGGTTTTTCTAGATCTTAGACATACGGTAGGTCTCCTTGGGCGGGTGATCAGCTCGTCACAAAGCCTCTACCTGCACACAAACACAGAAAAACGAACGCAAACATCCATGCCCTGAGTGGGATTCGAACCCTCGATCCCGGTTTCCGAGAGAGCGGAGACAGTGCACGCCCCATACGAAGTTTATAAGTGGATATTTCTTGATAAATTTTCAGATAACAACGAAATCCTGTGAGCATTATCTCTCCAGTCATCAGTGCTGATTATGCAACCCCTTCTGACGTTCTTGCAATAATTATCCTAATAGACCTGAGTGCAACATTATGTTCCTGGTTCTGTAAACTCAGATTTGCTCGCGATCTCATCTTTCTTAGATCTAAGTTATTTTTAAAGCACCTGCAACAAATAATCTTAAAGAAATTTCAAGCAAATATGGCAATACTGTGGAGATATTTAAAGAATATTATCATTAAATGCCAGCCTTTAATATAATTTGATGTAGAAATATACTATGGCACTAGACCCGATGCTACGCAACGACCACAAATTAAGAGTATTACAATAACTGTTGCAAAGTAATGGGTCTGTAAGCAACGGCCATTGATACGTAATGGCAGTAACAGACACGTATGCAACAATAAACATGTTTTGGAAGCGGCATTTTCTGTGGGGTCCATGCAGAAGCTATATAACGAGGGCCAGCTGTTAGAAGAGAGTTGTGATACAGCAATTAGAAAAGTAGGAGGTTAGTGTGAGATGACCGGCAACCTGGGCGTTATCAGAGTGGAGTCAGTTGGTTGGTCAGTGAGTTAGGGGACCGCTGCGGTTCAGTCGTTGTGAGCTGTTGCTGTTTGCTGGTAGCTGAGGTACGGAGATAGTTCAGGAACCCAAAGTAAGGGGAACATCCCCCTTTAGAAGCCATTGCCAGGCAACGACTGACTAAGACAGAAAACAGAGAATACTTAGTACGTGCTGTGGTGAAATGCCGAGTGTACTAAATACTGATAGCGTTATAGTCACTTGTAGTTTCGACCTATCAGTTTTCAATAAACCCAATTACCAATCAAAACCCAGCCTATAGTCATACTCATATATTTGTATGATAATGGCGTGGGGTGGGGTAAGAGTGAGTCCATTTTGTAAGCAGCTACCAGTCCTATTATATTAGTTATGGACATAGATGAGTAGGTGGAATGAGAATTGGCAGGGGAAACTGAAGTAGTTGGAAAGAACCTGATCCAGTGCCACTATATCCAACACAAATCCCACGTGATCTGACCTGGGATCGAACCTGTTGGGAAAGTAGTGATTAACCAACTGTCCTATGGCCAGAAATATAATTTATTTCCGTGATGAATCAAGTCCACAGCGGTTACAAGGTACAGAAACATCTGAAGACATGAGAACGCCCTGGAAGGACATGGAAGGTCACGTGGACGTGTGCAGTTGCGCGCGCATTTCTGTTCGTTCGTTTCATGAAACAGAGCCACGAATTAAACCATACAACGGTACAAATCGATTATCAGCGAAGGTCAAGGCGCATTGAATCCCCGTCTTGGTACACCAGCAGGCAATTCTCAAGACTTCGGCTGCCGATGATGATAGTGTTGGTTGGTTTTAACCTATTTTTCTTGTTTAGAGAAATAAAGAATGTTTATGCCGTCGCCATGCTGTTTGTGTGAATGTGTAACCCCGTGTATCAACTTTTGAGTGCCTCAACCAGTCTTCATGTACATCATGGCACCTAAGCTCATCTCAACGGCTTACTACATAAATCTCTGTCGTCAGTCTGTGTGCATATATTCCACTGCCGTTACTAGGCAACTGCTCGGTAAAAACGTTACCGCGGCAACAAACACACACGCAACTATAGAGGAATGTAGGACACTTCATTTTCTACGCTCTGCATGATATATCAAACAAAAGTAGGCGATTAGTTCTTTCCATAACATCTTGTTTAAAGATGATCTTAGTGTCGATAAATAAAAAATAATAACTCCGTGGCCTGTAGTCCGCAATCGAACTATACCGACCGAGCGACCGCCGCTTGTCGGCGAAGCTAGTGCCAACTTTTGTTCATAGGTGTCACATTGTCATCACAGCGGATCCTCACGGCCGTTAATCTCGGTTTTCTAGACCGGAGCCGTTATTTCCTTGCAATAGCTCCTCAATTATCCTCACGAGGCTGAGTGGACCCTGTTCCAGACATACTACTTCTCAGAAAATCTGGTAACGCCGGGAATCGAACCCGGGATCTCTGGATCTGTAGTCAGGAACTCTGACCACAAAACCAGAGAGGTGGTCTATTGTCGATAACAGGATGATAAATGAATATGGAACAGATGGTACGATGAAAACTGACGGGGAAAACCTAAATGTTGTGAGAAAATAAGCATCGCCACTTTGTCAACAACCTAACCTTCGATTTAACCTGGGCCTCCGAGGTTGGTGGCCCACGACCAACTGTCAGGAATGTGGCAAGACCCGACGATAAAAATTATAATAATAATAATTGTGTGATGATGATAATGCTGATATTGATAATAATGTTCTTTGACTCCTAGTCGCCAGCAAGCCTACACCGATTCTAAGGTCCAACACGCTATGTCGTTCATTTCGTATCATGGCATAACAATGACATTAAAATGGCCGTTCACTCTTCAAAGCAAATGTTGTTTAGTGGGTTCATGTAAAACATTTAGTAATTTTTCCGAGGTGGAAAACTTACGTCGGAATATAAAAATTATGAAGCAGATACCTTTGGTTGTTTTAGAATGGTATCAGAATTATTTTGAATGAAAATAAAATGTCAAGATATACGAGTGTGGTCTGCATAAGGGATCGTTCCTGTTTCATGAAAATAGTTCTCTGACAATCTGAATGCTAGTACAGTTTTGAAGATTGTATTGTATTATATTGTATTGTAACGTATTTAGAGAGGGTGCGTTTCTCCATGCACTTAGACCAACTGTTGGTCCATTGTTCGTCCCCCTATGATATTCTACCAGTCTCTATTTCCTACCGGTACTGGTGCGTGCCATCAGTCCCGACTCAGCCAGCGAGTTCGGCCTCTACTGGCTCAGGGGTATCTCGATGCTTCCCCCATATACCAGAGGCGTTAGAGATTACTGTTGGGCGGGAAATGTCCTGAATTTGGCTCAGAGGTCTCCTTGAGACATGAGGTTCTTTTACGTGCCGTAAAGCTACGACACGGGAGCCACGGCTTAAAGTCCCTCCCGGAGGACTTGTTCCCTGAATTTTTCCGCCCTTAAAAATTCCACGACCTCCGCCGGTTTTGAACCCACGTACCTTGAGTCACGAGGTGGGAACGTTACCCCTAGACTATGGAGTCCGCTCAGTTTTGAAGATAGTTCCTCTATCATATTATGAATAAGTGAGTCATTCCTTTGGTTGATTCATTAGTCACTTCTTTAGTTGGTTAGTCGCTTAGTTATTCCGTTAATAAATTCTTAGTTAATCTTTCAGTTAATGACACAGTTGGTTTCCCAGGTAATCATTATGTAGATTATGAAGTGATTTCTTTTAGACAGATGCTAGTGGACGTTGCACCGACTTACAGAAATTACGTGTAATCTCATGTGAGTATAGCTCACTTATTACAAGAAATATATCCCCGAGGTTGATATGTAACCAGAAACGCTGTAATTCTGCAGGACACATGTGGACGTGGCGAAACCTGTTTCTCCACACACGGTGTGTCTTCCCAGTAGGCCAGCATTCTCAGGGCGGTAGCAAAGGTTTAATATTTTAAGAACAACCTACATAAAAGTATATGGCTACTCAAACACGCCATGTGCGTTCTTGCTATGCTCCCAGCTTCTGTGCTTCTTGTTCTTAAAAAACCGCAGAACATTAGTTCCAGTATTTTTTAATGAGACGAGATAAAAACGATTTTTCGCGTTTCCTTCGTGCTCTTTTTCCATTAAGAATCTGTTGAAATATGTGTTTTCTGCAAAAGTGACGTTAGTAGCTTATAGTGTTCATTAATTTGTTCAGGCATACTTACTTACTTATTTGGCCGCGCCATAGCTCAAGAGGTTAGTCGCTGGCTTCCCACCGCAGCGGCCCGGGTTCGATCCCGGGTCTGGTCAAGTGGGATTTGTGGTGGACAAATTGGCGCTGACGCGGGGTTTCTCCCAGTACTTCGGTTTCCCCTACCAATCTTCATTCCACCAAATTCTCCATCATCATACTCACCCGGGGTATGCTACAGTAGGCCAATCAGTGGCCGCCGTGCCGAGTGGACCAGTTGGACTCCACCCCCCACTTAGCGATTTAAAAAAAATACTTATGGAGCTGAACCCTTCTTGAAGAGAAACCAAATCTGCAGCTACTCAAGAATTTCCCAGCATTTTATGGAACCCGAAGGTTCATTACCGTGTTCACAAGAGCCCTCCACTTGTCCCTATCCTGAGTCAGATAGGCAATAGTCCTTATGAATATGCTTCGCCTGTCGTCAAGTGTAGGTATCGCACATATAACATGTTACTGAATATTCTTCCTTGCGCGCTATATACAAGTCCTCTGTCAGTACAGGCTTTTGCAAGCAGATCATCACGGTGATCTACATAAGGCGTTATGCACCATCACCAATTGACATGTGTAAATTTTGGTTTATACTCGTTATTCTATCGCTTTTGGGCAAAATGAAACAAAGATATAGGACAAGTAGGCGTAAGTTTTCCTCTCAATTTCTGACGAATCTGTATTTCTGTATAATTATCTACGCTTTTATTTTATGGCGCTCTGTCAACATTTATCATTTACTAAAAAACATATTTTTACCTAGTATTTAGAACTGTTTTGCATGAAGTTGCAACAGATCGAATGTCCATATCTCCTGTTAACTTAATATAAAATCGCTTACGACAGGCAGCATCGTGTAGCAATCTGCACAGAAGTTACGTTGTATCTGCCTGTATGTTTCCGCGGACAGACTTAGCTGACTAAAATAAATTAATTCTAAGGGTACAAATTACATCGAATAAATTTTCTGATGGTGGTGATTTGTTGGCCACATAAGACGACTTTAGCTTCTTGCATATGCAGTGTCCAGTGGTAGGATAATGGATTTTGGAAAGAAACAGCTGTTGCTTAATCGAGGTACCATTCTGATATTTGTCTGGAGCGAGCAAGGAAAATCACAGAAACCTGAGTCAGGGTAGCAGGTATCCTGACCGGCATCGAACCTAGCCCATCCTGACCGAACATCTGGAGCTTTCCCCTTAGACCAACTTATTCTGTCGGTCAGTTAGTTATCCTTGTGTTTAATTGATTAAGCACCACGCCATGAAGGTGTATAGGGGAGTGGAGGTATTTTTCCATCGTTCTTGACTAGGTGGAAGTGATCTTCACGACACGGCAGTATTAGTCTCGGGAAAGAGCCCACGGTACCCATTAGATAGGAGGCTGAGTAAGCCCCAAAGTCAATCTGGACGCTTCTGATTTTTACTCCTTCGGGAATCGAACTTTAGCCGTCCAGATTGCAGTCCGTCCCTGAACTAGCCGAAGTACCACAGACGTAGCTGAATATTTTTTAAATATTTCTGAGTAAAAATGTATAGAGTGGATAAGAGCAGTAATTACCAACTGTGAAGGGTTATGACCAGGGCACAGATTTTGATGACGTCATCTTTTTCTCCTTGTATCCTATGCTATGCTCTTAAATATATAAATCTCGGATATGAGCTGATGGTTACAGAAATGTAAATTTTATACTCGTAGTTAATTTTTTTGTCATTTTTTGATATTTTTAGGTTTAAGGTCTTTTTTTTATTTTGGGGGTAATTTTTTGGTAAATTTTTAGACTTTTAACGCTATTTCTCGTCATTTTGGACCATTGTAGAGAAATTTTCTTCATATGTTTTCTGAAATGTGAATAACATGGAAGCGAAGTGTTCTTTCTTTTCTCCTTTAGGTCATTTTTCTGGATTTTTCGGTCATTTTATACGTCATTTTTTAATATTTTCGGGTCATCAAAATCCGGACCCTGGTTATGACTTTAGTTCTTTCACGGCCATGTACTCAGACCACACTGTTTCGTCTTCGAGTAACTGTGCGCTTCAGGACCTTAAGAACAAATATAATGAAAATAACGAAGAAAGGTCGAGGAGAGGAAGATGATCAGGTTGTTAAGAATGATTAATACCAATATAATTACAGTTACTTACTTACTTACTTACTCATGGAGCTGAGCCCTTCTTGAGGAGCCGCCAATTCTGCAGCTACTCAAAAATTTTCCAACATTTTATGGAACCCGAAGGTTCATTACCGTGTTCACAAGAACCCTCCACTGGTCCCTATCCTGAGCCAGATCAATCCAATCCATACGATCCCATCCCATCCAATGTCTCTAAGATACATTTTAATATTGTTCACCCACCTACGCCTTGTTCTTCCCAGTGGTCTCTTTCCTTCCGGCTTTCCTACCAATATCCTAAATGCATTCCTCGCCTCCCCATTCGTGCTGCATTCCCTGCCCATCTCATTCTAATTATACTTGGAGAAGGGTACAGGTTATGAAACTCCTCATTAGAGCTAGAGCAAAGAAAATTAAGACGATATCCGCGATCAGTGAATATAATTGTGATGATGATAATGAATAGACACTTATGGAGAGGCGCAGAATTGCGGGAGTATTGTTAGGACGGTGTTGTCCGGAGCTCCTAGTGCCGATATCTGGGAAAGTGCTTCCATTACGTCTGCTGGTAGTTAGAGAAACAAGTGCGGAGCACTCCTCAGCGGTTTTGCGGTTTGGCTACTGCACATCCGTTCGGCTCAATTCCCTACGTGCTGCGGTCGGCTGCCCGCTCAACCCCCCTCCCTCTTTGCAACAGGACAAAAGAATCACAAGATCCACCGCATAAGGTGCAAAATGAAGAGAAATGAATGCCACATAGACCCGAGATGCTATTCCTCTTCCGTTAACAAGAACTACGAACAAATTTCCCATCCACACGGTTCAAGTGTGATTTTCCATCATTTCTTGAGCTTTACTACCTCACGAAATGTACTGCACGGAAATTTGCAGTCATTAAAAGTACCCGTGGTTGCTTGTAAAGATATTTCTCTAACAGACTGTAGAGGCACATGGGGTTGTGAGACGTCGAGGCTCCCACATTTTATAGACAATTGGCTCAGAGATGGCGGTGAGGTTATCAGCCTTAAGCGCTGGCCGCCCTTTACCCCCCAGAAGATTCCTGGTACTCCTTTCTGTTAGAGGCTGAATCGACCCCAGTGACATATTGCGGCTTGAAGGATTATATGAATTGAAAAAAACAGTGACCTCATCAGGAATCAAAACCGCGACCTTCCGGCGTGTTGCAATGTGTCTTAACCAACTATGCTACCGCGTGCCCACTGTACTCGTATATATGTCAAGACCTTTTCTTCCAGTACAACGTTAAAACAAAATTTAACAGATGATCAGGTTTAATTGTTTCGAAAGTTAATTGACAGATAAATTCCACGGATCTTATTAAGGATCAGAATTATATGAATAGATAACCGTGAATATTGAAGTACACTATCTTCCATTACTTACTTGAAGGCCTGTTTAATTTCTAAGTTAATTTCCATTTAGTAGATATATTTTTACGATAGCTTTCACTTTATATTCAAGCAACCACAGGCAAATACGTAAAATTATCCCTGTGTTTAACTAATTAATTACTATGCCATGAAGACGTATGGGAAAGTGGAAGTATAGCTCCACCATTCTTGACCTTTGAATTAGATGGAGGTGGGTGGTCAGCTTCATGTCCCTGCCGTTTACCTCCAGAGTATTCGGCCACGGTACTCTTTGAATATGAGGTTGGGTAAGCCAAAATTTTAAATGGGGTAAACACAAAGGTAAATACATACACACAGACTACCTAATGATCGCATAAACCAATCTCTGAATTTATTACACTATGAATGAAAGCAGTCGTTTCCTGATATAAGACTCTAATATAAATTTTCACAGAGGAACTGAGTAAAATGTCAGCCTCTGGTACTACGTTTCGAGCCCCGGAACATGAATCAGTTATTATAACACCTTTGCATAAACATTCGAGGTTTTCCGCAAGACGACTATAAATTATGTTTACGCATTTTAGAATCAGTCTATAATGAGGAGAGAGACCGCAGTTGACGATCACTTGCTCTTTTTAGTGACTCCCTCGCAAATGCCCATCGCGTCTCTTTTTCGCTTTTCATCGGTTCAAGAAGGGGGTGGCGGTTGGGGGGGGGATGGAGTAGCGTCTACGCTTAATGACGCGAACTGCGGAGGTGCACTTAAATATGGCCGTGTCGTTAATGTTGCTTCAGGAACGCAATCAGCGGATTGGAGCCAAGGAACTATCACTGTACATCTCGCGCTTAGTTCCTGAGGCTGCTTGCATTCCAGGATCAGCTGGCGCGGGCATCGCGCAACGTTTCGTGAGAGTGCAGGATAAGATCACCATTTATTTAATTAACCCTTGAATTTACAGAAATACTTGTAGATTAAATCTGTAGAGAATGGTTTATGGATTAATTTAAAACCCAACATTTCCGCTCGTAATAATTATTATTATTATAGCTCTACAGCCCTTTGTTTGACCTTGGCCGAATTCTTAGTTTCTTGATTCTATACACAGTCGGTAGGACTCCTTGGATGGGGATCAGCCAGTCGCAAGGCCACTAACTACACACAGAATAACACAAACAGAATAAACGCGCATAGACATCTATGTCTTCAGTGGGATTCGAGACCAGGATCGCAGCTTTAGGATATTTAGAGTATTAATTTTTTATTTAGTATTTCTTAATATTTAGCGTTATCGGTATAGTAACTGGCTACGGGCTGGATGACCAAGAGGTCGGTGTTCGAGTCTCGGTGGGAGCAAGAATTTTCACTTCTCTATGTCATTTAGATCAGTTCTGGGGCCCACCCAACGTCACATCCAATGGGCATCGGGGGCTCTCTCCGCGAGGGTAAAGTGGTCGGGCCTTGAAACTGACCACTCACCTCCAGCTAGTGCCGAGGTCAAGAGAATATGGATCTATATATCCACTCCCCCATACGCCTTCATGATTTAGTGCTTAATTAGTTAAGCACAGAGAAAAATTTAACTTTTTCCTTAATATTATAATTCTAACAATTTTTTGCTTACAGCCCCAGAAATAAATTACATTCATTAGAAAATTCTTATTTTCTCTTGGTAAAATTAAGATAGGCTTTTTTCACCTAGGTGTAAGAATTTATATAAAAACGGAGATCTGCATAAAATTAACATATTTTAAATCTAATGGATTTAGGATTACTGGGCTTTTGAACTTTGTCCATCGTCTGATATTCTATATAACGAACAGCAGCTGCGATTACGAGAAAGTCTCGAGACGGAAGACAGAAAAATAGGATTTAGTTGTGAGACAGTCGTCGGCCACTAAGGACGTCATGGCAGTTGAGGTATCTAAGGCGTTGGAAGCCGTTACCAGGAGACAACCGCCGAAGACAAAGCAGGCTAAGAATACTCAGTACGTGCTGCAGTGAACTGCTGAGTGCGTGAATTAGCGATAGAGCTGCAGTTCTTTCAATAAATCCAATTACCAATCCAAACCCCGTCTGAAGTCACTCATACACGTGACAATATATACCAAACAATACAACTTCACCTCCTTGGAAACCAAAATCTACATAGGCCTGTTCACTGCCGCCAGAAACATATTAATTGCTTAATTACTTTAGTTACTTCGGTGTGTGCCCTTCTTTATTGGCACTACAACACTGTGGGTCCTCCATAGACTCAGAAGTGTTCGTAACAATGGGTTTATCCGGGATGGATTTGTTATCCACACGCCCAACACCCATTCTGCAAAACCAGGAGCTACACTGCGTCTTTCCTTTATCCTTTGACCTGCCTGTCGTGGATGGCTCTACAAGGAGCTTACGCTACCGCCAACATAGTTCTCCGTTTTATTGAGGCTCGCCGATTTCCTGTCCACAATAAGGCTGTACTATTCGACGGGGAATTATGCTATTTAGTTAATATTTTAATTATTGGCATTGTTACTTTTAGAGAATATTGTTCAGCTCTCGTTTCATGTTCTCTTTAGCATATTTCAATACATATTTAGTTCCGAAACAACATATTTTCGATAATTTATAGGATTCATTGGATAGAGGATAATTTCATTATAGGCTTCTATATATACAGAACAACACAACACTACAAACAGCAAATAGATCCACGTTCCCAACTGGATTCGAGCTGACAATCCTAATGTTCTTTTTCCTCAGATCTCGCCGTCGTAAATGTCTGAAATTCGGAGACAAATACGCGAAGAAACTTATGCCACTGTTGCATTCTTATCGCGTAACATTGACAGCCAAACATTCTAGTAACCTTTCTGTACCCTCCCCGAACCAAAAGGCATATTTCCATATTACTCGACGTACACGAGCACTCCATCCACTTCATCAAACAATTGGCTATATCACTTCCCTTCTCTGCCGCGCACAAAGCTTTGCTAGTGAGGGTGAAGGGGGCATTTCTAGGGGGGAAGGAGGAGTGCACTGCAGGGTGTCATTAAATCTGAGGGTAGAAACATATTGCAGCGCCCCAGGCTACAGGATAATAGAAACAACTGAGGACCATAATGCGAAAACTCACTTTGGATATTAGGTCCTCTACATCCACTTCTGGACGGGTGTTGTTGGCATTACTACTCTCTGCTGGATGCTTGGAAACACTGTCAAGATTTTAATCTTTCTTCGACTACCATAATTCCTTTATGCAGAATGTAAAATATTTACATATAATATGACTTTCTGTTTTCGGTGAATATCCTTGATTTTTTTTGCCTCATTTTCTAACTAATATATTTTCTCCTGGAGTTAAAGAGGGCCGATTAAAATACAAGCGAAGGCCGGCCGGTATATTTCGAATCCCGACTGGATATGCCACAGTTATTGTGTTTTAGGACTTGTCCGTTTGCCAGATATTCTAAAAACTAGAAAACATAACGTTTCGGGGACTTGATCTGTTTCCGTCCTCAGGTGAGGGGAGAAATGCTTATTCTGTTGAGCATCTTAGAAAGAGTTAATCTCAGTCACCGGATGATTGATAAAATCCTAATTTCCGGTAACTGAGGGTTATACATCGTCGTCAAAGCCCTTTCGGGTCTTTATATATTTGTATATATTATTCATCATGTTATTGTTATTATTTATTTAAATTAAAAATGGGTTTTTACTCGGTGGCAGTGGTATTACAATAAGACATAATACACAATAACACATATCACACAAACTACACAAACAATAAAGGACACACAATGAATACAATACAAATATAATTACAAATACAATTACAACTACAAAAGTTGTAGAATTATCCTGCCTCGAGAGTGCTGGTATTTTGTCCCACCATCATGCATACATTCGTAAAACACAACAGAACAGAACTAACGGAGATAGGAGGACAACACGCCCTGAGGAAGGAAAGTTAAATAGGGAGGAGAGTAAATGTTTTTTTTTATTCAGAATTATAAAATGCAGTCATCTGCATGACACGCAGTTGCTACTGGAATGTCTATAACAGGTTTAGCCCATTCTCTTTAGATAATTGTAATAAATGATAATTATTCCACGTCAGAATTTGGGTTAGTATTTTCAAAACGACAATAATTGTCGTATGTATATTTACACATGTAGGCCACTGGAACACGGAGGTGCGTCACAAGAACAGTGTTGCCCACCAGCAGCTGCACCCTGGACGGATCTGTTCTAGAATGCACCATACTAATGGCTGATTATAGCAGCAAGGCAAATTAGGAAGTTAATTTAAATTCATAATTTTTTATGCTGTGTTCTACGGCTGGTGTCAAAATTTACAGCAAGAACAGATATTAAAATAATACAGATTTTAATAAGGATGCTGGGAAGAGTACTCGATATACCGCCAGGCTACGGGCTGCACGACTTGACTGCTCAGAGTTCGAGTCCCAATGGGGGTCAAAAATTTTCATTTCTTCATTTCGTTCAGACCGTCCCTGGGGTCCACCCAACCTCCTATCCAATGTGTAAGGGGGACACTTTCCCCGGGCTTGGGCGTGACGCTGGCCACTCGCCTCCAGCTAGTGCAGAAATCAAGAGAATATGGATCTATACATCCACTCCCCCATACACCTTCATGACGTAGTGTTTAATTCGTTAATCAGAGGCACAACTGAACCTTTTGCAGATTTTAATAACGCCAATATTCTATGGATCTGGGCTCCACCCAGCCTCCTATTAAAAATTATTTGTGTGGGGGCGGTTCCCCCGGGCGTCATGCTGACCACTCATCTCCGTTTGGTGTCAAGGTAAAGATTGATGGAGACATACCTCCATTCCCCAGTACGTCTTAATGTCGTGGTGCTTGGCCAATACAGTACAGGAACATGTTTACCTTCCTTCTATGTTTTCCATGTTCTGTTTCGTGTAACATTTTGTTAGTACAATGTGGATATTTCACTGAGAATGTGTTTGAAGTTCGATTTCAGCCTCATGTAAAGTTTGGGTGTTACTTCCAGCTAACATAAAGCAAACTTAAAATGTAGGCTTCTGTTTAGGGCAAACCCACAATGGCAAATTTAACTGAAAATGACAGTGGCCGCGCTGTTTGAGGTATGAACCGCCTTCGCCCGCCAACTGGGATCGTGAGTTCGGATCCCACTCAAGTCATGGATGTCTATGTGAGTTTACTCTTTGTTTTGTCCTGGTCTAGGTAGCGGCTTTGTGACGGGCTGATCCCCGTCCGAGGAGTCCTACCGACTGTATATAAGATTAAGAAAGTAAAAAAGAGGCCAAGTACCACAAGGGCTGTAGAGCCATAGATAGATGGATAGGCAGCGCCATAGCCCAACCGTTTAGTCGCTGGCCTCCCACAGCGGCCCGGGTTAGATCCCGGGTCTGGTCAATGGGATTTGTGGTGGACAAAGTGGCGTTTGGGCGGGTTTTCTCCGAGTACTTCGGTTTCCCCTGCCAATCTTCATGCCACCAATTGCTCCACAATTACCCTCACCTATCATCTGGGGCTGGTAAAATAGGCCAGAAGTGGCCTCAGTACAAGGGACTTAGTCCCACCCCACTAGCAGTAAAAATAGATACTGATGTGAAACCTAAAGACAGGCGTCCACAACTCCCCAAATTGGATTTCATTTCATATTCTTTTTCACAGATCATGTAATAAAGAGTTTGTTTCTCAGTGACTCTTACAAATGTTCTATTGCTTCAGGCCACGGTGGTGTGAACCAGCTAGGCGGCGTGTTTGTGAACGGAAGGCCTTTGCCTGACGTCGTGCGGCAGAGAATAGTGGAGCTGGCCCACAACGGCGTCCGGCCGTGTGACATCTCTCGACAACTGAGAGTTTCCCATGGCTGCGTCTCCAAGATCCTCTCCAGGTAACTTACTGTCTTATTTCTATGTACATTTGGTCCATTTTCGTCCGTGCCCTCTTTCCCAGTAAGCCGCAAGAACTACATACGTAACACTTCCTGTTGTTTGCAATATCCGACCTTGAACCCGTCAATTCAAGTTAAATGCCGTTCTAAAAACATCGCATCATCTTCTGCAACTACGTAACATTTTAAAGGGTCGCAAGATATTTTGCTTTAGCGTTTTAGGATTGCTCTGCACATGCGCCCAAGGATCTTTATTTTCAAAGTTCAGTAAATTCTCTACCCAGGAAGAAATACCTACGTATTCACCTTGATCCAGACTCATGACCCTGGCGCTTAACCTCCACTTCCCCATACATTATGGCGCCGTTCGCTCAGGGGAAACTATAGCTTTATTCTACTGCTTATGCAAAGATAAATTTGTTTCGGTGCTTAACTAATTAAGCACTACTCCATGAAGGCGTATGGTAAAGTGGATGTACAGATCCATATATTCTTGGTCTCAGCAGTAGTTGGAGGTGAGTATTGCTTATGTACCTACCTAAATAATTACAGTTACAAGGCTGGATTCTAGAGGGCTCTGACGATGGTGTATAAAACTCAGAACTAAAACTTGTCTAGTGTTTGAGGTTAGGTTTTTCTAACGGACCCAACAGAGTAGGTATCTCCCATCTACCGATCTGAAGACGGAAACAGATCCAGTTTTCGAAACATTGTGTTATTTGATATTCTTGATAATATCGAACGATGTACAAACTCTATACTATGACCTCTCAGATTAATGACCTTTCATCTCGGATACTCTGTATAAGCTGGTGATATATAACGTACACAGATGATAAAGCGACGTTAAACAAATTGTGTAAGAAAGGCTTATTGAGGTATATGGATAACTATATCGAAAAAAATACTTTTCTACTTTTATTATAAAACTTCTTTTTATGCAACTTTGTTTACCACGGCGGCCCGGGTTCGATCCCAAGTCTGGTCAAGTGGGGTTTGTGGTGGACAAAGTGGCGCTGGGACAGGTGTTCTATGAGTAGTTCGGTTTCCCCTGCCAATCTTCATTCCACCAATTGCTTCACAATCACCCTCACCTATCATCTGGGGCTGGTACAATAGGCCAGAAGTGGCCGCAGTACAAGGGACTTAGTTCCACCCCACTGGAAATAAAAAACCTTGTTTATGTCCATCGAGGTTTTTAATCATGCTTGCCAGCTGCAGGGAATTTTTACATCTTTTGAGACCGTTTTACAGAGTTTGGAATAAAGAATGTAAGCAATGAAATATATACGTTACAGAGTGAGCGTAAGAAATTTTAACCACGACTGTACACTGCTAAATTGTAAGTGATAGTAGCCTTTGTTTACTGGGTCAACAGAGACTCGCTGCGGTCTGAGAAGTTCATGTGTTTCCACACGTGAATATCCACACGGCGGCACTTGGAGAGGAATGCCGTAGTATAGGCAGCAATTACTGGCCTCGGCAATAACCTCATTTATGTTTCAAATATAAATACGATAAGAGAACATGGCCGAAAACTGTGAATTTAAATTATGTTTTATATGTATTTTTTTCTGTTTCTAATATAAGTTCGTTTTGAACACATTTTTAACCACTATCAATTTTTATACGGGAAATAAATATAAACATTTGTGATTCATTCATATGAATTCTTTACACAATATGAACGTGTAATAGTAAGGTCATGTCTCTCCGTCCGAATATTATATCCCCGGTACTACTTGACTGATTTCGATTAAATTTGGTATTGTGCATTTACGCCAAGAATTGTTTAACTGGCTTAATATTGATGCCCTTTAGTGTAATAACACCTGCTTTACCTGAAGGTAATATTGAATTTACCGAATGTCTCTCTTATAATCACAACAGGAAACACAGGCCTTACTGAGATCTCAAATTTATTTTGAATATTATTTGAATACAGAATGTTTAATGAAAACAAGATTTATTTATCATTCAATGTACTGTGAACAGCTTTACAATAATGTATAAGTACCTGCAGCCCAATTTAAATTAATATTAGTATTCAACTACTTTTATTTTTGTTTTTGAAAGGTAAGAAAAGTTAATGTATCCCTGTAACAGGCCGTGGAGGCCCATAGGGTTGTGAGACGTCGAGGTTCCCACATTTTCTAGAAAATCGGCTCACAGATGGCGGTAAGGTTGTCAGCCAGAATATTCCTGGTACTCATTTCTGTTAGTGACTGAGTCGACCTTAGGGCCATAGTGAGGCTGGTAGGATAAGGTCAATTGAAAAAATCCACCTCATCGGGATTCGATCCCGCGATCTTCCGGCTTGTAGCATAGTGCCTCAACCAACTACGCTATTTCGTGCCCTCATGTACGTATTTGGAATGTACAATGAAGGTTGTCTTATCGACTTCGTACACACTTTATTGGAAGAAAATAAATATTTACTGTTTATTGATAGTTTAGGTAAGATTTATTTTTAATATACTGAATTGTAATGTTAGGGTTCATTAAATGTGTAGATATTATATGGTATAAATCAGTGATTGTCAACTTTTGTCAGTCCGCGTCCCGGTAAATTCTTTTTCTATAAGAAGATGCCATGGTATAATTGATGGCAGGGCCCGGCGGTTGAGAAACACTGTTATAAATCACAGATAAATGAAGAAGGGCTCTGGGATGCTGATTTTGGAGGGATGGTCTATATACATCAGCGCTGTGACGTCACATATCTAATGATATGAAGGGAGACCAATTCTATATCTCATTCCATATGATCAGTAAACAAATCCCAAAATCAGTGGGATATTTAAAATCTTACAGAAAAATTTTAAAATACGTGTACGTATATTCTTTTATGAGGTAAATTTTCCCATTCTTTTTCTGTCTGGTTTATGTATATAAGACAGGCCTAAATTTTGTTTCAGCAAGTTTTTGGCAACCCTGATTGAATATATTATAAACACAAATATTTCCTTATTTTCATAATACAGACTAAGGAAACTTGTTGCCCTTTCTTGAATTTCTTTTGTCCGATTCAGCCTTTGAAAGACAGATTTCTCTCGCATCTGTTTTAGAACAAATTTACATAATCATTTTCTTATTATACTCACATCATCTACGTAATCCTTCGAATGTCCAACGTTACAAAAATTCCCTAGAAGCCGGGATAGCCCAGTCGGTATAGCACTGGCTACGGGTTGGACAACCCAGAGGTCGGAGTTCTAATCCCAAGAAGATCAAGACTTTTCTCTGCTCCACGTCGTCCAGACCGGCTCTGGGGTCCAAGCAGCCTCATACCCAATGGATACCAGAGGCTCTTCCTCTAGGGGTAAAGCGACTGGGACGTGAAGCTGACCACTTACCTCCAACTAGAGCCGAAATAAAGAAAAAGTGGATCTATGCATCCACCGCCTCTTGTCGGCGAAGTTAGTGCCAACTTTAGCGGATAGAGGGTGTTGCGTGGTCAACGCAACGGATCCCCACGGTCATTAATCTCTGTTTTCTAGACCGGAACCGCTATTTCCTTGAACTAGTTCCTCAATTATCCTCGCGAGGCTGAGTGGACCCCGTTCCTGACCCACTACTTCTCAGAAAATGTGGTTGTGCTGGGAATCGAACCAGGGACCTCTGGATCTGTAGGCAGGGAGTTTGACCACTAGACCACAGAGGCGGTCCTTGTAAGTAGGTTATATATATATATTGTTATAAGATATCACGAAAGAAATTACAGCGAGCGTTTGCCCGTTGCATTTTCTTAAAATTGTGGAGCTGATAATCGAGGAGAGGAAGCGGTTCTGTTCCTGCACGAAGCAAACCCGAAACGTAAACACTTGAACTCGATTTTCACGTTGGTTTAGCCTCAAATCAGCGAGACCGCAATCAAGACAGAATTCCCCTTTAGGGCGTCATATTAGTCAGTAACGTTTTGTATGAAGACTGAGAAAATGGGCATGACAAATTGGGTTCATATGTTTTAGCTAGGTTTCGTGCTCAAACCATTTGTTCGCGGACTACTCTCCGTGCAAATTGGTAAGTTTAACGCTCCTCCCCCAAGAAGGGCGGATCCTCTGGTACAGTCACGGTAATACAAATATTGGAACTGTTAAGTTAATTTCTCATTTTTCTTACTAAGTAACACGTAATTTCTTCGTAACGTGTACTCTTCCCCAAGTATAATTAGAATGATCAAGTCAAGGAGGATGATATTTGCAGGGCATGTAGCACGAATGGGAAGGAGAGGAATGCATATAGGATATTGGTGGGAAAGCCAGAAGGAAAGAGACCACTGGGAAGATCAAGGCGTAGGTTGGTGGACAATATTAAAATGGATCTTAGAGAGATAGAATAGGATGGTATGTATTAGATTGATCTGGCTTAAGATAGGAACCAGTGGAGGGCTCTTGTGAACACGGTAATGAACCTTCGGGTTCCATGAAATGCTGGGAAATTCTTGAGTAGCTGCAGATGTACCTTTTCCTCAAGAAGAGCTCAGCTCCATAAGTAAGTAACACGTAATTGAGATTCGAACCTTAGCTGCTTTAGCCGCTCTCATTGCCCACGGGGGTAACCCTGGATGGGCCCCACACTCAGTTTGGATGCTGTGACAGAAAGAAGCGTACCTACTTCTGCAAGGAAGCGAACCATGATCTGCAAACCTGCTAGGCTATTCGTATGCTCTCTTAAAATTTTAATATCCTGCACATGTTTTCATTTTAACCTTTTCTTTTTAACTACGCGATAACTCTTGGACTCTTCTTTCACGCTTTCTCAAATCCGTAAAGTATACAGCGGGGATGGCTGCGAGATAAACTGCGAAACATATTATTGCAATCGGGACGTAGTTTAAAGTGGGAACCTAGAATTTTCCTATAGAAACTGAGAAAAACATCGAAAATATACGATCAGAACAGATGGATTCCGGACCTAGAATCGAAGTAAGGGCTTCATGAATCGAAACGCTACACAGTGACGGCCGGTTAATGCTATTATTATCCGTGATACTTTTGTGGTTGACTCGCTGCCCGCCTTCATAGGATCCGTGGCCAACAGAACATGTACTAACACATAATATTACTACCATTGTTAATAAGTTTGTGGACTGGCCGCAAAGCGTCGTTGCAGTGCACCACAGAGGATAGACTTGGGCACGATATGATGCCCTGTCAGTTCATCTCTCGTCACAGCAAGAGGCAGTTGTGTGCAAACAGTGTAAGCAGAACTACGGCCTCTATTGTAAACTACAGTTACATATAAGTGGCGGAAATTGAAAATGTGGCAGTTTGAACAACGGGCAAACATCAAGTTCTGCCCAAAACTATGCAAATCCCCTAGCGAAACGTTTGGCGTAGGAAGAATTGGCTGTTGCTACACGACAACGCCCCTGCACATCGCTCTGCTCTTGTCCAAGAGGAACTGGCAAGGCAACAGGTCACCGTTGCCACACCCTCCGCACTCACCTGATCTCGCACCATGCGATTTCTTTCTCTTTCACCGCGTGAAAGCAAAGCTACGTGGCCGTAGGTTTCAGTCCGAGGAGGTCGTCAATGCCACAAGAGACGCCGTACGGGAATTTCCTGCCAATATGTTTCAGCAATGTTTTCGGCAGCCATATCAACTTTGGCAGACTTGCATTGCGGCCAACGGCAACTATTTTAAGGGCCGATGTGGGTCTGTGTAAGTGTATGTGAATACCTTGTAATATGATGCGATAAAACCACAGTCCACGAACTTGATGACTGTACCACGTATATGCATACCTGGATTTGTGTTTAGTTACATATGAGGGTAGTTGTGTCGATGCTCCTTTAGTCCTCACAACTGATGAATACTTGAAGAGTTTAGGATTCGATACCAGTAACTGACACTGTTTAAATAGACCTAACTCCATGTATTATAGTCCTCCTTGAGGACATAATATTCTTTCAGCTGAACAAAAATTTTGTTTGAAACATGAAGCTTCATAACCGTATACACAAGAACCCTTACCTTGACTGTGTCCTGTCACAAAATAATGCAAGAAATACATGTCTCATTAATTTGTGGTATGTTGGCCGTTAACATAACAATAAAAAATAAACAAATCTAATTGCATACATTCGTTTATTTAATAACTGCTACATGTTTCGGTCCACATTTACGGCCATCTTCAGGCAGTTTCAATAAATATGTCTCATATTATTGAAATATAATATGGATCCATATTAATTATTATAATCATCATAATATACATAATTATTAATAAAATTATAAAATTTTAAAAATTCTCTCATCCCTACAATGTAAAATTCTGTGTTATTTGTCTGTAATGTAGGCGGAGTTTATCTCCCGGGGTTCGCTGTTGTGTTCATATGTTTTTGTTGCTATTCACGTATTATAATATTATTATTAGCTCTTAGTTTTTATATATGTTTCTTCTTGCCTTCTTGAATATGATTTTGAGAATTTTTTTTTGTCTTTAATATGTGTTGTATATTTTTATCTTTTGTTGGATATTTTTGTGTTGTTTCTGGCTTCAAAGTGGACTCTCATTAGAAATATATTGATAGCCAATAATCTGATTACAAGAACATATTCACGAAGAGAAATTTCTCGCAGGTCTGTATTAATTTTCATTCGTCCATATTGTTTGTATCCGTGAGGTTTGCCAATCGAAACCTTCCTCCTCGCGACTTATGCTTTATGTCTAGTCCGTCTTATCTGTTTAAAATACAGGCCTGTGACTCTGACCTTGTACCACTTTCACAATAGACTTATCCGAGGTGCAAAAATGTTGATATAGTGACTGTACAGGCATGGAAAGGAGTGTGACGAATCACGCATCTTTTGTTTATAAAAAGCGAAGAATAATGTTCTTAATGAAGCGTTTTAATACTTAAACACACACCGCAAGCCGAGCGAGGAGAATGGAAAGCTGATGAAATGAACAGATGATGTTCGGAAATGTTCTGTGTTCTAGTAGCGGTTACTTACGCTCATGCGCACAACCCTCTCTCCGTATGATTTATGAACGTACAGGCACAAGTGAATATCCTTTTTCTTCTCCAGTTACTGGAAAACTTCCAGGTATCGTGACCACACAGATTTCATCTCCTTCTTTGGCAAGTCAGATTTAAAGAGAAAACTGTGATTAATTAACTAGATTCCGTGGCGAGAGTTTTGATTTCTTTGCGTCTTTTTTTTTTTTGATGATTCGAGTTTTAATGAGATTGTAATGGTTGTTAATTGCTTTTCATCGTATTTACCACACATACCTGTAATATTAACTTACAACCGTCTTCACTTTCGTTGACCTTTGTATTATTATAAGTACTTATACCCATATAGGCCGGTCACGGTAGCCGAGCGGTCTAAGGCATGTACTGTCTTCGCTCGCTCGGAAGCCGGGATCGTGGGTTCGAATCCCACTCAGGGCATGGATGTTTGTGTGCGTTTTTCTGTGTTTGTGTACAGGTAGAGGCCTTGCGACGAGCTGATCACCGGCCCAAGGAGTCCTACCGAATGTGTAAGATCTAGAAAAACCGAAGTGAACGGAGAAGTTCATGGAGGTAGGCCTAGGCCCACTGGGGCTGTAGTGCCAAGGAAAAAAAAAAAAGAAATATCCATATACACTCCGACATAACAGTGTTTCTCCAACGATGGTATGAGTACCCTTAGGGGTACGCGAGAGATGTCTTAGGGGGTAGGTACACGAGCACAGCTGATCTGTCTGAATCTTTGTTGAATTTTTTAACTAATACGGCCGCCTCTGTCGTCTAGTGGTCAGAGTTCCTGGCTACAGATCTGGAGGTCCCGAGTTCGATTACTTGAAGATACCTGTATGCAATATAATTCATACGTATTCTTGGTCAGATCTGCAAAATTATTCTCGTGGTTCATTTAATTTCGTCTGAGAAATGAATCGATTCAGTGAGTTTGTCATCGCGTCACGACTGACGGCGCCTATGATAGTCACAGTAAGAGAATGAGCGAGTGAGCGAGCGAGTGATTTGATCGAGACGGAGTCATCTGACTGAATGAGTAACAGTCATTGAGAATACGTAATAGGTTGACGAATGGAAAAGTATCTAAAATCATATTTCTTAGTTCAAAAGTAGAATAAAGTACATACAGTGAAACTTATCTCACTCTGTGCATTGCATAACTGTCCCACTCACGACAACAACATGGCCGCTGCATCCCCTACGCTCCAAGCGCAGTTCTTAGCATATCTCGGCGAATAGGGTGAATCAGTGAGCTCTTTACTACTTCACTACAAAGTCCTGAGTACCTGATATCATGTAGGGTGTGTTGGTTAGTCAATAATGAATTGAAATGGTTACGAAATAATGTGTTCTTTTTTGAGATACTATCCCAACAATTATCTGAAAGTACTGAGAGAAACCACAGTAAGTATATTTTGTGTCCCAGACAATGTTCGAACCGAGTACATCCTGGATATACGTCCAGATTTGTACCATTGCGCCAACCTGCTCAATATGAGCTTTATTTTAGCTTACTATCTTCTTAATGTTCATAATCAACGCTCTGTTAATTCTTACGTGAGGGTGTTTTGAATACGTTATACTGTGTCATGTAAATCCATTGTTAGGCAACGTCCAGAATACATAGCAGGCCAAAAACACTGCAGCAGTGTTTTCTTTGCGTCACACAACAGTGGGTAGCGGTCACGTTATTTGTGTTTTCTGTAGGTCCAGCCAGCGCACCAATGAACGGGCTGGGTAGCAATCACATGACAATATTAATAAACGTGCATTCTTCAGGTGTTCCTCGTTCTATGCGGGTGAATACTCAGGTGGCTGGCCTTCCTTGAAATGGAACGCAACTGCTTACTTCGAAACAAATAAACTCAGCATACTTATTTTGCCATTATTCTGACTAAATTCTCACTTAGTAGTAGTGATTGGATAATATACGTTTATAAACTGAGGATCTTGGAGTACGCTTTTATTTGCAATTGAACCGTCTGTTTTTCGGGCGCCCAAGTGATCCATCCACAATATTTATATTCCAGTGTCCGATTTACTGTTATGCTTTTGTTATTCAATGACGCTGTCACTGTCTTAGACTACATAATATCGATCCATTTTATGTTCTACACAATATATACTTTCATAAGTTTATGTTGTAGTTAAATTACACCACTTATCTACATTACATATTCAAAATATTTAATTTCTTCAATTCATTAGTAATTCATGAAACAAAAACAAACTCCATGGCCTGTAGTCCGCAAACGAACTATACCGACCGAGCGACCGCCGCTTGTCGTCGAAGTTAGTGCCAACTTTTGCGGATAGAGAGTGTTACTTGGTCAGCGCAACGGATCCCCACGGACGTTAATCTCGGTTTTCTAGACCGGAGCCGCTATTTCCTTGAAATATCTCCTCAATTATCCTCACGAGGCTAAGTGGACCCCGTTCCAGGCCTACTACTTCTCAGAAAATTTGGTAGCGCCTGGAATCGAACCCGGTCCTATAAACAGTAATTCATAACTAATATTTTTTTCTTGATGATGTTTAACGTAAGAATGTGACACAATCATGGTCCAAAGCATCATTTTTGAGGCTGTAATTCTTTACGAGTTTGAGTAGGATTTTAAAAGTGTTTATAGTTCAACATTTAATAGAATGAAATAGATTTCTTGGACATGTGATGGCTGTTGTATCGACCCTGTCAGGGGATCAGATGTAAGGAAGATAAAATTTTCTGCTGTCAGACTTCTTACATTGACGTGAGGTGTTGAGAGGCGGCCAGATGGACGCGCAGACGGACAGGATTTCTTATGCTGGCGCAGCCAACCTTGAAGAATGACCACAAAGTAGAGAGAAGCCTCACCACTCCCACCGTTCCATAGGGATCGAAAATACAGTATTTTGTGGAAGTTGCTGACAGTGATTTATAGTCTAGTAGGCATTGAAATTCTTCTAGACTCACTCGCTTTTCAACCTTTTTAGCAAACTGACCCTAGAAACTTCTTGTTGAATTAATTCGGCGCTTCCGAAGTGCTGCACTGACCGCTGCGGACTCCACGGCCATTTGCTTGCCTGACAATTTTCTTTCTGATGCAGTTAGGAGTTTGTATATGTACATTTACTTATGACGTATTTTCAACTGCATGATTCATACACAGACTGAAGATGGCGTGATTATTTGTGTATATGCGGATGTCTGACCGCCTCTGTGGTCTAGTGGTCAAAGTTTCTGGCTACAGATTCACAACTCCTAGGTTCGATTCCCGGCGCTTCCACATTTTCTGAGAAATAATGGTTCTGGAATGGGGTCCACTCAGTTTCGTGAAGATAATCACGAGCTATTTCAAGGAAATAGCGGCTCCGGTCTAGAAAACCGAGATTAACGGCAGTGAGAAACCGTCACGCTGACCACGCGACAAGGGATCCACCAAAGTTGGCACTAACTTCGCCGACAAGCGGCGGTCGCTCGGTTGGTATAGTTCGCTTGCGGATTAAGGCCACGGAGTTTAGTTTAGGTTTATGCGGATATGTTTGCTGCACAGTTGTTTTAATTTCAACGGTGAACAAGGATAAGAAATGACATGTTCATGTTTAATAATTAACACTTCTGTATCCTATGTAAATAAGAGATTTTCTCAATTAAATAAATAAATTAGGTAAAACATTTAAATAAGTTAATATATATATACACACATAATCGGTGGCACGCGATAGCGTAGTTGGTTGAGGCACTATGCTACAAGCCGGAAAGTTGCGGGATCGAATTCCGATGAAGTGGATTTTTTTTAAATTTACCTCATCTTTCCAGCCGCACTATGGCCCTGGAGTCGACTCAGCCTCTAACAGAAATGAGTACCAAGAATATTCTTGGGTGTAAAGGGCGGCCGGCGCGAAAGGCTGAAAACCTCACCGCCATCTGTGAGCCAATTCTCTAGAAAATGTGGGAATCTCAACGTCTCACAACCCTACGGGCCTCCACGGCCTGTTACAGGAATAGCTTTACTTTACTTTTACACACACAATTTGTCTAAAATATTGTAACGTTCCGCCTAGGGCTGGAATATTTGAGATCAGAACGCATCCATTGCTACACAACGGTTAGCAATCTAACACTTAGGTTTTCACCGTTACATACGAATTGTTCGGGCAGACATATATTCCCGCGTTCGTTGCGTAGCAGCGGGCGGATTTAACCCTTCAACAAGGTATTCCTTATTCAGTCCGATGGCAAGTTCTAACAGCCCAACGTCGGCAAGAAGCCAGCAGAGTTTGGATTCGACTTTAGCAGGAGAGAGTTCTTATCCGACTAGAACAGAAGAGTTCGTATGTGACTAGAGCAGACGTGTTCTTATCCGACTAGAGCAGAAGAGTTCTTATCCGACTAGAGCAGAAGCGTTCTTATCCGACTAGAGCAGAAGAGTTCTTATCCGACTAGAGCAGAAGTGTTCTTATCCGACTAGAGCAGAAGTGTTCTTATCCGACTAGAGCAGAAGTGTTCTTATCTGGCTAGAGCAGAAGTGTTCTTATCTGGCTAGAGCAGAAGAGTTCGTATCCGACTAGAGCAGAAGAGTTCTTATCCGACTAGAGCAGAAGTGTTCTTATCCGACTAGAGCAGAAGATTTCTTATCCGACCAGAGCAGAAGTGTTCTTATCCGACTAGAGCAGAAGAGTTCTTGTCCGACTAGATCAGAAGTGTTGTTATCCGACTAGAGCAGAAGAGTTCTTATCTGACTAGAGCAGAAGTGTTCTTATCCGACTAGAGCAGAAGAGTTCTTATCCGACTAGACCAGAAGTGTTCTTATCCGACTAGAGCAGAAGCGTTCTTATCCGACTAGAGCAGAAGTGATGTAAGAAACGTCTATAGGACGTTATAAGTGGAGAATAACTGCAAGTGCAAGAGTAAAAGTGCCTGCCCAATAAATGTATTTGTTCAAATCCGAGAACGCACAGTTTCTTGTCGCGTTTCCTAACAAACAATCCACAATATATCCCTATCATGCAGGCCGCACGAAAATCACGTTAACCCAATGACGGGTGATAAGACGATTAGCAGGGAGAAGGATCAGCACCTGGCACTATGATATTCTGTATGAAATCTGGTTATTGTTATGTCCTGGGTCCGGTGGTGGCGGGGGGAGGGGGGTGTTCGTTGGCTGCTGTCTGTCGTCCTCGCTACTGTAGCCCCTCAATTCCGGCCCGGAAACGGAACAACAGATCCGGACATCCTTCGCCGGGAAACCCAGCAACCCGCCGGCGGCTGCCCCGCGTCATCCCTCTCTTGTCTTCCTCTATTTCTTGATTCGCTCTTGTTTTCGGTATAAACACGGTTCGAGATGGGAGTCGCAAGGCTACCAAGATACCAATTGTCAGTAGCATATGAAAGTTCCTGCCGAAATATTGCAATCCTTATCATTAAAATTAATCAGGAGTAGCTTTGGAAAACGAAGAATGAAGGAGAACATTTTGACCTAAGATAAAAGTAGTAAAGTACAGATAAAATTTCATAATGAGGGACTTCAAAATTACGACATTGCTTCGAATATAAGGTACAGTTATCCCTGTAACAGGCCGTGGAGGCCCATAGGGCTGTGAGACGTCGAGGATCCCACATTATCTAGACAATCAGCTCACAGATGGCGGTAAGGTTGTCAGCCTTACACGATGGCCGCCCTTTACCCCCAGGAAGTTTACTGGTACTAATTTCTGTTAGAGTCTGAGTCGACCCCAGGGCTATAATGCGGTTGGAAGTATTTAGTTAACTGAAATATCTAGTGTCCTCATTGGGAATCGAACCCGCGACCTTCTATCTTGTAGCTTTGTGCTTGAACTAACTACGCTAACGCGTGCTCCTTTCGAATATAAGACAAGTTTTACTCAGTTTCTCCCGTTCAAAAATTGAGGTCCGTCTTATATTTGAAATAATACAGTATCTATACGGTAGCTTATATTGTTGGCAAGATAAAATCAATTGGGATACGATGAGTGAGACATGTAGAAAGCATAAGAACATATATACTCACAGGCTTGGTTTTATGACATGTCGCAAGTTATTCTTCCCTACTTCTTCCTCTTCATCCCCCCTCTCTTTCACCGCCTCCCCTCTGAACATAATCGCTAAACCCCACCCCCATCAGACTATCAGTAATGCTTTCTTTCTTCATTTTTTATTCTTCCATGTAGAATGTTATGAAAGAGTGTACAAAAAAGAGAAAGCCTTTTAACCGCATTACATGTACACAGACTAAGTTGGTCGCTTCTATTTAAAAAAGGGAATATCAGCGGACATTGTTCTTTGCCTGTCGGAGAGGCCACCCTCCAACCGTAGGAGTAAAGCGGGAAGCCTAATAGCATGCTGGCCGCGTGCGGTGAAGACCGGAAGTGCGAAGAGAATTGGAAACGGAAGTGAAGTCATTTCGCGTCACGATACAGGATTGCCATGCTGGTGGCAGAGATAATAGACACCGGGGGTCGGACGATGACAGCTAAATCATAATTCAGTTATTTATCATCTTGATCATAACCATTATTGGATCTAGAATCATTTTTTTTATACCATAGGTCTGTACACATATCAGGGAAGTATTTCCATTAGGTCTATGTCTGCCTCCTATAGATGATTTTTTTTTCCCCATACAAGTTTCAGAATTTCGTATAGATTAAAAGAGGAACATGTTCTCTAGTAGAGCACGCATACATCTCAACATATACAAATTTCACCCTCAACACAATTGAAAATGCCGTCTTCTGGGATGTGGCGCCGTGTAGATATTGTATAAACCGACGTTTCAGAGGAACGTATCGCCTTCTACTGCGGCCATTCCTGGCCTATTGTACCAGCCCCAGATGATAGTTGAGGGTGATTGTGGAGCAATTGGTGGAATGAAGATTGGCAGGAGAAACCGAGGTACTCGGAGAAAACCTGCCCCAGCGCCACTTTGTCCATCACAAATCCCACTTGACCAGACCCGAGATCGAACCCGGGCCGCCGCAGTGGAAAGCCAGCGACTAACCGCTTGAGCTCTGGCGCGGCCTTTATATATATATATATATGGTTCAAGAAGTTGCTTTCTATAATAATCAATTCATCAACTAGTCTAGACCCTGATTCAAGCAAGAATCATACATGTGATTGCAGTTCAATGGTAGAGTGTGTGTGAAACTCGCAGCACCTGAGGATGGCCCGGTATGGTCGAAACATGTAGTGCTATATATGTTAATAAACAATTGTTGAGTTGACGGTGGATGTGTACACGCAAGAGGATGCAACCTTTAAAAATAACATATACATCTGATATTCTGTATAGTTCCCAACCGGAAGTAGCTATCGGGCCGTTGATATTCTAGAAGTTCCGGCTGCAAATCTCGGTACAGACATTGACTATCCTGAAAAGCATTAGTAGCTTCAGCCAAATTCCGACAGCACAATGTATTACTCCTTCGTAGTTCCTTCTTAATTCATTATTCATTGATCAGTTTATTCGAATATCATAATATCAGTTGTAAACGTCGTTAAATAAGCACGTAAGCAGAACATTGATTTCGGTGTAAGATTTGAGGTTTTCACGGCGGTGATTATGAAGAATGCCGTTTTCTGGGATGTGGTTCGTCACTCAAGGACTTTTGTACCCTGAAGATCGAGGCGAAATATTACTCCGAAACGTCTGTTCACACAAGATCTACACGACGCCACAACCTAGAAAAAAGGAATTCTTAATTGATTTTTGTTTTTATGCATTCCATATATAAATCTATTATTGGAAAACTAATAAAATAAAATTAATTATATCTTCTGGAATATAACTTTATGTTTCGGAAGAATTTGTTACCTCCATCATCAGGATAACACGTCACAATATTATGTTCCAGGGTTCCTTATCATGATCCAAGCTTTAAAAATTCGATATACTTTTGAAGGAGGAACGTATCGCTTCCATCTTCAGGGTAGACTTAAAAAGAAGAAATCCGTGGGCGAACCAGCGTTAACAGGTGCTAATGGACTCAGTCTGCTACATCACAGAAGACTGTTTTCTAAATTTTATGCAATTTTCTTCAGGCGCATTTCAGGATATTACTCTGAATCAGGTCATGGGAAATTCCTTCGAAATGTTACCTACCCTGCATTCTTAATCAGTTTCCTGTTACTTTTGACAGAGTTCTGAAACAAGCTAAGAATTAATCCATGTTCTTCCGCCCTTCTCATTAAGTTATTTAGCTCTTTATCAAGCATGATTATAAATTCTGATTTTTGAAAATTTTTGGTAAAGGATTCAATATGCTTTTTAAGGCAATATTCCAGCATATGGCTCCTGGAAATGAACCTCCAAGAATTTCAGACAAGATAACGAACCTCAACAGCCCACAATCGAATTCAGAACCTCCAAAACACGAAGCAGCTATTCAACCGTAACTTTCAGTGCACACAAACTCCGAAACGGAGGTCTCGCTATTTTATTAATCGAATTATTGTTACGACGGGACGAGGATTGGGGGGGGGTGCTTCCGTTGTTCCTTCGGCTCTTTGTTGACGCTCAAACAAACAGATTTGTATCTTACTTGCATTTAACTGCGTCATATCCGGAAGACTGACAAACCAAACGCATGACTGTGGCTTCGGCAGACGCAAAATTATTAGACTGTATCCTAATTAGCATTATCGGTATTTCCTTTGTTGTGTAGAAGGAATATACACAGACAGATACAACAGAGGTTTTATTGAAAGCGAGCGCGATATACAGCTCCACCTAATCTCTTTAATTGATAACATTAATAATTAAGGTAAACAAAGTGTAACGCCGCATGCTTTTGTCGTAGGAAGTTCAAAACGCAAAGTGAAGAGCGCTGAGAGCGGTGAGGGGGAGGGGGAACAGAGGTACAGTTGGGGTCAGATCGACTGATTCTCTGTAGCCAAGCAAACGAAACTGTGACTAGCGCCAACTGTGGGATATGAATTTCTATATCGACTTATCGAGTAGATACGTAAACAAGATCATAAACTTGACTACCTAAATTTTTGTTTAACTAAACTAATTTCTCGACTAGTTTTACTAATAAATTTGCTTATTAGCTGATCACAATGGCCGCACGGTCTAAG
Source organism: Cryptotermes secundus (assembly GCF_002891405.2). Taxonomy (NCBI): domain Eukaryota; kingdom Metazoa; phylum Arthropoda; class Insecta; order Blattodea; family Kalotermitidae; genus Cryptotermes; species Cryptotermes secundus. The sequence goes on along the minus strand of NW_019743001.1, from coordinate 155,973 downwards.
GCATGAACTGTCTTCGCTCGCTTGGAAACCGGGATCGTGGGTTCGGATCTGTTTCCTGTGAGGTACGAACTGAATTCTTATATATTATTCTTATACACTGCCGGTCACAGTAGCTGAGCGGTCTAAGGCATGAACTGTCTTCGCTCGCTTGGAAACCGGGATCGTGGGTTCGGATCTGTTTCCTGTGAGGTAAGAACTGAATTCTTATATACTATTCTTATACACTGCCGGTCACGGTAGCCGAGCGGTTTTAGGCATGTACTGTCTTCGCTCCCTCGAACACTGAGATCCTTATTTCGAATCCCACTCAAGACATGGATGTATGTTTGTGCGTTTATTCTGTGTTTAAGTAGAGTCCTTGTGACGAGCTGATCACCCGTCCAAGCAGTCCTACCGTCTGTAAAAATGATCATGAAACTGAGAAATCAGCTTGGTGCTCCAAAATGGGAGCGAGAGGAGAAACAGAAAAAATATTGGCACTTAACGATTAAAATAATTTTTTTTTTTTATTTACCTAATCCTTCCAGCCGCACTATGGCCCTGGAGTCAACTCAGCCTCTAACAGAAATGAGTACCAGGAATCTTCATGTGGGAATGAAAGGCGCCCGGTGTTTAAGGCTGACAACCTCACCGCCATCTGTCAGCTGATTGTGTAGAAAATGTGGGAGCCTCGACATCTCACAACCCTATGGGCCTCCACGGCCTGTTACAGGGATAATTTTACTTTTTTACATTAAAATATTATGTTCCTGTTTCAAATCACAATTATTGATGGACTTACTCAAGGAAGATACTGAAAAAATATTAATTTATTTATGATAAAATTATAGTACATGAGGCAGTAACTTTGATTTCAGTGTAAAGAACGCCTCTAGAGTCAAATGACAAACTCAGAGTGTGTTCTGTCGTCGCCTGTACTTCCCTATCCCAGAAACAGGACTAATAATAACATTTGAACAGACGAGACCGTTGGGAATACAGCAAACGCCATCCACTCACTCAAACGCGGGGCTTTGTTATGAAAATCGACAACACTGCCTGTGTGTCTGTACACCGAAGCTTTTGTAAATAATATTGTTTGTAAAGTTGTAATGTTATTCGTTTCGGGCTGCGGATCTCTGTCTGTTGTTTTCAATATTTCCCCGTTGTCTATTATCATAGACTCTTGGGGATTATGCTGTTGTTTTTGATGGTGGGATGGGGGTTGGTGTGGTAAGGGATGAATTTTGTCAGAGTGAGTGATGGAAAGGGGTAGTACCAGTATATGCTGATGATATAGATTGTCATGGGATACAGTGACGAGGGGTGGATGGGTGAATTTGGAACGCATACAGGGATATTTATGACGTCAGTTTTTTATTGGTTATATTGGCTTAATGACACATGGCTGGTAGGAGCGGATTGTTTTGTGTGTATTTGGTTTTATAATGGCATGAACGAAGCACATACTAATGGTTAATGAAAATGATTAGAGCAAATGCGAAATGATAACGGATGTTTTGAAACTGAGTGCTGCTTGATTAGGAGCGAAATATGACGACGCCATGTTGTGTCGTCATCGTTAATTATAAAAAAAAGTATTGTAATTGATAATATTCGATACTGTTATTCATGCTGACACTATGCCAAAATGGATACTGTCACATGCGATCAAAACCTTCAGATCTAGCAACTCAGGGACTTGCTGACGCAATAGAACCCAGCGAAACATTCATGTTAAAATATCGCACTAGTTGCTCCGTCCGTCTGCTAGCATTTCGTTTGAAGAAAGCCAAGCATATTCATAGGCGACAAAACCATCTTCTCGTATCAGAGGATAAGGACTATTACCGCAAGGGTTTCAGTTAAAAAAAGATCTATGGTCGTGAGTCTCAAGGAGCTTGACTCTATCTCGCTAGAGTTGTTACACTTTATAGTCTGAGAATATCTCATATCGCTTGTAAACGCGATAGCTCTTAATTAAAATTAATTAAAACTAATTTATATTAATTAATATCTCAATATTGTCCTTTCGGTTGTCGTCCCTTCATTTAAACATTTGTTTGAGGGCTCGTTTTTCATTTATTTGCGCAGTATTCCTTTTGCGGAGTGGGTGTTATGGGTGTTATTTTGTAGTTCGTGTAAGGATGTTGATGTTGTGTTATCAGCTTCGTTATATATATGCCCTTTTGCCTGTAGGATTTTCTCCTGATTGTGTAATAGTGTTGTTAATCGGTCTGGTCTAGAAAAACCGAGCTTAACGGCCGTGGGGATCCGTTGCGCTGACTACGCGACACCCTCTATCCGCTAAAGTTGGCACTAACTTCGCCGACAAGCGGCGGTCGCTCGGTCGGTATTGTTCGCTTGTGAACTAAAGGCCACGGATTTATTAATCGGTCTGTATATGTAATATAATTATTAACAGATTATAGCTTCTGTTCTGATCACAGAAACTAAACGTTCAACACTACTAAACAAAAGCCTACAATTCGATACGATCTTATGCTATTCTATGCCTTCACAACCTATTTCATCGCATCCAGATATCCACGTTTCTACAAGCGGAAAGTTTTCAATAAAGTACAATATGCATACATTCCCTCCAACCCCCACAATCTGAGTTACGTTCAGTACCAATGTACATCCATCTCTCTATGTATAAATTGCTGTTGCTTCCACTTAGCATAGAGAATACGCGAAACGTTTCGTTTCTCTTCAGTTTCTTAATCTCAGACATTCAGTAAAACTCATTGGACGAGGGATCAGCCCATCGCAAGGCACTGCCTACACACAAACTCAGAATAAAAGCAAACATCCTAACCTTGAGTGTGATTCGAACCCACGATCCCAGTGTTCGAGCGAGCGAAGACAGTTCATGCCTTAGACCGCTCGGCCACTATGAACGGCAGTGTATAAGAATAATATATAAGAATTCAGTTCGTACCTCACAGGAAACAGATCCGAAGCCACGGTCCCGGTTTCCAAGCGAGCGAAGACAGTACATGCCTTAGACCGCTCGGCTACCGTGACCGGCAGTGTATAAGAATAATATATAAGAATTCAGTTCGTACCTCACAGGAAACAGATCTGAACCCACGGTCCCGGTTTCCAAGCGAGCGAAGACAGTTCATGCCTTAGACCGCTCGGCCACTGTGACAGGCCCACATTACATCAGGGAGACTTCATTCACACTCTGCTGGTTAGGTTACTGCATTTCACCTGCTCTTCCTTCCGAACGGTTAACGTATGTTAATACCAGTAAACCCAGCAGCAGATAATCCTACTCAAATGTTTTTTTTTTTTAGAGATGCAGTTCCACATAGAGACTGCTTGTCGTGACGTAGGAAATCCCATGGAAGCTGTATATCGCCTAACCAGCCATATTAATACTTTCGTCTAGAATATTCTGTCATTATTAGGTACTGAAATGTGGATTTTAGTATCGGCCATACTGAAAGATTTTAATCAGTTGACAGTTTGAAATTTACCAATTCGATAATCCAGTAGCTCCAATATTAAAATAAACTAGTCCTACTTCATGAAATTATCGCTAATTTGAACTGGCATAAAATCATTACTAAATCCCATAACGACATTCGCTGTCACGAGTATGAAATTTATTACCTTACTTGAACAAAATTTCCCTCCGAAGCCTTCATTGGAAATCTTTCCAGATTTGCCTGAAGTACCAGCTTTGTCGCAGAGCGATGACTGTAAAATTGTTAACTGATTTGTGGATTTATCGAGTGGATTTATAAATGAAACCCTTTTCTTTAATCTTTGGCTTTATTTTTCTTGGTTTGAAACGCTCTCTGAACTCATGCGTCTCAAATGCAGAATTGGCCGTGACGGCAAAATGTTTGAAAACATAAGCATCTTTGTTAGCATCGTGCGTTTTGTAATGGCTACTGTCACAATGAAATCCTTCAGTGAAACGAAACAGTATTCGTCATGTTTGATATGTGAAGTTACTTAAGAACAGGCGAAAGTGGGGCATTCTCTATTTGAGTACTTACGGCTGTCAGAATTTTACACACAGGAGAAAAACATATAGATAAACAATAATAATTGACCTTAATTACAACTTTATTGCAGAGTAATTTTTGTAAATAATCTGTTGATCCCCCTAATTTATTTCTATTACTTTTCTCTGATTCCAACTTAAGTAATGAATATAAATAAAAGGCAGGTAAAACATAAATAATATATTGTAACGTTTATGAGAGACTGCGGACGGGTTTTCGATTGGTAATTGGATTTATTGAACTCTTACAAATTGTAATTATAAGTAATTATAATGATATCGCTAATTCACACAATGTACTATTCACTACAGCAAGTATTAAGCTTTTTAGTCTGATGTGTCTTCACCAGTCGTTTTCTGGTAGCGGCTTCCAACACCATAATTTCTTCCGCTTCTGTGATCACGCCCTTACTGGCCGACGACCCGACCTGTCGGCTAAGACTAAGTGCGTGCTGTAGTAAATTGTAGTGTTTGAAGTACCGTTAGAATTACAGTTATTTGTAGTTACAATCTGTAAGCGTTCAATAAATCCAGTTACGCTTCCCGGCACCTCTTGCAGTGACTCATACACGTGAGAGTATATGCATACCAGTTTTCCTTTTGTTTTTATTTTCTTTCAATTGAATTAAATATTTGGCTTTCTGAACATATGCCTACATTTTTTTTTTTTTTTAGAAAAATGTAACCAGACAACGAACGTAGAACCCACGTTTCAGCTGACTCAGTTGTCCTTGTATCTGATCGTCCAATTTTCGCATGCATAAAACAGNGAAATATGCCATAACATTATAAAAATATAATTATATACTTTTCAATGTCCTTTTGTCTCCGTTTTCTTCTTATTGTTCTACAGTTCTCTTCGACTTTTACTTAGTTTCATATTTATAGCGTTTTCATATAGTACGGTGTTGTCACATGTATTAGTGATTATAGACGGGGTTTGGATTGGTGAATATATTTATTGGCCACTTATAGGTCGTAACTTCAACTAACTACAACACTGCTGTTGATTTCTACACTACACTAAGTCTTATCAACCTACTTTCACTAGTCTTTACTCGGCAACAGCTCTCAACAATGGCTATTCCTCTGCAACGTCTTCACTAGACGCTTCCGTTGCCCGCTGGTTAACACTCCACTGTAGCACCAATTGTCTTCAAGGCAACTCCTCGGCACGGACAACGCAGAAAGTGCAACCGCTATGATTGACTAGTCGCGTTTACTGATACGTTGCCTAGCAATTGATGCCCTACTATTGCGCGCGTATGCTTCCACTGGAATGTTTACCGAGTCGTTGCCTAGCAGTGGGTATCACGTCACATTATATTAAAACTTAAGTACTTAAAAATGATATATATTTTATTATTTTGTTATGTATATTTATTTTATAATCTATGTGGTTTCCCCCTGAAATATAATGGTTTAGGAAGGCAATAATGGGGATTTTGGTAAGGACAGTAAGTTAGTAAATTATTTATAGAAATCAAGAGAGTAAGTAATGAATTTTTATAATTTACAAAAAAAATTGTACTCAAGTCTGTTCTCGATATGCATATTTTTAGGATGCCGAGGTGTAAAGAACGCCTGTAGAAACCGTGTCCAGTCCGGTACAAATCACGCCTTTTCTTTCATGTTTGTCTCTCATAGACAGAAGTGACTGTTCTAATTCTTAACAGTAAATATGTTTCGACGGCGCAGCACTACACGAGCACAGAACAATGTTTGTTTATTTCTGCAGTTTCCTAATTACCGTGAGCACTTCCGTCTCTCTCTCTCTTGAGTGCGCACCTGTCTTGACGACCGCCCAGAACGCAAGGAATGTTCGCCTAGCAACTTTTTACTTTGATAACAAAAGCAGAAAGAGGCAAATATTTAAAAGCCTAGATCAGTTGTCTCTCTCCTGCGGGATCCAGCCGACAAGAGCACAATGCGGCCCATTCTTCTCCACCACAGTATTTATGCGTCAGTTGTAAGAGGTTTCAAATACAGGATAATGATGATGATGATGATGATGGAATTTAGTGCGGACTGTTCCAGATCTGAATTCGGTTCTCGCTTAGTGAAATTTTGTCTTCCTATTTCTTCATCAACGCTGGCATTCTGGTCGCTTGAATATAAAAGCTTACATGTGACGTTATAAGCTCATCTGGCCGCGCCATAGCTCAAGCGGTTAGTCGCTGGATTCCCACCGTGGTGTCCTGGGTACGATCCCGGGGTCTGATCAAGTGGGATTTGTGGTGGACAAAGTGACTCTGAGGCAGGTTTTCTCCGAGTACTTTGGTTTCCCCTGCCAATATTCATTCCACCAGTTGCTCCACAATCACCCTCACCTATCATCTGGGGCTGGTACAATAGGCCAGAATTGGCCGCAGTACAAGAGACTTAGTCCCACACCACTAACAATAAAAAAAATATAAGCCCATCACATGATCCCTCTGTGAAGGTACACCCTTTTTTCCGTAGGTGATAAAGAAATTTCTAATTAATTTCACTGTACATTTTACTACGCATTTAGCTGACTGCTGTGCCACTGTATTTTAATCTACATGCCAAAGAACAACTGAGTAAAAGCTATAAATCCCCCAATTCGTGATGTGTTCCATTCTGTCTCGGATGGGAAACGAGGATCCTGAGTTTTATATTTTTCCTCAGGCCTCCTACCGAACGCTGGGATAGTGCCTTGAAATAGGCCAAGGTCACTCCTTTCTCCATCCTTTCAAATAGACTATTTGATGAAGAAAGCAGTCTTCTTTGATTTGGCACCGTGTATATGTGGTGTTAACCGACGTTTCAGAGGAACGTATCTCCTACATCTTCAGGGTAGAAGGAAAAATATAAGAAATCCTTCTACCCTGAAAATTGAGGCTATACGTTCCGCCGAAACGTCGGTTAACACCACATATACAAGGTGCCAAATCCCATAAGACTGCTTTCTTCATAGTCACAGCCGTGAAAGCCTCAAATCTTACATAAACTATTTGATGCCATATCATTTCAACCACTGATACATTCGCTAAATAAATAATAAATAAAATAAAATTAAACGTGATGAGGCGAGTTATCAATTTATACTCTTTAATAATGTGTTTATGCATATAAATTTCTCTGTTGCACATTCGGGCATCTTTATAGTCTCCGTTTGTAATTTTTGGCAATTAAACAATATTTCATGTACGATTTGTAGGTAGGTATGTTTGCAGTCAGCGTCCATACAATGAAACTAATCCTTAGCTTCGATAGTTTCTTAACTACTGACGTCAGCCCTTAAGCTGCGTATAAATTACGCACCACTGGCGTTGTTTCCCGTGGCACAAAATACACACATCTTTTACTCTTTATCGTGTAGTTCTGTTGTTTTTCTAACCTCAGAATTTAAATCGCGCTCGAGTTGGTAACACTGGGAACAATACAAATATCCCATAGCTTCTAGTGTCCATACCAACTATTTAAAGGTTGGTAAGTTAATTCAAGAAAGGGACATTCTTACGAAAACATTGCCTCACTTTTCTAATAGAATAAGGAGAGTAGGATAGTAGCAGAAATTGTCCCTAATTTAATCCATATTGAGAGAAAATAGGAATGTCCCGTATTTTCCGTGAAGGATTGTGCCTGTTAGCCGTTAATTTCGGTTTTCTAGACCGGAACCTACACACATTTTTTTCTTCCTTGGCACTACAGCCCCAGTGGGCCTAGGCCTACCTCCATAAACTTCTCCGTTCACTTCGGTTTTTCTAGATCTTACACATTCGGTAGGACTCCTTGGGCGGGTGATCAGCTCGTCGCAAGGCCTCTACCTGTACACAAACACAGACAAACGCACACACACAAACTAAACATCCATGCACCTTTACCTTTACCTCGTGAAATTTTAATGACTTTAAGACTAGAATTATTATTAGACTGTTGTTAGCCTTTACGAACTTGAGATACTGAAATATTTCAATTTCCAGTAATTCCAGCTGACCTCTTCTTATACGTAGATCCTATGGGCCCTGGAGATGGTGTATAACAATCAGAATTACCGGATTTTTGGACTTTGTTCATTGTCCGATATTCTAAAGAGCATTATGTTTCGGTAACTGGATCTATATTCTTCCTAAGGCGAGGGGAACTCATCCAGTGATTGAGGTCAGCTTTTTCAAACGGACCCAACAGAGCAGGTGTCTTTCACCCTCTCATCTGAGGACGTAAACAGATCGAGTTTCCGAAACATCGTGTTCTTTATAATATTTTTGATAGACGAAGTCAAAAACCCTATAATCCTGAGGATCTTCTTGTGGTTACAAAGCACTCTCTCTCAGTGAGAGCCGCCAGCCTGTCTGTGTAGGTTAGACTGCACTGAAACGCGGGACCCACCAGTCTGTGTGTGTGTGTGTGACTGCTCGAAGAGACGATTAATGCTCCGTTTTTTAACGTTTCATTAACTTTAATTATGTTGCGGAAGTAGAAACACAGCAAGACACGGGGCTTGGGGTTGGGGAGACCCGAAACTTGGGAACAAACGTCTGCTAGTACAATCAGCTGTTGTCTTCAGCTTCACGTGACACAGGGCTATGCAATGACTTCGCTTAACATGTTCGGCGTTATTGTTACAATGAAGTAATTTACAGCCATCGTTAAAATAATGTTTAGGGTTAGTAATTGATTGAAGAATGCCGTCTTCTGAGATATGGCGCCTTGTAGATACTTTGTAAACCGATGTTTCAGAGGAACATATCGCCTCCATCTTCAGGATATAAAAATCCGCCAGCGAGGAACAAGCGTGAGCAGGTGACTGCATCCTCGCTCGCGGATGGAGGCGATACGTTCCTCCGAAACGTCGGTATACAAAGTATCTACAAGGCGCCACATCCCATAACGGCAAAAGTGAGCAACCGTTATTTACTCGTCGTTGCTAAGCAATGACGCTTGCGTTGTCACGCTTGCTTGAATTTGGGCACTTCCCACAACGGGGTTCTTCATAGTCACCGTCGTGAAAACCTCAAATCTTACATAGGACTAGTTTATTCAGTTGTCTTGTAAGTTATGTAACATTCGTCGTGGTGAAGGTAATGGAGTATATATATATATATATCGGTTGAGGCACTATGCCACAAGCCGAAAGGTTCCGGGTTCGTTTTTCTATGAAATCGTTGCATTTTTGAATTGACCTAATCCTTCCAGCCGCACTATGGCCCTGGGGTCGACTCAGCCTCTAACAGAAATGAGTACCAGGAATCTTCCTGGGGTGCAAAGGGCGGCCGGCGCGTAAGACTGACAACCTCAGCACCATCTGTGAGCCGATTGTCTAGAAAATGTGGGAACCTCAATATCTCACAATCTTATGAGTCTCCACGGCCTGTTACAGGGATAGCTTTACTTTTTGACTACTTAAGACTAACCCAATACCTATTTTCGTACATTGACAAGGCTCCCGGCTGTAAGTTTCATGAATCGTTGATCGAATCCCGGTGTGAGTCGACATTTTTCTCTTCGCCGCGAGATCCTGAAAAAGTAGTCACCGGTGCTTCCTATTCTGGAAGAAAATCGGCCGGAACGTGAAGCTAGATACTCGTCTCCATCAAATACCCAGGGTTATATAATATTTTTTTGTTTCTTGCCTTATCGTGGTGAGGGGGTCTGAGTATGCCAAGGACCTTGAGAGCTATACCAGCGGTAGCGTAGCTACTGGCAGGCCTCCCTTGCTGGACAGGTCAAAGGGTAGGCATCAGACGAAGAGAGACACCAAAAACTGATGCCGGAAGCAGCGTCATCAACAGCGACTTGAAGCACAGAGCAAATGATGCTCGAGATGGTTCAAGTTCGTACAGTAACAGGCGTGACCAGAGTGGTTTGAAAGAGGAACTGTTTTGGAAAAGACTGTGGACCTGTCGTCTGACAGATTACTGATGAATGAATGAAATGAACCTCCTTTATTGATAATCAGATACTACAATCTTTTAGTCAATTTGCTGTCTTGTTTACAATTAGTTAAGTATGTAGTACTGAAGCTGTAGACCATACAAGAACTGAAAGTTCACAGTCGGCTGTAGTGCCAATTCTTTGCTCTTTCTATCCTGTGAAAGTTATTGGTAGAGTGAATATTTGGAAATATTAGAAATGTCGGGTGTCTCAGTCGTGAACTCCCCCTCCCCGCCTCCCCCCGTGTCCACATGTGACGAGTTTCTTTTCTATGAATGTGGCCTCTGTTATCGCGCGGTAATTAGGCAGGTTCCTGCTGCTTTAGGATTGCCTTTGGTCTTGCCGCTTCATCGCCAGATGGAAGCACAGCCCCTTCTCCCTGGATGTACAGCTGGCCAAATAAGCAACCCTCAGATGCTTCTCGGCTTATTTCACGATGCTGTTACACTTGAATTAAGCTGGATATACAGGATGTCCCAGTAGAGAAGGTCAATATTCTGAGAGGTCATAGTATCGGCCATTCTAAGCAAAAATTATTATGTACATGTGCCCTATTCCTAACAGTTTCCGAGATAGTTATTTCACTATACAGTTCCAAAACTGTTTATAAGAAAGAGATATTACGTCCTGTTTCTAATTCCGGTATTTATTGTTTAAAGTGACAAAGTTGGTACAGTTTACCTAGTATAATACATTTTCGAAAATTCCACCGTCAACACCAATGCACTTCGCAACTCGTGTGAGGACATGGCGTGTTGCTAGTCTGTACAGTGTACAGTGTACTGTGCAGTGAAATAGCTCTGTCTCGGTGCAACTCGTGTGAGGACATGGCGTGTTGCTCGTCTGTACAGTGTACAGTGTACTGTGCAGTGAAATAGCTCTATCTCGGTGCAACTCGTGTGAGGACATGGCGTGTTGCTCGTCTGTACAGTGTACAGTGTACTGTACAGTGAAATAGCTCTATCTCGGTGCAACTGGTGTGAGGACATGGCGTGTTGCTCGTCTGGACAGTGTACAGTGAACTGTATAGTGAAATAGCTCTATCTCGGAAACCGTTCGGAAGGGGATTCATGCAATTATACACTTTCTTGCTTAGAATGACCGGTACTATGACCTCCCAGAATATTGACCTTTCCTTCTGGAAAACTCTGTATAGCTTCAATTTTTAATGAACATTTTTGTCAGAAACATCACTGAGACCTACTCTTAACAAGATGGACGAGAATATGGTAATCCCACATGAAATCAATTAGATGGTATGCTCCTTATTAGTCTAATGTTAAAATAGATTTGTTGTAAGATTTTAAATTCATACAAATTGAATATTAAAATTACAATTATGTGAGACATGTCGCCATGTAAATTGGTAGATACCCTCCAATGTTTCGAGAGGACTCACTGCGTTCATCTTCAGAATAGAAAAGTAGGCGATTTTAGATTCCTCCAGCGATAAATGTTAAGATTCCGGTCCTCTGATCTCAAGACTGAGGCATCTGTTTACTCCAAAATGTTCGTAGTAACTATCCACGGGTTTTTATATTTGATATTGTATTTATTGACCATTTTTTAGGGGTCATAACAACAAACAACTATAACACTGTTGCTATTTCCACACATTAAAGTTCACTAGAGCACACAGTCTAGTGTTCTTAGTCTGTTATTAGACGTTTCCTGATAACGGCTCCAATAATTGCTATCCCTTTACCTCAGACTCAAGTACTTTCTTCACAGACTCCCGTACAGAACTGACTACCCTCGTACGTTTTACCTTGCTTACAACATCCCGACACGGACCACATAGAAATCACAGCTCTTCTATTGTTGCGTTCGTGCGCTGCGGGAACTTGTTTACCGAGCTGTTGCCCAGAAACGGCCTAGCTTTTGTTACGTACACTTTCAGTGCTCACATGTTATAGGCCTTTCGCTGTTGGCAAGCGAAGGAACTGAACTGAATTATTATTATTATTATTATTATTATTATTATTATTATGTTCTGGAAATTGTTGGTCTCCGAGTTCCTGCTCAGTATATCAGAGACTTTGCATTGTTCAATATTTGCTCCTCATCTAAAAACTGTCCCTCTGTTAGATGTGCATCAACTGCTAATGTTGTTTGCAAGGACGTTGACGTACTCGGAGCCAGAAAAGTTCTCCCCAAACGTTTTTTTAAATATAGTGTAATTGTTATTATTATTATTTGCATGTGCAATAAACAACAATTAAACTGAATTATTATTATTACTATCCTCCCTGAAAATATATACTTTTCATTTCTCAATTAAATATTTATATGTTTCGTTTCTCAGTTCTCATTAACACTTAGATTTATGTTAATGGAATTATTATTATTGCTGTTATTATAATTTGTTTACTGCATTATTGTGTTTTCCTCCAGTGCTTGCCTGTGATATGTCATTGACTTTAAGTTGTGTTTGTCCATAATATAATTACTTGTATCTACCCTGTGCTCTGTCTGTAATTGTCCTTGCGGTTGTTTTTTTCATTGGCGCTCAGCCCCAGTTGGCCTAGGCCTACCTCCATGAAATTCTCCGTTCATTTCGGTTTTACTAGGTCTTAGACATACTTTAGGACTCCTTGGGCGGGTGATCAGCTCATCGCAAGGCCTCTACCTGTACACAAACACAGAAAAACGCACACACACAAAATAAACATTCATGCCCTGAGTGGGATCCGAACCCACCATCCCGGTTTCCAAGCGAGCGATGACAGTACATGCCTTAGACCGCTCGGCTACCGTGACCGGCAGTGTATAAGAATAATATATAAGAATTCAGTTTGTACCTCACAGGAAACAGATCCAAACCCACGATCCCGGTTTCCGAGCGAGCGAAGACAGTTCATGCCTTAGACCGCTCGGCTACCGTGACCGGCCTTGCGGCCGTTGACTCGGCACATAAATAATAAAGAATTGAATTAAATTGAATTATTGCTCTAATTGACCACTGGCTGTTGAGCTCAGCACTGAATTGAGTTATTATTGTTTTGTTGAGTGGAATAACCAAATTTGACATAAAACATTTTTTTCTGATGTTTTTGAATTGCAGATATTACGAGACGGGGAGTTTCAAGGCGGGCGTCATCGGCGGAAGCAAACCTAAAGTAGCGACTCCTCTTGTAGTGGACGCTATTGCCAACTACAAGCGTGAGAACCCCACCATGTTCGCATGGGAGATCCGGGATCGACTGCTGGCTGAAGGAATTTGTTCGCAAGACAACGTCCCTAGCGTCTCGTCAATAAACCGGTGAGTTTCCTAACGGTAAAGCTATCCCTGTAACAGACGTCGAGGGTCCCATATTTTCTAGACCATCGGTTGACAGATGGCGGTAAGGTTGTCAGCCTTACGCACCGGCCACCCTTTACGCAACAGGAAGATTCCTAGTACTCATTTCTGTTAGAGGCTGAGTTGAAACCAGGGCCATAGTGCGGCTGGAAGGATTAGGTCAATTGAGAAATTAAATTACCTGATTTGGAATCAAACCCTCGATCAACTACGCTACCTAGTGCCCTAGTTGTCTAAGAGAAGTCTGAAGTATATAAAGAGGGCGTAACTAAATTATTAATATGTACTCAAGTATTGATCAGAAAATATTTTTATCGCTAGTAGGGTGGGACTAAGTCCCTTGTACTGCGGCCATTTCTGGCCTAATGTACCAGCACCAAATGATAGGTGAGGGTGATTGTGGAGCAATTGGTGGAATGAAGATTGGCAGGGGAAACCGGAGTTCTCGGAGATAACCTGCTCTACTTTGTCCACCACAAATCCCACTTGACCAGATCCAAGGTCGAACCTGGGCCGCGGCGGTGGGAGGCCCGCGACTAACCGCTTGAGCTCTGGCGCGGCTTTTCTGAAAGTAACAGGACTGTTCCTAGAGACCCTCGCCTTTATTACTTTGCTGCAAGTCATGGCTTATGACATGAGACGAGGCAAAGTAACAGGGGATGTAAGTTACAGCACAATGAGATGGTCGCAAAATAACAGGACCCTGTCTTGCGTTCTGTACTGAGAGTACCATGTAAATATTGCTTTCATTCCTGTCATACATTGTCATCATGAATGATCGAATGAATATCCTGAAAGTCACGGGTTCTAATATCAAACCGGATATCTGATATCCTTACTGATGCTTTTATGTTATGTTTTTACCGATCCCTCCAGGAAACTGATGGTACATTAATTACTTTTTCTTTAAATAGTGTCATATTTCCTAATTTGTTATTCGAATCATCATAACATAATTATCTATACACCCTACGCAGGTAAAAAGACACTAATCAGTGATTGATTATAATCATTATATATTCGTTTTCAAGTAAATTACTTCTAACCTAGTTCCGTCTCTCAGTGCTTGATACCAAGTCGTATAATCATACCAACAACAATAAATGATGTATTTTTATATTTAGTGTTTTAAAAATGAACCAGAATACGGCAACCTTCACATTTCTTTCAGAATCTGAATTTTAATTCTTTCAGCCAGTCTCCACGTACCCTATTTCAAGAACTTCTATTAATAAAAACAAGCCCCTCTGTTCTGAAGTAGTGTGTGAATATGGAGATACACCTCCACGCGTTCTGACTGAGGTGATTGGTCAGCTTTACCCTTCGGCGTCTTCACCTCTGTTGGAAATATAACCGGCATTCTATAGATAGAAGGTTGCATGGGTTGCAGGGCCGGTGTAAACACTGAAATGGGACGTAAATCAAACCTTGATTCCCGGGTCGGTCATCTTCCAACCTATCCTGGCTTCTGTTGCTGGTAATCCCAGACACATATTATAAACAGAGAAGTAATCAGAGTGCCTGAGGGAGAACTCCCTTCCGTAACATGAAAAATGTCAATGCCGAAGCAACACATCTAAAATTTTAATTAGTGTCTGCCCTACGAGCTGGATGTATTTTCATTTCTTTGTTGAAGCCTGGTACATCTACAACCCCCAAGACACCAGTCCATTAAGCTACATCAGCGGGTAAATCTGCAGGAGAATTGGAAGTGATTAAGTTTATTAAAAGCGACTTCAGCAGAAAAGGGCGCGATCACAGATGTTACATGTGACCGAGGTGTCAGGAGGGGGTGCTTTCAACTGAACATACAAGGGGTAGTTCTGTCCCCAAGAGAACATTTGTACAGAAAGTACTGTACCCTGGGGAAAGCCACATTTCGAAAGGGCATACAAACTATTCTTGTACTTTGATTACAAATATGTTAACTTGATGGGAGTTTGTTGTTCTGAAAAATAATAAAAATAACATTGTTACAGACCTTGTAGCAGTGCTGTATGTGGCACTCAGGGATCTCCCCATTTCGGATCGTGAATTTACAGTAATTTATCTCAGGACATGATTTACTTCTCGTTAGATTATAAAATTATTTTTCAAAACACAACGTTTCGGAGACTGGATCTGTCTTCGTCTTCGGGTGAAACCTACTCATAGGGCCCAGTTCGATAGAGCTACTCCTTATCTCCTGAGGTAGGCGTCAGGCGCTTATGGCTGACAAACTTACCCCTAACTGTTAGCCGACTGTCAATAAAAATGTGAGAATCTAGACGTCTCACAACCCTATGTCCCTCCGCGGTCTGCTACTAGGATAACTATTGAGTTAAGGTAACAATTTTCACTGTTGACACCAAATGCCAAATTTACTCGAAATCATTCCAATAATTTTTAAAAATGGAACGTATTGCAATTCGGACACGCATTGACCTCCACATTACACGTTCTTCTGATGCACTGTAGCGGGCAAAACGACAATTCACTGAACCCTGAAACATGTGGTAGCAGAGATGGGTAGGAAATCTGTAAGAACTCAACTCTCTCGGAGTGTTCTCGCCTTCAAGCAGCCACACACTCGCATCGGCGTTAGAGGCAGACAAGTAGACCGCCATTTTGTGGTTCTAGAAACCCAAACGAGCGAAACGGCGACGACCGAGTGAAATGTCGGCCGCGGTGGAGTGGTGGGGGGGAGGCGTCGCGTTGCTCGATTCTTCTTCTTACCCGCTTAAAAAGAAAATTCATCCCTCCTTCAACTTCACGTAAGCTATATACCTCATCATGGATCTACTACTACTACCACCCCTCTCAGAGTTCTCCCCAATATCACCCCTTAGTTCTGCTTTACTCTTCCCTGTGCTTTGCATCCCACCCTTTTCCTTCCTATTCCTCCCTTGCAGGGACCCATCCTCTCAGAATTGCACACCACTTTACTGAGTACACTCTCGTCCTGTGTCATCGGGGACCTGGCCAATTGTACACACACACTGCGGCCGTAAGGGCAGCGTCTACATCACTAGTTAACTCCGCCGTTGCTCCGTAACGTCTCGAGTTTTGTTTATTCACATCAAGTTTTCGTACAATCTTTGAAAGGTCTCCATGCAAAGTCCAATGTTTTCCAAGCTCATTGTATGATGTTTGTTACTGAAAATAAAGGTAAGGTTGAAGAATACCGTCTTGTAGGATGTGGCGCCGTGTAGATATTGTATAAACTGACGTTTCGGAGGAACGTATCGACTCTATCTTCAGGATATAAAAATCCGCGAACGAGGAACCAGTGTGAGCAGGTTGTTGCAGCCACACACAAGATATACGTTTTTTAACTGTATATGTTGTCTTTCATTTTATATATTAATAATATATTTAATCATTTATATGTAATATAATATGACATGATATTTAATAATTTTCATGTAATATTTATTTAAATTAGTTAACCCTACCTACTGTTTTTTTACTGAATATATTTTCTTTAATTTTATATATGTTGCTTGTTCCTAAAATACATATGTCCTTTCAATTCTTGTACGAACTCTGGTAGCTAAATCAGTAAAATTTAAGACCGAATTTTTAAGTAATATTTATATTAACTTCGGCTCTGAAATTTTAATGAGTGTTATTCCCCTGCAGAGACAAAACCAATTTTTGCATATCTTATATATGCAGCAAGTAAAATTAGTTTCTATGATAAAAAATAAAGATATCCCTGTAACATTGATGTTCCTCCGAAACGTCAGTTGACTTTCAACCAACCATACGACGTCATATCCCAGAAGACAAATTCTTCATAACTACCACTGTGATAACCTCAAATCCTACATTCATTGCATACTAATTTTGCGCCAGTTTTAAAAAATACTCGTAAATAACAATAAATATCGTAAAATAAAAATATATTTGTTAAAATTGAGGTCACTTCTGGCGACTTTTTTTTTCTAATTCGCTTAGTGGGGCGTGGAGTCCAACTCGGTCCACTCGGCACATCGGCCACTGATTGGCCTATTGTATCTGCCCCGGTTGATTATTATGAAGGATCATTTGGTGTAATGAAAATTGGCAGGGGAAACCGAAGTACTCGGAGGAAACCTGCCCCAGCGCCACTTTGTCCACCACAAATCCCACTTGACCAGACCCGGGCTCGAACCCGGGCCGCCGCAGTGGGAAGCCAGCTACTAACCGTTTGGCCTGGCCTCTGGCGAAGTTCCTGGCATGCGCTTTCACTACATCTACTTCGCCTGTCTTGTTTTCATTACAAATTCCTGCTACCCAAGTGTCAGTCCATGTAGGAAACCGTGCATGACATCTGTGACAGTTGGGTTGCATCATGCTAGGCTGAAGAGGTGTGCGTTATAATAATGTCAGCATCTGAAGCTACTAGTATCAGAGAATGTCCCTTCTGCAGGCAACATGCTATGACTCTGTAGGAGCCACAGATACACATTAACGAGGCCTTTCTTACATGACCTGAAGGTACAAAAGGTAAAGTTGTCCCTGTGCTTAATTAATCTAGCATTGCGCCATGGAGGTGTAAGAGGGAGTGGAGATATTGTTCCATCATTCCTGACGGAGGCGAATGGTCAGCTACCCCCAGGGATATAGCCCCACGTATCCATTGCATAGGAGGCTGGTAGGGCCCTAGAACTCGTCAGGACGCTGTGGAATGAGAAAAATTTTAACCCTGCCGGGAATCTAACTCTGGCCTTCCAGCCCGTAAAGCGTGAGTATACTGACTAAGCTATTTCGACTCTCTATCTATCTATCTATCTATCTATCTGCCTGTCTGCCTATCTATCTATCTGAGCATAGGGAATCTGTGATCCGCCTCTTTTTACTTGAGTTTCTTAATCTTAGACAGTCAGTAGGGCTCCTTGGACGGGGGATCAGCCCGTCGCAAGGCTGCCACCTACACACAGAACAACACAAACACAGAATAAATGCACACAGATATTCATGTCTCGAGTGGAATTCGAACCCACGATCCCAGTGTTCGAGCGGGCAAAGAACGTTCATGCCTTAGACCGCGCGGGCACTGTGACCGGCACCGAATGTCTGAATGAATTTATATAGAGGGACTTCCCCATTTTTTGTTTCTCAGTAGATTTTGGGGTAATTAGATTAAGGGTAGTGAGATGGGCGGGATATGTAGCATTCCTAGGCAGATAATAATCACATAGGGAATGAGACCACCTCAGAAGTAGAGATTAGAGGATGAGATGACTAAACTAAATCTCAAAGAAACAAAAGAAGAGTTTTGTACGTAGGGTTAAACTGGCTCAGGTCCAGTGATGAGGTACTAAGAACATCGTAACAAATGTTTTGGGCGTCTGCATAAAGTGCGAAATTTCTTAATCAATTAAGCGAAGCCTAAATTTAATCATTCAGTCTTGTAAAGATAAATACATATAGTATATTGGTGGGAAAGCCAGAAGGAAAGAGACCACTGGGAAGACCAAGGCGTCTGTGGCTGTACAATATTAAAATGAATCTTAGAGAGATAGAATGGGATGGTATGGATTGGATTGATCTGGTTGAGGGTAGGGACACGTGGAGGGCTCTTGTGAACACGGTAATGAAACTTCGGGTTCCATAAAATGCCGGGAAATTCCTGAATAGCTGCAGATTTTGGTACAATAGGCCAGAAGTGGCCGCAGTACAAGAGACTTAGTCCCACCATACTATCATTAAAAAAAAAAAGCTGCATATTTGGCGGCTCCTCAAGAAGGGCTCAGCTCCATGAGTAAGTAAGTTAAGTCGTGTATAATCTGTTCCGATATTATTGTTGTTACTGGGATTGTGGCCCTAGAAGAAGAAGAAGAATTCGCGAGAGTATGAATTGTCGGCTTCCCCTGTTCCCTGTTGGTTGTCGCTCGCTGCAGCTTACCGGAAACCTCGCTTCCCTACTTGCGTCTTATTGATCCTCCACCTCACTCCAAAGCTCTCCAGACATCGCGGGAAAGGGGGGGGGGTTTGCGCCTTGGCTTGAAGAAGAAGTCAGTAGGGATTTTATGTAGGGTTATGTAGGCTTTCGAAGCTTCTGTAGTTACCAGCCCTATAAACTGGCCGATAATGCAGCTTCCTGCTATGAAATCTGCTTCTATCTGATATCTTGATTTTGTAGCTGCTACACATCCTGTCCCTGTATCTGCGTATTAGGGCCTCCTAAGAAGATAGTTTGTGTCTTCTGTATAGTCTTTCATAAACTTTCATTGTTGTTTCATTTCTATGATATTGTTACGTGTTAGATTGACTATATACGGGGTTTGGATTGGAGATTGGATTTATTGACCACTTCAGCACACGACTCGTGACTACAATTAATTATAGCTCGTTGCTAATCAGCACACTTTACAAATCACTACAGCACGCGCTAAGTCTTTTCGCTCTGCTTTGTCTACGTATGTCGTTTCCTGGTAAATGCTTCTAATAATACGGATTCTTCAACTACACCGATAAAGTCTTCTCTTCACAGACTCTCTTACAACTGACTAACATCTAAACTTGTCGCGGTTATAACATCTTGTCACGGACCTCGTAAAACAAATGTTCATTGTTGTACACCGTTTCCGCGAGAACGTGTTTGTTTGCGAAGGCGTTACTCAGTACAGGTTGCGTATACTTGCTTATTAAGAATCTGTTACTTAGCAGCTGATGTTGCTTTGAAGCCTTTACACAATAACGGCACTACACGCTACAATTTTAATTATTTACACTCTTTACCTATGAAAATGTAATATCTTAACCATAGGCCTATCAGTGTTACTGTCATGTGATCTATAGCAGGAGAGACACTAGCGCAATCTGTCAGAGGATTATTACTTTTCGTATACTGAAATATATTCGAGAAATAAGCAGTTTCACGTGTCATATTTTTGTAGAACTGAAAAAAAAAATGGTGTCCTGACGAAGTCGACGTCAGATTCCTGTATGTTGACTATAACAAGCGAGTCTTCAGAGCTATGGATGTATAATTTTCACTATAAATATATATGAGAGTCCGTAAATAAGTCACGAACAGAAGTAAAACAGCTGTAATAGACGTAATAGGTTTCTTATTAACATCAGTTGGTAGCAACACAGTCCAGCTTCTTGACAGTATAGGTAGCAGACGCGCATGCGCATGTTCAGGGGCTGGTTTCAGTGGTCAAAATGGCGACCGTGCTTGAGGAGTGTACTAACGAAGAGCAGCATTATATTGTGCGGTTTCTGTGAGCAAAAGGACTCAATGCAAAGAATATTCATAAGGAAATCTGTGGCAGGCGTATCGCTGATGACGACAAGGTTCAAACAGATGTGCGGAAGTGGCTGAGACAACAGTCAACAGACTTCTATGCTGTTAAAGTGATTGAAAATGTGCATTAATGTTGATGTCGAGAAATAAATGTTTCTTACCAGGTTCGAATATCACATGTTCTACATCTTATATTCATTTATGAACTATTTACTGATTTTCCTTCGTAATAACATTACGTTTTTCGTATGTTCCAAGAACAACCGTGTAATCCTTAGGAACTGTTTTCAGATTTTCCTTTGTTGTCCCATTTCATAACCTCCCTCTCTGTTTATAAGCCAACTGAAATACTAAAAGAGATTAGGCCGAGACTTTACGTTATCCTTTTTCTTTCGACCTGTACGAATAAGTTTCTTTCTCTCCTTCGTCCGCGAATGTAAGGAATAAAACAAAACCAGAGAAGCTGGAATAAAGGGGGTTGTTAGGGAGGACAGGGGGAGGGATCCGAGCTACGCCGCTGTTGAGAATGGTTCGCTCTCCTGATGACTATGGTCTCAGAATGTTGTTACGTCCTGCAGCTCTGCCATTGAGACTACTGGTTGCCTCCCAACTCCACGTACTGTACAGTGAAACCTGCTTACAATGAACCCGTTACTGAACTAAATATTTTTCCCACTTCAGAGGGGCTTCCGTGTAATAGAGACACTTTTAGATAACGAAATATTGCACAATTAACATCCAATATACATAATTTATGTTTCAGATCATGTCTTCATGTTTATGCTACACGTATTCCATACCAATGTTACCGATTAATGCACATCATCTTTAAATTTGCCGTTGTTCCTTTCTTCTGGAGTCCGTTAAATTAACCTATTTATTATTATTATTATTATTATTATTAGAGGGGGTGGGTTCCCCATGCATTTAGACCAGTTATTGGTCCAGTGTGCGTCCCCCTTTAATTTACACTGTCGCCATACCCTACCGGTACTGGTGCTTGCTATCGGCCCCGTTCAGTCAACGAGGTCGGCCCTTGGTACCTGAAATTGGAAACTACTTGGGCGGGAAATATGTTGCATAATTTTGCTCAGAGGTCTCCTAGAGACATGAAGATCTTTTACGTGCCGTAAATCTACGACACGGGACCCACGGCTTAAAGTCCCTCCCGGAGGACTTGTTCCCTGAATTTTTCCGCCCTTAAAAATTCCACGACCTCCGCCGGGCTTGAACCCGCGTACCTTGAGTCATGAGTTGGGAACGTTACCCCTAGACTACGGAGGCCGCTAAATTAACCTATACTTGATTTATCAACTGAGGGACTAATTTCTTTCCCATCTGTATCAAGAAGCAGGAGAACTCCTTTATTACAGCCAGACCCAAATGGAGTGGAGGTTTAATGGTCAATTGGCCCAATCCCTTGGCGTAGAGTTCTCCAGATACACTCTTATTTCCTTTAAAAAAATTATAACAAATAATCAAGAATATGGAAATTATATTTAATTGAATTGTTGACTTACTGTTCTTGACCTTTCTTCTATATTATTATTATTTATTTATGTAAACTGCAAATTTTTTTTGCCCTGTGGCAGTGGTACTACAATAAGACACAACACACAAATGACACACAACACACAAAATAACACACCACACAAAACGACACAAACAACAAAGGACACACTAGCACAAAGTGAATACAATGAAAATACACTTACAACTATAATAAATACAATTACAACTACAATTAAATAAATTAATATTAAAAGAATAAGTATACAATGTTTAAATAATTTCAAATCTATTTTAAAGAATTATATAAAATATGATTTTTTTAAAATATTTTATATATATATCGGCACATTTACTCGTATATACATTTCTTCATCTCAGCTCTCTCTCTCTCTCTGGCACTGATTATAGCAACTAGTCTACGAGCTAGACGACCGGAGAATCTGGGGTTGATTTTCTGTAGAGGCAGAAAATTTTCTCAACTACGCCGAAATGGCTTTGATACTCTCTAAACGTCGTACCGAACAAGTATCGGGCTATTTTCCCTGCTGATAGTTAGACCAGGACGTGAAATTTACAATTTACTTCTACTGCAAACGTTAAAAATGCGCAGTGCTGTACCTCCACTCCGCGATAGGTCTCTCTGTATTGCAAGGCGTTTAATTAGAGACAGAAACATTTCAGATAATTCCACGGAAAGCAGTACAGAACGAATTGAAGGAACAGAAAAGCAGAGAAAGCTGATGTATGTTATTTTCTGATACATTCTTTTTCTTTATGCCCGCATTAACCCGTTCCCTTACTGTTTCAGCCATTACCACAAGATCTGTTTACAATTAAAGCAAAGCGTGACCGTCCATTCATTAAACGAGCACACAGCCTTCTTAGAACCTGTGATTTTTCTCAGACGTACACAAAGACACTTTCTTAAAAACTTAACAGAATCGCTGTATAACATAAAACTGTATCTTTCATCTCTGGTCAGTTTGAGAGAAGACAACAGTAAGACACCCCGTAAAGTAATATTACAGAAGATTACTCACTGATCATATTAGATCTTCCTCAGTCGCTACCTGTAGTAACTGTAACGCCGTTATCATAGGAAGCTTTTGAGAACAGTAGTTAATCATTCAGTCTTCATGGTTGATTTATTGATTGATTAACTGCCTGATTCATTATTGAACGATATTGTTACGTGTATGAGTGACAAGAGACGGGGTTTGGATTGGTGACTCGATTTATTGACCACTTAGATATTCAAGACTCTTGAGTACATTTTACAAATCACTGACACACACAGACTAGTATCCTAAGCCTATTACAGTTTCCACTAACAGTTTCCTGGCAACGGATTTTAACAAAATAATTATTGTAAGACTCTCACTGAGTTACACACATATAAAATCTTCACTGCATAGCTGGACTTTCAACTAACTCGCGGCCTCTGTAAACCAAACTCTTCACCGCCTGACTATCAGCTAAGCTCTAAACCTCGTCTCGCTTTATAACACCTTAGCACGGACCACACAGAACACACCATCTGTTGCTGTATTATTATTTTGTTCATATCTGCTGGTACAGGAACGTGTTTTCCGAACCGTTGCTTAGAAACGGCTCTGATATATCTACCTATCTCGCGGTCGCTGCATAGCAACGACTCTATACACTAAAATATTTAAATATTATTTAAATGAGTTTAGAGTCTCAGGCTTTAAAAGATGAAATTCACATAATCGTATCTGAAAATTTGACTGGCTCTCCGCTAATTAGAAAAAGTAAACTAAAACAAAAGTGAGATATATTGCCAAAATTTTGTGATATTTACAAATTATTTGTAATATCGGACGCTTTCAGAAGAACTCTATTTGAGTTACACGAGCATGTAGACTGGGATCTGTAATTTGCCTTCATCGCAGTTAAATGTGACCTGCTTGTTCCAAATTTAATACAATTGCGTCAAGTAGTTCCGCAGGATAAACGTGCTGACAGACGCGGTCTCCCCTGTATGATTTACCATTTGCACCTCCTGCGTAAGAGCATTTATTTATTCTCATTTTGTCGTCACAACAAACAAACTCTTCAGGTTCGAGTACTTTGCTTTCTGCTCGACTTGCTGCAGACTTTTATACTGGCAGAGATGGGCAATCATTTATAATATTCTGAAGGGGTCAACAGAGATATCAACACTTGGCCGGCACTCCACTTCACTTACTGGTGCCCATTCCAACCCTCGGCCCTGTTACTTCCACTACGTTGAACAGGAAAGCCCTCCACCCCCTCCCCCAATTGCATATTTATCTCGTTAAGGGTGCAGCGACAGATGTCACCTTATGTCAGGGTTCGTTTATACTCAGTTTCCACTGGGAATAAAACTCGAAACGCTTGAAAGAAAACATAGATATTATCATTGAATTTTGAATCGGATATGACGTGCTTGGAAGATAGTCTCGACCACAAAACTCTTGGTGGAAAGGCGGAATAGTGAGTGGTTACGTTATAGACCGATAGCTACCGTAATAGTATAGCGGATACGAGGACCTGGGTTCAGATCTAGAAATTAGGGAGCCATCATAGTCCAATCATTATAACGATTGTGCTCCGGGGCGGTCGAGGGAGGAAAATTTGTATACTTTTTGAACACATGACCACTTTTTTTTTCCTCTTGGTACTACAGCCCCAGTGGGCCTAGGCCTACCTCCATGAACTTCTCCGTTCACTTCGGTTTTTCTAGATCTTACACGTTCGGTAGGAATCCTTGGGCGGGTGATCAGCTCGTCGCAAGGCCTCTACCTGTACACAAACACAGAAAAACGCATACACACAAAATAAACATCCATGCCCTGAGTGGGATTCGAACCACATGACCACTTAGGGCTAGCAATGGTGCAAGTTGTTCTCTCTGTTAATGATAACTTAACAGTCAGTACTTTCTGGACAGATCACAGTTAATTGTGTAATGGTCAGGAGATAAATAAAAAATATATATACTATATTACGCAAATAGAACCTCGGTCTTTCAGTTTTTGGTTGCTGATTCAGCTATGTTGCCATTGTTTATAATTTGTTTCTTAATGAGACAAAGGACGGTTGTTACCCTTGCTTCCTCGCTCATACTATCGTCGTGAGGATATTTAATGTTAGTTGTTGGTACGTCATCGTTAAATTTTCTTCGGAACATATATTTGTTTAGTCTATAACTAAAGTTATCCCTGTACCAGGCCGTGGAGGCCCATACGGTTGTGAGACGTGGAGACTCCCACATTTTCTAGACAATCGGCTCACAGATGACGGTAAGGTTGTCAGCCTTACGCGCCGGCCGTCCTTTACCCCGAGGAATATTCCTGGTACTCATTTCTGTTAGAGGGTGAGTCGATCCCAGGGCCATAGTGCTGCTGGAAGGATTAGGCCAATTGAAACGTCCAATGACCTCATCGGGAATCGAACCCATCAGTTTCCGGCTTGTAGCATAGTAGTTTGATGTATACGTACAACTTTGAACTAATGATTCTGTGGTAACTATACATACCAATTCTGTTATTAAGCCCAATAACTCGGCACTGTAATCTTGGAGTGTTTACATGTAATGTGTATATCTCGGGGTAAACATAGAAGGTTTTTCAGAACATTACGAACCGAATGGTGGAGATAGTGATTGCAGACAAGTGTGTGTTCTTGGATGTTGAAATATAATCTTTAAATGTTATTTATATAAGCTTTAAACTTAGGGCTTAAGAGATACTAGTATTCCTGTCTTTTGGTAAGATAGCATCCAGGAACACATATTTGAAATTGTTCAATATATTGCTACAGAGACAGGCTACAGGTTGGACGCCCGGGGTTCAATTCCCGGAAGAGACAAGAGATTTATCTCTACGTCACAGCATCCAGACCGGCTCTGTGATTATCCCAGT
Source organism: Cryptotermes secundus (assembly GCF_002891405.2). Taxonomy (NCBI): domain Eukaryota; kingdom Metazoa; phylum Arthropoda; class Insecta; order Blattodea; family Kalotermitidae; genus Cryptotermes; species Cryptotermes secundus. The sequence goes on along the minus strand of NW_019743001.1, from coordinate 130,129 downwards.
TTCGTGTCTAATATGTACCGGGGCTCTTTTAATAGGGGTAAAGCAGCCGCGGCGTGAAGTTGACCACTCTGTTCCATCTAGTGCCGAGGTTAAGAATGCGTGGAGCTATACCTGTATTCTCCCATACTCCTTCATGGCTTATTCCTTAATTATTTAAGCAAATGTATAATTTTAATCTTACAATATATTACTTAGATTGGTTCTGAAATGGGGTTGAATTACACGGACACAGGGTGACAAAAAATAAAAAGAGACGGAAATAAAAATTGTTAAAATAGACAAGAAGAGAAACAAACGAACATTTGAAAGAACTCCACATCTATAATACTGACGAAGAGATTGTCACGTGTACGGGATTTAGCGTGACTAATAATAGTGGGTTCTGGATTTGATGATTGTGTTTATTGGCATTTATTTACAATTACAGTTGATTATGGGAGCTCACACATTGAATTCTTCCTGAATCTCTTACGGATGAATTACAACTCCTGTCTGACGAATCCTCTGACGTGGAATGCACGAATCAACTCTTTTTTATAACTATCATGAGTCTCAAACAGTTAAAGAGTTCCTCTGTTTTCCTCTGTTTTATCCGTTGCCATGAAACGTGTGTCAATCTCATGGCAACGCTTCGATTTATACAAGCGTATTCATCGCTACGAAACGCGCTTTTAGAGAGCCGTTGTCTAGCAGCGAACTATTCCGTCACTATATGAAGAAGTGGGAAGACCATGCATTTATATGTGGATTAAAATAATGTTTCAGAATTATCATAGGCGAAGAATTTAACAAAGGAGACGCTAGGAAAATAAAATAATTTTGATTGAGGTACGAATATTATATTGCCTAACCCGTAAGGAAATTATATGTGATTTATCTGTTGTTTCATTCGTTTAAAAAGGAAGGTCTGTCGCTGTATGTGAAGCTAGTCACTGGGCCGGAGCCTGACTCTAGACTTACGTGGCTGAGACCGCTTTAGAGATTAATACATAGCAAGCGTGATGCGTAACCGGAAGTGGACTGATCCAAACAAGATTACAACCTCGGTCTGTAGCGAGGAGCCTTATAAAGGCAGTAGAATCCAATCCCCCTTATCTGCAGAAAGCCCGCTCCAACATGTGATGTCACAACATATTACCCCACTAGCGATAAGAGGTAGGAAATCCTATCGAAATTAATTAATGGAAACAACAAGGCTTTCCCCAGGGGTACCAACTTTAGCTACTGTAGATCCATTGATTGCCTAAATGAAAGTGGACAGACCCACCCCGCCGCTTGGTTATGTATGAGAAGGTACCGGCAATAGGACTGTCTTGTATAACGGGGCTACTCAACTTAACAATTGACGGTTATGTAACTGCAGTACCCAACAGAATATTGGTCGAGTATACTGTGCTTATCAACCCCCCCCCCCCAAATTACTGGCACATACTTTCCTCCTAATATCTCCCAAGAAAATTTCCGATATTTGTATTCTTGCTCATTTCAGTTCTATTAGTACGAGGAAGAGTCAGCTGTAATGGACGTAATGGGTTTCATATGTGTATCACTAGGTGGCAGCACAGTCAAGCTTCATGATAGTCTACGTATCAGACGCGCATGTCCATGTTCAGAGGCTGGTTTCAGTAGTCAAAATGGTGAACTTGCTTGAGGAGTATATTACCGAAGAGCAGCGTTCTGTTGCGCGGTTTTTGAGGGGAAAAAATGGCTCAATGCAAAGGTTATTCATAAAGAAATGTTGTCTGTTTAGTGTGGAAAACGTTTGTCACGTAAAGAGATTCACAACTTGTTAAGAAATTTTCTCAAGGACGTTCGAAAGTCGAAGATGATGCCTGACCAGGTGCGGTAGTGGCTGAGACAATTGTCAAAAGACTTCTATAGTTTCGACGCACTGGTAAAGCAGTGGGACAAGTATATCGATGTTTGTGGATGATATTTCGAGTTATAAATGTCTTTTGCAGGTTCGAATATCACATGTTTTACGCTTCATATCCATTACTGCCTCTCACATGCACTTCTGGTAGATACTATCACTGGAAACGTCGTTACCTTCTGCAGCTGCAAAACTTTGAGAACGCACTCAAAAGTTACGAGGACTCCAAGAAAGTTTCAGTGTGCAATGAGTGTGATATTTAAGAACTCTTCCTGAACACACCTTAGGCATCGTTCAGAAGTCAGACACGCCTTACAAGCAGCAAGGAGGAATAAAATAAAAGTTGAACCTTCCGAATTACATGACTGTTGAAGTGAATTCCTGTATCACATTACATGGCATAATTTTTTTCGGTATTTTAGTCGGAAAACTTGAAGAGAGAAAGTCACACATATCTGGATATATATATACTCTACGGTTTACCCTCGCCAACTACAAAATTATTGCCCTCTCAATCATTTTTAATGCCCCAAGTATTAAATTGGTCTTGAATGAATAGAAAATGGTGATACTGACTGGATTAAACTGGCTCAAGATTATGTCCAGTGGTCAGCAATTTTGAACAATATACGGAGTCCATGAGAGGGGGATTATCCGAGGGACTGTTACCTTGCGAAGACTTATTCAGCTGGTTAACGATAGACTTTTCTAGAATGTTTAATTGGGTTTCTATCCCTATATGAAGATAGCATCGGGGAGATATATACGAAATAGGAACAGTAGTTGAGGTTATGTCCCAGTGGAGAAGGAAACAGACCTGAGAAGGAACTAGAAAACATTTTGGGCCCCTGAATATAGAATTGAAAGAGGCTTACTGATCCTTATACTAGAGAGATTAGTTAGTTATTTAGAGAGGGTGGGTTTTCCCATGCACCGCGACCAGTTTGATCTATTGTGCTTCCCTTTATGATATTCTACCAGTCTCTTTAACCTACCGATAAATGGTGCGTACCATCAGTCCCGCCGAGCAAGAGAGTTCGGTCACTTGCTTAGCGGTGTCTATAATGCTTCCCCCATCTATCAGAGGCCTTAGAGACTATTGTTGGGCGGGAAACGTCCTGGAATTTGGCTCAGTGATCCCCTTTGGGGATATGAGGTTCTTTTACGTGCCGTAAAGTTACGACACGGGACACACAGCTTAAAGTCCCTCCCGGAGGACTTGTTCCCTGAATTTTTCCGCCCTTAAAAATTCGACGACCTCCGCCGGGTATTTGAACCCGCGTACCACGAGTCATGAGGTGGGAACGTTACCTCTAGACTACGGAGACCGCTTAATAGAGAGACTAACTAACCAGCTGATTTCACGGAATAGAGTCTACCTTGAGAATTTGGTTCTTCAGTGTTCAAGAAATTTTATGTGCCACATGACACACGATGGTTCACTGCTATGTTCATAAAAGCTACAAAAAGAGCCATCGGATCCTATGCAGATACAAGTGAATCCATTTCACACGTTCACACCTATTGCTATGAAGTCTATCAAAGCTTTATCCTCACGCACGTAGTCAGGTCTCCAAGTCGGTCTCTTCCTCTCAGAATTTGCGATTAAACTTATTTGGACCTACTTTTCATCATTTCCCCTATGTGTTTTAATTGCCCAACACATCTCATCTCCCCTATATCATATAATAATAATAATAATAATGTGGTAGGCGTTCTGGCCGGTTGAAATATATAATTGGTTATAAGACAGAAATTTTTCTGCAACGTCTTAATTAAGCACTACGCCATGAAGGCGTATGGAAGAGTGGATGTATAGATCCACATTTTCTTTATCTCGGTACTACTTGGAGTTGAGGGGTCAGCTTCACCCCCAAGTCGCTTTTTTTTTTTCCTTGGCACTACAGCCCCAGTGGGCCTGGGCGTACCTC
>NW_019743001.1:120918-126239 GCF_002891405.2 Cryptotermes secundus | reverse complement strand
AGTGTATAAGAATAATATATAAGAATTCAGTTCGTACCTCACAGGAAACAGATCCGAACCCACGATCCCGGTTTCCAAGCGAGCGAAGACAGTACATGCCTTAGACCGCTCGGCTACCGTGACCGGTTCCAAGTCGCTTTACTCCCGAGGAAAGAGCCCCCCCGTACCCATTGGACAGTAGGCTGGATGGGCCCCAGAGATGGTCTGGACGAAGTGGAGAAGAGAGAATTATTGACCCTACCGGGACTGAAACTCCGACCCCTCAGTCGTCCAGCCAGTAGCAGTCACTATACCGACTGCGCTATCCTGGCACCTATTATTATTATTATTATTATTATTATTATTATTATTATTTTTATTGCTGCAATGATGGCAATATTAGCAAATGCTAACAATTGCAATAGGAAACTGGTTGGGCAATGTGACTCATGTGAAACATATTGAGTAGCCCTGTGACTGCATTACGTTGTTGTATCCTATTAGTGTCCCCATTCCACTAATTACTGCTGTACTGGGGACAAGAAGCCTGCCTCTTAAGACACTTATAATGCACTTTGCACTGCATATCCTCTTAAGTGGGCAGGCAGAACGGGCTCGAGTGCTATTGTACAGTGCGGTCAACAGTCCTGCAACATCCAGTAATATATTCGCGATATAACAGATAATTATCTGTCTTGGGTGGGGACCAAGGTTTTCTTTGGGCCGCGCCATAGCTCAAGCAGTTAGTCGCTGGCTTCCCATCGCAGCGGCCCGTGTTCGATCCCGGGTCTGGTCAAGTGGGATTTGTGGTGGACAACGTGGCGCTGGGGCGGGTTTTCTCCGAGTACTTCGGTTTCCCCTGCTAATCTTCATTCCACCAAATTTTCCATCATCATAATCACCCGGGGTTGGCTACAGTAGGCCAATCAGTGGCCGCCGTGCCGAGTGGACCCAGTTGGACTCCAGCCCCCATTATGCGATTTTTTTTCCCCTTGGCACTACAGCCCCAGTGGGCCTAGGCCTACCTCCATGAACTTCTGTGTTCACTTCGGTTTTTCTAGATCTTACACATTCGGTAGGACTCCTTGGGCGGGTGATCAGCTCGTCGCAAGGCCTCTACCTGTACACAAACACAGAAAAACGCACACACACAAACTAAACATCCATGCCCTGAGTGGGATTCGAACCCACGATCCCGGTTTCCAAGCGAGCGAAGACAGTACATGCCTTAGACCGCTCGGCTACCGTGACCGGCAGTGTATAAGAATAATATATAAGAATTCAGTTCGTACCTCACAGGAAACAGATCCGAACCCACGATCCCGGTTTCCAAGCGAGCGAAGACAGTACATGCCTTAGACCGCTCGGCTACCGTGACCGGCCCTATGCGAAGTTAAGTTTTCTTTTCTTCAGGAGCTCTGCAGAAACTACTCATAAGACACACAAGTTGCACTTTCTCGTCCGTCCACTAGACTAGCGTTCATACAGCTATTGTCCGTGGACCACCTGTGGTCCGCGAATGTTTTATGAGTGCTCCGTGGAGGCTTATTCTGAATGTAACTGTTTTTGTTTTGAGTGGCGCATGTGCTAGTATGTTCATCCAGCGTCGTCTTGTTTTAATGAGTTAAACGGACAGAAACTTGTATAATATATTTGAATTTGAAGTTGGTTCAATTTAAACAGAGATCCACACGCAGACACACACACAGACGTATGGCGACTTCATAGCTTTACATTCTTTCCTTAAGGAAAACTAACATGAGCTGAATTTGAATCACCATTAATATGGCCTGCTTCATAAACAGTCACAACCGACAAACAGATGCTTTTGAATAGAATAACTCTCAGTAGATCTGCTGATGGGCCGCTCACGGTAGCCGAGCGGTCTAAGGCATGTACTGTCTTCGCGCGCTTGGAAACCGGGATCGTGGGTTCGGATCTGTTTCCTGTGAGGTACGAACTGAATTCTTATATATTATTCTTATACACTGCCGGTCACGGCAGCCGAGCGGTCTAAGGCATATACTGTCTTCGCTCACTCGAACGCTGGGATAGTGGGTTCGAATCACACTCAAGGCATTAATGTCTGTGTGCGTTTATTCTGTGTTTATGTTATCCTTGCGTTTAGGTTTCGGTCTCGCGCCGGGCTGATCCCCAATCCAAGGAGTCCTACCGACTGTGTATAGGGTTAAAAACTTGAAAAAAGCGGCCACGGTCCAACAAAAGGTCTGTGGAGCCATATATAGATAGATCCACTAGTGAAATCGTAATTCTGGCCGTTTCCCCGTCCCCGGTTAGATCAACTGCTGAGTGAGTCCATCTTAATCCACGAAACGGCGCTTTTCTCAGTGTTCATATCGCCATCTTGAGAACTGGTGTACTTCAGTCACTGAAATGATTTGTCGGAAGGCAGACGATCGAAATTCAAAATTTTCTCCTGTTCTATGGGAACCGGAGGTTATTTTCTGAGGATCTCGAAGCTGATCACTCTCTTTTGTCTAATGTCGAGGTAACGAAAGTGTGGAGCTTTATCTCCACTTCCCCATACGCTTCTGTGACATGTTCCTGACATTGAGAACCGTACCCATGTTTCCCCCCCCCACGATGTTGTCATATTCAGAGAAGTTTTCCTACCCAATTTTTTTTTTTTTTTGTATTTTTCGTTTGTATAGATCCACATTTTCTTGGCCTCGGCACTAGCTGGAAGTGAGTGGTCAGCTTCACGCCCCTATCGTTTTACCCCTATGGAAAGATCCCCAGGAACAAATTGTACAGGAGTTTGAGTGAACTCCAGATATTTTTGTGGTGTTAACGCCGTCATAGTCCTAACAATTGTTGTAACAAATTTTTCAATATTATCCCCCAACTTCCTACCTATCCAACGCCAAAATTCTATGACAGCGGGCAGAGTAGTAAATGTTTTATCTCTCCGTGCTTGCGTTCGCGTTGCCCCAGTTCTACTGACGGGCTTATCTGGTGCTGCAGACTCTGGCCAGCTGACTGTAGCAGCATAACACTTTCTTTCTTCCTGTTGCTTTTTTCCATACGTTTATCAGCGGTGAGCTGGGTGGGAGAACAGGACAGAAGGCGGGACTGTAATCCTCCTGTATCACCCTGATACAGACTACTACACAGATGATAAGTGCTTGGTATCTTAGCGAAGTGACTGCGCTTTTCACCACTCATCTGGTTTGCCCAGCACGCATGAAGGTACAGTCAGATTCAAAAAGAGAAGAAGCGACTACGTATTATTATTATTTTTTATTGCTAGTGGGGTGGGTCTAAGTCCTTTGTACGGCAGCAACTTCTGGCCTATTGTACCAGCCCCAGATGATAGGTGAGGGTGATTGTGGAGCAATTGGTGGAATGAAGATTGGTAGGGGAAAACCGAAGTACTCGGAGAAAACCTGCCCCAGCGCCACTTTGTCCACCACAAATCCCACTGGACCAGACCCGGGATCGAACCCGGGCCGCCGAGATGGGAAGCCAGCGACTAACCGCTTGAGCTCTGTCGCGGCTGAAGTCAAAATTTCTTTTGCCGTTATAGTTTCTTGGAGTGGGGTGAGACTGAGTCCACTTTTTTGTGGATGATAGATGATTATGATGATAATAATTTAATGCAAGTTTATAATTAACTGTTGACCGCCTCTGTGGTCTAGTGGTCAGCGTTCCTGTAGCTTGTAACAAGCTTAACCTCGTGTTAGGGTGATCATGTAGAATGAAAGTCAAGGAAACTTCATAAAGGCTTTGAACAAACCGGAGATACCAGGGAAACGCCGTGTAGGGTAACCAGCTCCACGACAGAGCTAACACAGAAACTTACCAACAAGAATGTTAGGTAGTGATTGTTAGTTTACGTAATGACGTTATTTCAACTGCATAGGTTTTATAACGTCAAATGAGACTTTAACGTAATACATAAATGGTGAGTAGGCAAGCATTAGGAAGCAGGTTATGGTAACCTGTTTTTGTAACTAATATAACATATCTTCCTTAGAGTGACTGAGTAAAACTGTGATAACTTTAGTTATGTTAGCCTACTCAGACTAATTTCGAACTGTATACTCTCGAATGGAAGTACAGAGATTTCCCGTAACCCTAACCCACTCGTCAAACTCAATTTGTCTTTCCTGGGAAGTGTTTAACAATATTTAGGTCCTGACTGTATTACTACACACATCCAGCAAGTAGCAAATCCCATGTGAAGACCCCCGCTAAGTCCCTGTACATAATGTATAAATCCTACATGTCCTTTACACTGCATTAGTGACCAATCAGGAGCTGCTAATCCTGTTATAGCAGCCAATCAGCATTGGAAGAGGGATGTTTGTCCCCTTGTTCAAGTAACTACCACACTTTTCCCATTATGTACACCGCTTCGAGACCAATTCAACCAATCTGACTGCTCATTCTGTGTTAGGTACATCACTTCAATATAAAGCCACTGCCCGATTTAATCAGCCACAATTCAATAAGCTTAAACAACTGCACATTCTCGTCCTGTTGCACTGACAGTGCTTTGAATCGAGGAGAACCATTGGCTGGACATATAGCTCGAGCGAGGAAGATAGAATATTGGTACGGAGTTCTGTTCCATATTCCGTGAGGCAAATACATATTTGAAAGATCAAGACATAACCGAAATTGGGGCGCAATATTCAAATAGTTCCTTGGGAAAACCGGTTTCTGTATAAGTTTGGACCGAAGTGGCTTAGAATAAAATAATTTAGTGTGATTTATGTTATTAATGCTGATTCCTTGGAGTCTATTAACAGATAATTGGTTAAGTCTTTAGAACACAATAGTAACTTTAGTCCTGTATTTGTCTTCCTTCTTAACTTTTAATAATGTTGCACGCATTGTTTATTAATGTGTTTTCTTTGTCTTACGGAATAAACTTAGATCTTTTCTCTAAACATCGCTAACTAATCCTTGAAACGGATATATGATACATTACGTTTTATTGGAAGCATTTTTAATACATCTCGTTTAAAAATTTTCATTCTTAAAACAGTTTTTTCATTAAATGAAATATTGAAATAGATCAGATAATCTACCTGGGGGGGGGTAAAGGGCGGCCGGCGCGTAAGGGTAATAACCTCACCGCCATCTGTGAGCCGATTGTCTAAAGAAAATGTGTGAGCCTCGAAGCCTCACAAACCTATGGGCCTTCACGGCCTGTTACAGGGACAGGTTTACCTTTACTTCTATAAAATACAGTAAAACTTGGTTATAGCAACATCGGTTTCTGCGACACCTTGTCTATTGCGTCAAATATTCAATGGTACGAACTAATTCCTCATAAAGCAACTGTTTTTATACCTTGCTTAGTATGCACAAAT
>NW_019743001.1:109482-120601 GCF_002891405.2 Cryptotermes secundus | reverse complement strand
TAACTACGCATTTCACTAAAAAATGCAACATTTTAACTCGGTTTTTGGTAGATTTTTACGTGACTAACATAAGGCTACTGTGGAAGTGCCCATTTCGGTTACAACGACATTCGTTTATAACGACACTATTTTTAGGTCCCTTTGATGACGTTATAACCAAGTTCTACTGTATGTATCTGAACAAATATTATTACAATATGAAACGCCTCACAGTTATCACCGATGACAACTTTCGTGGTGATTGTGATGAAATTTGGGGTCACATAATTAAGAGTAAATTTATTCAACTGCTTAAGTACTTTGAACTTCCGAGGGAAGAGTGTATAAAGGAGGTACTTTGTCGTCCAGGATATCTACACTAATAATTCAATTTCTTGGTGTAGTACCTTTTTGTTTTTTTTTATTCACCTTGCTAAGAAATTATTTGCTGTTATGGAAGTCAGATGTTCTTCACCGTATCCACTAAACCCCATCATTTTGATCCTCTCCTGTACCAGGTAAATTAATTTTTTTTTTAAATTCGGTTAGTGGGGAGTGGAGAGTCCAACTGGGTCCACTCGGCACGGCGCCCACTGATTGGCGTATTGTAACCTTCCCCGGGTGATTATGATAATGGAGAATTTGGTGGAATGAAGATTTGCATGGGAAACCGAAGTACTCGGAGAAAACCCGCCCCAGCGCCACTTTGTCCACCACAAATCCCACTTGAGTATACCCGGGATCGAACCAGGGCCGCCACGGTTGGAAGCCACCGACTAACTGCTTGAGCTATACCGCATCCTCCTGCCTTAGAGCCCTATTTCTCTAAGAACAATTCCTTCCATCTATACAAGGTCTCGGAAATGATCTTTTTTCTTCGGGTTTTCGAACTAAAATTATGTATTCATTTATCGTTGCTTTCGGTGCTAAAGTTTCCATGTTTACCCGTTTACATGCTCTGAGAATATCAGGAAGAATCTCGTACTTTTGTACATTGCTACAACCGACCACTAGGTGCTTGACTCCCATTTGTGATGTAAACCAACTGTCCTGCCTCTGTTGTACCTGAAGTGCATCCATCAAACAAGCAATTGATGAACTCGACTCCACAGGCCTGTGGTCCCCTCTGTCAGGAGCAGCTGTAAACAGCTGAATAGCAGACCCCAACACCTATGAATAGTTTGCCCCTACCTTCCGCCTTTGCGAAGCTTTTAAATACAGCTTTCGTGTCATTTAATAGGTTTAGTTCGAGAGCAACCCCCCCCCCCCAAATATCCCGTAAGAATGCGGCATGCAGTCTGTGATGCGCATAACCAAGGCTGCAAATATAGGGGCTGTAACGAATTTCGTTTCACATTTGTTTTGGATCATGTGAACGGACCGATAGTTGGTCATTCGCCGGACACAGATTCTGAGGATACCAATTATTACAGATATCTCTATCAAATATGTTACTATCTTGTGTTGGTACCATCAGGAGTATTACTTCTCTCCAGTGATGACTTCTGTTCTTATAATTCTCTGGTGCAAGGCCACATACGTGTAGAGTTTTTAATATTTTAATGTTTTGTCTTGGCTCTCGCAGATGGTTTATGGTGTGCTTGGCTTGTATACCCTGTCTGGGTGCTGGTACAAGTGTCCGGAGATAGGGACTGGTGCTGTGGATTCGTACCAACTGAGTACGTTTTACCTGAAGACGGAGACAAATTTCATTCTCCGTAACGTTGTGTTTTGAAATATAAACAGGACGGTGTTTTAGACAAAACAGGGCGATGGATAATGTCCAGAAACATAATATTTGTGCCAAGTGTTACTGGGACAATCTGGGGCCCACCCAGTCCTCTAACAAATGGTTACCAGGGACTCTTTCCCAAAGGAGTAAAGCGGCCAGGGCGCGAAGCTGAGCCTTTACCTCCAACTAGTGCCGAGGTTAAGAAAATGTGGAACTCTACCTCCACTCCCCCATACGTTCATAGCTTAGTGCTTAATTAGTTAGGCACAGGGTAGCTTTACCTTTTTTTAATTTGGTTTGGTCTTTGGTTAGCTCTGTTTGTCCGTAAGGCCAGACAAACGTAGGAAGAAATAAGAAATAGAGAAGAGAATGAACAGAGAGGAAAGAGGAAGGAAAGAGAAGAATGAGACCAATGGAAAGGAACAGCGAAGGAGAGGCGCGAAATAATTGAAAGAAACAAGATGTAACATAGATATTTTTTTATTGCTAGTGGGGTGGGACTAAGCCCCTTGTACTGCGGCCACTTCTGTCCTATTGTACCAGCCCCAGATGATAGGTGAGGGTGATTGTGGAGGAACTGGGGGAATAAAGATTGGCAGGGGAAACCGAAGTACTCGGGAAAACCCTGCCCCAGCGCCACTTTGTCCACCACAAATCCCCCTTGACCAGAACCGGGATCAACCCCGGGCCGTCGCGGTGGGAAGCCGGCGACTAACCGCTTGAGGCATGCGCGGCATAACATAGATAAACTAGACGAAGGAACACACAGAAGATAGAAAAATTGATTGCCTGAAGAATATCCATTGCGGATTGCCCCGCAGACCGTAAAGTTTTGACCAAGTAAATTTATTCTCAAATATATTCTTGATACTGCTAGTGGATAGATAATCTTCTAATCTACTTGGCTTGTTTCAGTTGCCGCTTTGAATAAACTCCATCACGTAGACTCGTTGCTAAGTAATGACTCTATAAACAACGCCCGTTGCTAGGTAATGGCCGTAAAGAAGAATACATGAATGGTGTCCTCTATGCGGTGCGTGCCGAGGTGTTATAATCAGGACAAGTCTAGAGTTTAGTCAGTTGTGAGACAGTCGCCGGCCAGTAAATACGTGGACACCGAAGCTGAGGAAGCTACGGTGTTGGAAGCCGTTACCAGGAGACAACCGGTGGAGATACAGTAGGCTGAGAAGACTTAGTGTCCGCTGTAGTGAATTAGTGACAGCGCTATTATCACTTATAGCTACAATCAATAAATTTATTTACCAATCAAAACCCCGTCTGTAGTCACACTATATCACGTGACAATGTGAATGAATTGTAGTCCAGCGATTATTAGAAGCTTACACTATTAACAAAGCGGTACTTCCCCCCTCTACCCCGGTGTTTGGGCAACCGTCTAAAACTCTTAAGAATGGATTTTGGCTACAAACATTTTAAAATTTTAAAGGTGACAAGGAAGAATAGGTTACATGTATTACAAAAGGCAGGTATGGTGTTGCTGGAAGAATGCAAACCAACAAAAGCTTTATTATCCTCTGTCCTTGGTTCACACAAGTGTGCAAGACATATCGTCTCTATATTTACCTGTTCAGTCCCCACGAAAATGGCGCTCGCCTTCTGAAGAGGTGGAAATTATAATGTCCAACGCTTCTACATGGACTTCATACTAACACTGTTCATTCTTCTCACGGAATGTACAGGGTGATTCTAAATTATTCTCGGTGTTAGGAAACCCCGGTAATAATTTAGAATCACTCTGTATCTCTGTGTTTTGTATGGTTGTCGCAGTAAAAATCAATTTTTCCAGAAATATATTTAATTTTTTATCTTTGTGCTGGAGTCGTAATGTGTTTCCTGTAAGGTAAGAAATGAATTTCTATATGTCATTTGGAATTAAATCAGTGTTTAAAGATTTGTTAAATTAACGTTGAAGTCAAGTTTGTCTATAGGGGACACGCGGTAGTGTCGTTGAGACACTATACTACAAGTTGAAGGTCGCGGGCTCGAGTCCCGATGAGGTTGATTTTTTCAATTTGCCTAATCCTGCCAGCCGAATTATGGCCCTGGGATCGACTCAGTCTCTAATAGAAATGAGTACCAGGAATCTTCCTTGGTGTAAAGGGCGGCCGGCTCGTAAGGCTGACAACCTCAGAGCCATCTGTGAACCGATTGTCTAGAAAATGTGGGAGCCTCAACATCTCACAACCCTATGGGCCTTCACGACCTGTTACAAAGATAGCTTTATTTCTTTACTTTTTTAGCATGGAGACCAGTGACTCATACCTCCACATTTTGCTTTTATTTGAGGCAAATCGTGCAAAGAGCACGTACTCATATAACCTGAAGGGCATTTTCGCTGTCAGGTTACAGCTGGCTCTTCGTCACTTGTTATTAAAGCTGTAAGCTGTTTGGCTAGTCCTTAGCAAACAGCACCTCAAGTACCCATCTGCCACTTCCTGGATGGTTAGGTGACATCCTGAGCATGCGCACTAACAACCACTTATGTTATCACCAAAGAATACCTTCATTTATTAGCCGTCAGTAAAAAAATCACAGCACTTGTAAACCTACAGTGTGATTTAATTAGATACTCTACAAGCCGTACATAAATGCTCTACTTTTTGTGCTTTCTGTTACGTAATGGAATGGACCGCCTCTCTGGTCTAGAAGTCAGAGTTCTTGGCTACAGATCCAGAGGTCCCGAGTTCAATTCCCAGCGCTACCAGATTTTCTGAGAAGTAGTGGGTCTGGAACGGGATCTACTCAGCCTCGTGAGGATAACTGAGGAGCTATTTCAAGAAAATAGCGGCTCCGGTCTAGAAAACCGAGATTAACGGCCGTGGGGATCCGTTGCGCTGACCACGCGACGCCGTCTAACCGCTAAAGTTAGGACTAACTTCGCTCGGTCGGTATAGTTCGCTTGCGGACTAAAACTACGGAATTCTTATTTTTGTTTGTAGCTACGTAACGGATCCTACAAGAGCGGATGTGTGGCGTCCAGTCAAAGTCAGACTGCGCATGTGCAGGTAGAAACATTCGGCAATGCCATAACTCGAGCTGTATTACTGTAGTGAAATCTGTTGGGCGTGGTGTTTCATTCTTGCACGAAACCCGCCTCCGTTTATCGAATTAAGCAATCAGTTATTATTATTCGCTTTTAAATTTCACATTTGGTAAAGAATCTACATATCTATATGAAGGTTCGTCACCACGTCCACAAAATCCATCTTGTTCTGAAGTCAGCTGATTCAAAGCCGGATGTTCACGCCTTGTTTCTCTAAGTTCCCTGACTGAATATAATTATTACGTCACGTAATAGTAACAATAAACCTGTGTATGGATGGTAAAGCTATCCCTGTAACAGGCCGTGGAGGCCCATAGGGCTGTGAGACGTCGAGGCTCCCACATTTTCTAGACAATCGGCTCACAGATGGCGGTGAGATTGTGGCCGGCCGCTCTTTACCTCCGGAGGATTCCTGGTACTCATTTCTGTTAGGGGCTGAATCTATCCCAGGAACATAGTACGGCTGGAATGATTAGGTCAATTAAAAAATTCAGTGACCTCATCTGGAATCGAAACCGCGTCCTTCCAGCTTGGAGAATAGTGCCTCAACCAACTACGCTAGCGCATGCTCCGTGTATCGATAGCCATCTTTTTTAAAATTCATATAAAGTTTGTTCTGAGTTTCATTTAATTGGAATTTGATGTGCATTTAGACTGAATTCTGGTTATCCTAGTAGCGTGTAACCCCCTTATTGTATTTAATCGCAAAATGTTCATTAATATTTGAGGTATAAAATGTGGAATGATTAGCAGACAGGGAGTACCTCTGTATTAGGCTCTCATTTGTGTATTCCTTACAAATAACATAGGGAATGTTCATATTTAAACACCGTTTATGCTTCCCATTAGCTAATGTAAATAGAAGGTTACAGCGTATACCTGGGTCTCAGTCGGTAATTTCAAGCAATTTCCATTCGCGTGCTGTAGCACGGCAAGTTGCAAATGGTGAAATATGCGCGTACAAATGGCCCCAAACTTTACTTTCTTGCATTCACGTGGTAGCCGGAGAAGAATGGTTCAAAGATGAGTCTTGAGTAGACTTGGGGGAACAATATGAACCCCCCCAAACAGCACCAGGGGGACACATTACACTCAAGTTTGTCTGTTCCGCCCCCCAACTACCCCCTCGGCGTCGCGGTGCTTGGCTGCGTCACCTTCTTACCCAACTCCTTGCCTTTCAGACTGTCGATTTTTGCAGCGTTCGAGGTAGCAAGTAAGACGATTTTCTGGCCCTTACTGCGCACTGGGTACTCTGAAATGAAAATGATCTGGGGGCATGCTACAGTTGCAACATCTTGCTTCTATTTAACGACACTTTATCAACTCCGAAAGTTACATGGAGACAAGATAACTTGCTGTTCAACTCCATTGGTTAAAAGAACGTAAAGCAATGAAGGTTGTACATGAAACAGTGATGATTTTTTTCTCTGTGTTGTTTTGCAACCCTGTCAGTATCTACAGCATAGTGCGTCGATCAGTAGGATGATACTATCACGTAGTATGCGTGGCCATAGACGGGGTTTGGATTCGTGAATAGATTTATTGGTCACTTGTACGCCGTAACTGCTATTTCCACACTTTACAGCTCACTACAGCACACAGTCTAATGTTCCCAGTTTGTTACTAGACGTTTCCTAGTAGCAGCTCCAACAGTGGTTATTCCTCTGCCTCAGGGCTTAAGTCCTCTATTCATAGATTCCTGTACAGAACTAAACCTGGACAAACCTTATTCCTTGGCACCGACCACACATAAAACATAGCTATTCCATTGTTGCGTCGAACTGTTGCATTATTAAGAAACGGGAACCGTTTCACTAGCTATTACATAGAAACGGTCCTGTTATATCCTCTCATCTCACGGTCGTTACATAGCAACGGCTATACAAGCTACAATACATTAAAGACGGACTGGAAAGGACTTGGAAACAAGAGGTCGTGGCATATTAAAGTTTCGAACCTGATGCTTTTTCTGGAGGAACCGAGAAGACGATCAAAGATTACAGGATTGTCAGTGTTCCGACTGATATTCGAACCAAACACCTCCCAAATATGAGTCTTACTTGTACGCCAATTCGTTCGGTGAATATATCAAACAAATATATAGTTATAGTTCTGTTTCAGCATTTTCGGGAGCGTCTGCAGAATACGTATCAATACAACAATGAAACTGAAAAAGGAAAACTATACACATGCTTCATGCTGACAACTTTAGCGCCATCTATGAGACGATTAGAGACAATGTGTAAGCCTCGACGTCTCGTAACCCTATGGGCCTCTACGGCCTGTTACATGGAGAGCTGTACCCTTTTTTGTATATTAATATAATATTTTTTGTATATTAATATTAATTATATTTTCTATACGAATAATTTTAATATATTTATTCATGTACAATGACAATTTTATATGATTTATTAAATTTTACTTGTGACCCAGTGATTAACGTGCACTCAGATTGTTGTCAGTTGCAAAAGCCAGCAGGGAACATAAATTTCAATGTTTTTGTATGAAGCTGCATTCCATTGCAGACCGTACTCAATGCGCGGTTGGTAAATAATGGAATGCAAATGGAAAGCAACTGTTCGGAAACGGAAGAGAAGGTTTCGTGTGCACGGGAAGTTGAAATCTACATGCGGCCAGGACGCAGAGACACATCGATCAGTAGAAATTGTTAGCATTATTAATTGGAAACTTGGTGCAACAGCGACACGTGTCCGCGTCCATTGTAAGGTGCGGTTTATATCGAACTGGACAGAAGTTGGCATGACAGTTGCTGTATTCAAATTACCCATAACTCCGCGCTCCACGTATTTATTTAATTTAATAAGTTCCTTTAATAGATATAAGATCCCATAAAAATAATTTTCTTTGGTTAAGCGCATCTCGAAGAGTTCAAAATAATTTTTATATCAGAATATTCACCTAATTATATATTGCCTATAAGTAGTTGTGGTTGAGGCACTATGCTACAGGCCGGAAGGTTGAGGGTTCGATTCCCGATTAGATCATTGGACTATTCAGACCTAACCCTTCCAGCCTCATTGTGACCTTGGGGTCAACTCAGCCTCTAACAGAAATGAGTATCAGGAATCTTCCTGGGGGCAAAGGGCGGCCGGCGCGTAAGGCTGACAGCCTCACCGCCATCTATGAGCCGATTGTCTAGAAAATGTGGGGGCCTCGACGTCTCACAACCCTATGGGCGTCCACGACCTGTTACAGGGATAGCTTTATGTTTTTAAATGGAGTAGGAGAGTTAGTGAGCCCTTTATGACACTCGAGGGTTCATTACCGAGTTCACGTGCTCTGAGTCAGTTCAATCCAATCCACACCCCACACACCTCACTCGTACCTTCACATCTGCACCTATCATAATGATTTGCGTGGGACAGTTGCTCCCCGAAACTGTTAGCTAAGAATTCGTATGCAGGTATAGAGCCCCATAACGGACATCCGGCGTTGTGCAGTTGTTATCGGAGAGATAAGAATAATCAGCGGTGAACATGACCTCTGTAATTACTATATTACGTTCTTATCACTTATCCTGAGAGGCGCTGTGCGCATGCTTGGACAGAGAATGCAGGTACGAATGTATATTTAAATGAATTCCAAAAGTAGACAATTTCCCCCAGAAGAAAAAATTGGTCAGCAGACGGGCTGCAGGGGTTTACGTGTGTACTTGTCTATCGCACATTCCCATAGTTCCATGTTTTTCAAAGATCAGAAAAAATATAATTGACATTTAGTTGTCTTAGAGGCCGCGCCATAGCTCAAGCGGTTAGTCGCTGGCTTCCCACCGCGGCGGCCCGGCTTCGATCCCGGGTCTGGTCAAGTGGGATTTGTGGTGGACAAAGTGGCGCTGGGGCAGGTAGCTTAGTTGGTTGAGACACTGTACTACAAGCCTATAGATCGCGGGTTTGAATGCCGATGTGATCATTGGATTTTTCAATTGGCCTAATCCTTCCAGCTGCACTGTGACCCTGGGGTGGACTCAGTCTTTAGCAGAAATGAGTACCAGGAATCCTCCTGGGAGTAAAGGGCGGCCGGCCGGCCGGCGTGTAAGGCTGACAACTTCTCCACCATCTGTGAGCCGACTGTCTAGAAAACGTGGGAGCCTTAACGTCTCACAACCTCATCAGCCTGATACAGGAATATCTTTAACTTTACCTTTTATTATAGGAGAATATAATCCTCTCTTCAACTCACAGGCGTCCAAATACTCTTCTATCCTTGCATTTTGCTACAGAAATTTCTTACGTCCTGATTCGTCCATCCTAAAAAAGTAAAAAGTGAAGTTATCCGTCTGCTTAATTAATTAAGCACCACGACATGAAGACGTATGGGGAAGTCGAGGTATTGCTCCACCATTCTTGACCCAGGCAGGAGATGGAGGTGAGTCGTGTGCNACCATCTGTGAGCCGACTGTCTAGAAAACGTGGGAGCCTTAACGTCTCACAACCTCATCAGCCTGATACAGGAATATCTTTAACTTTACCTTTTATTATAGGAGAATATAATCCTCTCTTCAACTCACAGGCGTCCAAATACTCTTCTATCCTTGCATTTTGCTACAGAAATTTCTTACGCCCTTATTCGTCCATCCTAAAAAAAGTAAAAAGTGAAGTTATCCGTGCGCTTACTTAATTAAGCACCACGACATGAAGACGTATTGGGAAGTCGAGTTATTGCTCCACCATTCTTGACCCAGGCAAGAGATGGAGGTGAGTCGTGTGTTTGACGCTCATGTCGTCGTATCCCTATGGAAAAATTCGCGTGTGCCCATTCGATAGGAGGCTTGGTAGGCCCGAGAGCTAGACTCGAGTTAGTGGAGAAGAGAAAAATTAATTGCCCTTCCAAGAATCGAGACCCAGTCATCCAGTCCGTAGTCCGTCACTTTACCGACTGAACTATCCCGCTTCTAATCAGTATCTACGAGCACAGCTGACTGGTGAATATAGTTAATGAATTGCAATTTTTTTCCTTGGCACTACAGCCCCAGTGGGCCTAGGCCTACCTCCATGAACTTCTCCGTTCACTTCGGTTTTTCTAGATCTTACACATTCGGTAGGACTCCTTCGGCGGGTGATCAGCTCGTCGCAAGGCCTCTACCTGTACACAAACAAACTAAACATCCGTGCCTTGAGTGGGATTCGAACCCACGATTCCGGTTTCCAAGCGAGAGAAGACAGTATATGCCTTAGACCGCTCGGCTACCGTGACCGGCAATGAATTGCATTACCTCCGTCTATATAGAAAAGTTCGTCAATCTCTTTCAATTTTTGTTTAATGACGCAATATTTTGTGAAATTCCTCATTATGTAAGCATCCCTTCCCTACTGACATTGAAATTCCCTTGGGTCAAGTATCCTTCATTCATTCATCAGTGGCTCTGCAGCCCTTTGTTGGACCTTGGCCTCTTCTTCAGTTTCGTAATCTTTTTACCCAGACGGTAGGACCCCTTGGACGAGTGATTAGCCCATCGCAAGGCCGCTACCTACACAGGGCAACATAAACAGAAAAAAATCACACACAGATATCCATGCCTTGAGTGGGGTTCGCACCCACGATCCCAGCTGTCGATCGAACAAAGTATTTCATGTCTTAAGACGGCCGCACACCAACTGCGTCAAGACAAGCATCAAGACATGAGACAAAAGACGCAGTCTTTCTTCATTCGTGATTCGTCAGCATCATGACTCAGACCGATGTGCGGCGGTTTTCATAATCTCATTCGTTTCAACTGAGCTTCTTTCTTTGCGTCATGTCGCAGACATCGTGTCTTGACGCATGCGTGCGGCCTACCTTAGACCGTGTGGCCACTGTGCCCGGCACCCTTACGCCATCGCACATAGAGTTATGGTTTAATGAGTTTCGGTCTTGAAACAGAAATTTGAGTTAAACGGTTGTCGCTCTGATACTTTATGTCCATCATAATGTAATATTGGCTGAATGAGACATAGGTAATGAGCAAAATATTGGCGGGGGAGGTGGTCAAAGGGGCGAAGGGAAGGAAGGCAGGCAATGACGCTTGAAATTTACAAACCCCGAACCGAGCGGAACAGCAAACAGCTAAACAAAACACTCATGGAAACGGTTCACTGCTCGCCCGCTCCGAGCTGAAACAATACACTTGCCAATAAAACACAACACATTTTTATAAAAATATTTAAATTTAGTACCGTCATTTCCCTTGTTCAGGTCGTTTGCCCCCGACCTCAACGGACCTCACTGTACATCGTAGGGATTTCATACTCGCATCTGGTGGCGGGCAATCCCAACACAGTATGTTTGCTCGAAATTAACGCGCAACCTACTTCTGGGAAGTTAATTTTAAGGAAGAAAAAAAA
>NW_019743001.1:106697-109386 GCF_002891405.2 Cryptotermes secundus | reverse complement strand
GGCTACAGATGTAGAGGTCCGGGTTCGATTCCCAGCTTTACCAGATTTTCTGAGAAGTAGTGGGTCTGAATCGGGGTCGACTCAGCCTCGTGAGGATAATTGAGGAGCTGTTTTAAGGAAATAGCGGCTCCGGTCTAGAATACCGATATTAACGGCCGTGGGGATCCGTTGCGATGACCACGCGACACCCTCTATTCACTAAAGCTGGCACTAACTCCGCCGATAAGCGGCATTCGCTCGGTCGGTATAGTTCGCTTGCCGATACAAGCCACGGAGTTTTCATTTTGTGTCGCAATTTATATCTTATATAACACAACTTTATATTGTACGCAGACTTTATGCAGTGATTGGCTCTGATTCAACCAATCCTGCTTGTTTCATTTACGTTTCATGTGCATTGCTTTATCTGTCGTAGTTTTGCCCTTTTGTTCAGCGTTATATATTGTCAAAGGATCAGTCTGTGTATGTTTCAGCTATAATCAATTTGTGTTTTCACCCTATGATGATGTTGTACATTGAAATCGTTTGAAAAACACACGCCTCTAAGTTATTTCGTTATAAATCTATAGTTTTCACTGCATCATAAAACTGACATTTTTAAGTCGTTGCAGATATTCCAGTCTACAAGAACAGAGTGAAATTCTATTTTTAAGGATCGCATCCTGTTTCATATATACAATGAACATACACAATTTTTATCGTCAACGCAACAGTGCACCTGAAGATGACGCGTTTGAGGTCGAAACGTGTAATACGTGCTATATAAGTAAATAAATCATAAAACATTGTTGCTTTGACGGTTAAAAATTGTATATGGTCAGAATAGAGTGAATTTTCAAATGGTAAACAACCCCTCTTTGACTTATTGATTTCTGAATTTATAACCTACGCAGTTTCCCTTGTTATTGACAATCAATGCATCAGACAATTGCAGATGTAAACTGCAGACTATCGGAATTGGAGTCCTTAAGAGTGCTAGTCGATCTCATGATTGTATCGATTCCTAATATAAATTTCATTAAAATCCATTCACTAGCTTTCAGATACAAATTCTAACAGAAGATCAGATAGAATATCCATTATTATGCGTTCACTTGATGCACTTTTTGTTTCATATGGTAAAATCTATCCCTGTAACAGACCGCGAAGGCCCATAGGGTTGTGAGGCTTCCACATTTTCTATACAGTCGGCTAACAGATGGCAGTGAGTTTGTAAGCCTTAGCGCCAGCCGCTCTTTACCCCACAGGAAAATTCCTGGTACTTATTTCTGTTATCAGCTGAGTCGACCCCAGGGCCATAGTGCGGCTGGAAGGATTAGATTAAGTAACGTCATCAGTAATCGAACCCGCGACCTCTCGGCTTGTAACATAGAGCCTCAACCAACTACGCTACCGCGTGCCCCATATTTCATATGGTATATAATCGAAAGTTTTTTGTTTTTCGCCTGAACTGCCTCTCATGTAATTGATTCTCTTCCCGTTTACTACACTGACATCTCTGTCTTGTCGTTTACATAATAAGGACCCGATCATGTGTAGCATGTTATGTAAAACGCGGAATACAAATTAAAGAACAGTGCAGAGCCTTTAGCTGGGTAATTGAGTGTGGGTCAAGCTCTGGTCCGTGGGAATAGGATAACAGATGCTGTGCAGTCGCATCACTTTGAAGTGTGTACACGCACGGAAACACACGCGGACTCGCGTTCTCGCGTCACTAAGCGTAGGCTTACCTACATATATATACACATCTTATAGTGAAGGAGTATTTCTGTGATCTGTGTTCGACCTCTGATCTTTCGCTTCAACCCACGCTTCTTTAGTTTAGAGAACGAGTTCAGGGGGAAAAAAAATGAAAGTCCCCATTTCGAAATCTTTTCGTCACGCGTTGTTAAGTGCTTACGGGGGTGGGGAATGTCTGACAGGTGGTGAACACGTGAAGGGGGAGTCAACAGGTGATAGGTTGGTGGACAAGTGGATAATTACATTGCACAAAATTCCTGATTGAATTCAGACACAATATTTTTATTGCGAGAATTTGTTACATATAGATATACGTAAATTAGTGACATAATGTTTTCTTATAATTAATAGAACCAAGCTTGTAAGGCAAGGTAAAGGTGTCCCTGTGAAAAAGGTAAAGCTATCCCTGTAACAGGCCGTGAAGGCCCATAGGGTTGTGAGACGTTTTCTAGACAGTCGGCTCATAAAGTTGTCCCTGTGCTTAATTAATTAAGCTTTCACAGTGGCCGCACCGTCTAAGGCATGAACCGTCTTCACCCGCTTGAAAATTGGGATCGTGTGTTTGAATCCCAATCAGATCATGGATATTTTTTGCGTTTATTGTATTTATGTTGTTCTGTGTGTAGGTAGAGACCTTGCGACGGGCTGATCCCCTGCCCAAGGAGTCCTACCGACTTTGTGCAGGATTAAGAATCCGGAATAGAGGCCAAGGTCCGAAGAAGTATAGTAGAACCAACCACTCGACAACATATGGTCTGTCTGACAGGCAGCGTCGTGAAATAAGTTACAGGCATAGAAATATTTTCTTTTATAAGGAACCAAATGATAGACTAAGGTATAGTTGGAAAGGCAAGATTAGAATATCATCACCATCATCATCATCATCATCATCAGTAATCTGTCAGACGACAGGTCCACAGTCTCTTCCAAAACAGTTCCTCCACTTAAT
>NW_019743001.1:105489-106142 GCF_002891405.2 Cryptotermes secundus | reverse complement strand
GGCTTTTCACTGGGAGGACAGCTCTATGATTATCATGACGTCACCTGTGATTACTTCGTGATACATTTTCCTCTGCCAATTTTTTNAATTCTTTTCAGTGGCGTGAAGAGACAATTACTACTCTGTAATTTTATGCATTTCCGGACCCATGTTGACATATACGTTTTTTCTTCTCTCTACACGAGGAGTCCGTTCCTGAAGTTTTGCCGTTGAGCTGTCAGACACCTGTATAATGTATATTTAATCTGTCATTAGAAAGTTACTGAATCTTACTTGTAATATAACATGGAAGCAAACCTCACATCATCATCGGAGAAATCGTTGAAAACAGATCATTTTTATTTCCTCACAACCTCCGTTGAAGACGCCGGTTCTATTCCGATCATTCAAGTTAAGCAACATTAGACACGTGACCGCTTGGTAACAACGCGAGGCGTATACTTTTAGCCGACCACAGTGGCCGTGCGGACTTAGGCATAAGCTATCTCTGCCCGCTCGAACGTTGGGATGGTGGGTTCAAATCCCACTCAAGGCATAGATATCATAGATGTGTGTGTGTGTTTATCCTGTTTGTATTGTTCTATGTGTAGGTAGAGGCCGGTCACGGTAGCCGAGCGGTCTAAGGCATGTACTGTCTTCGCTCACTCGGGAAC
>NW_019743001.1:101642-105476 GCF_002891405.2 Cryptotermes secundus | reverse complement strand
AATCCCACTCAGGGCATGGATGTTTGTGTGCGTTTTTCTGTGTTTGTCTACAGGTAGAGGCCTTGCGACGAGCTGATCACGCGTTCAAGGGGTCCTACCGTATGTGTAAGGTCTAGTAAACAGAAGTGAAACGGAGAGTTTCATGGAGATAGGCCTAGGCCCAAATTGGGGCTGTAGCGCCACAGGAAAAAATGTGTAGGTAGAGGCCTTGCGACGGCCTGGTCCTTGTCCAAGAAACTGTAAAAGCGACCAAGGCCCAACAAAGGGATAAAGAACCATAATAATAATAAAGGTTACCCCATTAATAATCTATTCTAGAAATGTTTCAGACAAAAAAAAAACGCACGAAGAGGGGTCACAGTAATTTCATATGTGGTCAGATTTGGTGCCAAAGTTTTGCGTCCGAACCGTATCCAAATTGGAAATGAAACGCCACGTGACCTGCTAAGAAGAACACGCGGCGAAACAGTGTGCCAACAACTTTTAAATTCACCCTTCCCTTGAATACACGTGCAGAATATTTTTTATCCATAAAAATATATATACACGGTATATTGGTTGTTGCTTTGGTGCTTTTATATTCATTAGGGAAATTGATGATTGATCGACTGACTGGCCCTGGGGTGTATTAATCACGTCATTACTTAATTGAGGGGTTCCCACCCCCGCCCTCTGTTTTGAAGGGGGTTGGACGCTCGGGGTTATAAGGGTATCGCGTTACCCAACACGCCCTCAGTCACGTGACCTAGCACGTGTAACGTGCGCATGCGCGCAGCGAATAACATCAGCGGCCAGATGATGGGGAACATGACAAGTGCGGGGGATAGGGGTGGAAATTATGAATACGCAGAGAGTTCTGAAGCCTTACTTTCTCCAATGCAGAGACTTAGGCATATGCGTGTGTTGGGTAGACAGAGAAATAGGCTGGACACCGTTTCGTCACGGAATTAGCTATTATAGCAAATCCTTACTAACCACGTGAGTTACGTTTTTCTTAAACATGGCGTTAGCAAAGCCTCGAACTCTAAGTCGAGGTAATTATAGCAAATTGTGGGTTATGGATAACGCTGCCTCAGTGACTGCTCAACAAAACCTAGTTAAGTTTCTTGTTACTTCGTTAAAACCAAAAATACATGACAGCATGTTTAAAAATAATGAACTAGTAACAAAATTGACACAAAAAGACTCACCGCAATCCAACATGGACTCCGAGGAAATTGTTTCGGTTACCATTAAATCCTGACTGTACTAAATGTTGTCTCTTAATGTGAAGAACACGTTTTCTTCGTTGCTGTTGGTACAAAAAAAAATACATCCGTGGTTGCACAAAACCAAATTTCGCTGTTAGCAAAATTAGGTAAAAATGTAAAACCGACGGATATTTTAAATCCGGGGTTCACAAACCTTGGTTTAGCTGTATTTAAAGTTAATTTATACATACAATACTTTCAAATTTAATTAATCTTATTAAACTTCGAATATGCGTACATAGAATTCCTTTTTTTTTCAAAATTATTTTTTCTTGTTCTCGGTAAAAGAATCTTAAGGCCCTGAACTTGGATCTGCATTGACCTGGAGCCAAGAGAGGCCCAAACATTATGGTCTTGGCCCTGTGTTGCAGGATCGTTCGGAACAAGGCTGCAGAGAAGGCGAAGCATGTCCACCACCAGCAGCAGCAACAGTCAGCGGGCGGTACAGGTCAGCAACAACAGCAGCAGACAGGCTCTGTTTCCGTCATCACACATGCACCAGCGTCCTCGGTACAGGCGCAACAGCACCACCCCGGGGGCCACCATGACCCCCAGCGACCCGGCGCCTACAGCATCAACGGAATCCTCGGCATTCCTCAGCAACAGCAGCAGCAGCAAGCGGACCCCAACGGAAACAGCATCACGAAACGCAAGAGGGAGGACCACCATACAGGTAGGAGGCTGACAAGCTACTGCTTGTTGCTATGGCAACCAGATACTGCAAACTGCATGGTCTATGCTGTTGATGTGAATCTACTGGGAGATAACAGGAATACACAGGAACTTTAATTGACGCAAGTAAAGGGGTTGGTCTAGAAGTAAACACAGAGAAAAGTAAATATATGTTGCTGTCTCGTCACCAAAATGCAGGGCAAAATCATGACATAAAGATAGGCAACATATGTTTTGAAAATGTGGCACAGTTCAGATATTGAAGGGGGACAGTAATAAATCAAAACCTGATTCAGGAGGAAACTAAGAGGAGATTGAACTCGGGTAATGCTTGCTACCATTCAGTCCAGAACCTTTTGTCTTCTCGTCTGCTGTCCAAAAACATAACAGTTAGGATACCTAAAACTATAATCTTGCATGTGGTTCTGTATGAGTGTGAAACTTGGTCTCTGACATTAAGATAGGAACACAGACTGAGGGTGTTTCAGAACAGGGTGTTGAGGAGAATATTTGGACCGAAGAGGGATGAAGTGACGGGAGTTTTTTTTATTGTTAGTGGGGTGGGACTAAGTCCCTTGTACTGCGGCCACTTCTGGCCTATTATACCAGCCCCAGATGATAGGTGAGGGTGGCTGTGGAGCAATTGATGGAATGAAGATTGGCAGGGGAAACCGAAGTACTCGGAGAAAACCTGCCACAGCGCCACTTTGTCCACCACAAATCCCACTTGACCAGATCCGGGATCGAACCCGGGCCGCCGCGGTGGGAAACCAGCGACTAACCGCTTGAGCTATGGCGCGGCCGTCAGTGACGGGAGATTGGAGAAAACTGCATAATGAGGAGCTTCATAACTTGTACTCTTCGCCAAGTATAATTAAAATAATGAACTTAAGGAGGATGAGATGGGCACGGCACGTAGCACGAATAAGGGAGAATATAAATTCATATAGAATATGAATAAACCTTTTACATGGACTGATTTGAAAACACCGTTTCCAACAGTACCTCTATTGTGCGCCGATTCGTTGCTGAGGGAACGTGTTTACAGAGCCGTTGCCTAGAATCGGCCCTATTATATTTACATATCTCGCTGTCGTTGCATACTAATGGCTCTGCAAGCTACAACATTATATCCCTCCCAACAACATTTGAATCGTTTGATGTAGTTCTATTAAATTTTCTATTTCTAGTTACGCTCATATCGCTCCCATATCACCATATGCCACCATGGAAAGTGTTACTAGAGGTCTCAAACCCGAGACCAGTGTAGTAGTGAGTGTGGATTGAACGAAAACATGTCTTCGACCCAATTTTCTCTCCGCCATATTTCCTCGTGGAAGCGACGCCGAGGGGACGACGCGAGAGTCTAAGAAGTGCCGACTAATTAGTAGTTGAAACTTCTGTTCATAGAGGCCGACACCCGTACGGCCATTAGTCAAAACATCCGTTTCAAATCACCACCCGCTCTTGGAGTTTTGCCGAATAGAACGCTGAAACCAACCCGACTTCCTTGTGTGTGTGTGTTTTAAATTCTATTACGGACCATTTAACGTCTAGAGAAGTTGTGGCAAACTATGATCCATGGACCACAAGTGGCTCTTCAGATTGCCTCCTCGTGGTTAGAAACGAAAAATCGTAATATATGTAAGTGACCAGATGTCCAGGAGTTTCAGGAGTTGATGGCGAAGAGGCAGAAGACCCTATTGCATTAAATTTCAGATCTTCCGTCCTGAATCAGTCAGCAACTTAAACATTTATCTTTTTTTGAAGAAAGCAGTCTTCTGGGATTTAGCACCGTGTATATGTGGTGTTAACCGACGTTTCGGAGGAACGTATCGCCTCCATCTTCAGGGTAGAAGAAAAAATATAAGAAATCTGCAAGCGAAGAGACCGTGAGAACCGGTAAAAGCAG
>NW_019743001.1:81981-101334 GCF_002891405.2 Cryptotermes secundus | reverse complement strand
ATTTGCTAAAAATTCTGTCGTCATTAGAATGTAAAATTCTGTGTAATTTGTCGCGTATTGTAGGTGCTGTTTGGGGCTACCAGGTAGCGTAGTTGGTTAAGGCACTATGCTACAAGCCGGAAGGTTGCGGGTTTAAATCCCGATAAGGTAATTGGATTTTTTCAATTGACGTAACCCTTCCAGCAGCACTATGGCCCTGGGGTCGACTCAGCCTCTAACACAAATGAGTACCAGAAATATTGTTCTTGGAGATAAAGGGCGGCCGACGCGTAGGGCTGACAACCTTGCCGCCATCTATGAGCCGATTGTCTAGAAAATGTGGGAACCTCAACATCTCACAACCTTATGGGCCTCCACGGCCTGTTACAGGGATAGCTTTATTTTTTACTTACTTACTTATTATAGGTATTGTTTATCTTCCGTGGTTCGTTGTGTTTATATGGTTTTGTTGCTGTTCAGATATAACATTATTATTAATTTTAAGTTCTTTATGTGTCTCTTCCTATCTTCTTGATTATAATATTCTGACTGAATTTTTCTCTTAAAATGTGCTCTGTACTTCCTGTCGTGCGGACTATTTTTTTTTTGTACCTGTTACTGGTAGGAGCCGGGATAGCTCAGTCGGTATAACGACTGGCTACGGGCTGGAAGACTGAGGGGTCTGAGTTCGAGTCCCGGTAGGGTCAAGAATTTTCTCTTCTCCAAATCGTCTAGACCGGCTCTGGGGTCCACCCAACCTCCTATCCAAAGGGTAGCGACGTCGATTTCCCATGAGGCAAAGCAGCAGAGGCCTGAAGCTTACATTATTCCATCTAGTACCGAAGTCAAGAATGGTGGAGCTAAACCCCCACTCGCCCATATCGCTTCATGATATAGTGTTTAATCTGTTAAGCACAGGGAAAATTTTACCTTTTATTCCCTTGATGCAGGGTAACCTATGTGTGGACAGTTGGTATGTATCTGGTCGAGATTTTCTCTGCATTCATGGAACCGGAGGGTTCATCACAGTCCGTTCTTTAACCCTGCAGAGATCCAGTTTAGTTCCATTTAAACATGCATATTTCCCTTCTCTATACAGGATGTCCGGATGAAAGGTATCTAAAATAAAATGATTATATCTCAGAAAAATTTTATTGTACACATTTATGGGTTACACCATTACAAAAGGAAACTATCAAAGATTTTCTCTGCCCATATACAGGGTGTTTCACGACTTTACGGCATAACTGCAGGAGGTGATTTCCTAGGTCTTTGTAATCAAAAAAGTTCATATAAACATGTGTCCGATTTTGGACGGTTACGGAGTTATGACCGTTTTAAACTCAGAAGAGAAGGCAACGATTACTGACAATAAACGGAACAAAATAATAAACAGGCATAGTACATGATACATTTAAAGTATGACTGTAAAGTTAACTTCGTGAAATTACCTTTCATTTGAATTTATTGGTGCTTAAAGCTGATTTTCGAAAATGCCACCGCCGGCCGCAACACAGGCTGCCGCTCGGTGGTGAACCGCGCCGGACATACCAACCCACCCCGCCTTAGGTAGCTCTCAAGTGTCGAGATAACGAGAACGCTCTGTCTGTAGCTGGCTAAAGATAGCGACCCGCCAGCTGACAGACGCGGTTCACACGAGGGCGTGTACGGGAATGAAAAAACGGTCATAACTCCGTAACCGTCCAAAATCGGACACATGCTTATATGAACTTTTTTGATCACAAAGACGTAGGAAATCACTTCCTGCAGTTATGCCCTAAAGTCATGAAACACCCTGTATAACTTCCTCAGTAAATTTAAACGTGGGCTCCCCTGGTGGCACGACAAATATCCAGGCTTGAAGCATGTTTGGTGTTACCGTAGGTACAGCGCCCCTTATGCGGGCTTTCAGGTGTTGAAGCTCGTTGATCTTAACCTGGCAGACACTGTTCTTCACATAACCCCATAAGAAAAATTTCAGTGGGGTTAAATCTGGCGACCTGGGAGGCCAAGCGATTGGTCCACGTCTGCCGATCTATCTCCCAGCCATCTCTCTGTCCAGGTGATTCCTAACATGGTGGCAGAAATGTGACGGCGCATGCGCGTAAGCCAGGCGTTAAGAAAAACTTACAGGCTTTTCCTTCCGATGACATAAACCGGATATGTGTATGACAATTACTTTCGGAGATATAATTTTTATATTTTGGATACCTTTCACCTGGACATCCTGTAGGTCCATATTATTCTCCTATTTGAAATCTTACTCTTGAGATTTTCCAACAGAAATTATTTTTGCATTTCTCATTTTCACGAATCTTCTTCACCTTCCAGCGTCCTCATTTCTTTGTGTGTAATTATTCTGACTGCTGCTGTAGGTGAAGACGGTGTATAAATTATAAAATTATTTTCTATGCAGTTTTCTGCTGTCTTTCATTACACCATCTTGAAACCACCATTTCCCTCTCCTGTAGCTCGCAGAAGGATACATGCAGGGGAGAGCCACAAGGAAACATATCCATAGGTGGGAGGATAATACTAAAATGAATCTTAGAGAAATATGATGCTGTTCTGTAGACTACCGATTACAGTGGCCGCACACGGTCTAAAGCATGAAATATTTTCGTCCTCTCAAACAATGGGGTTGTCGGTTCGAATACAATTCAAGGCGTGAATATCTGTCTGCGTTTATTCTGTGTTTGTGTAGGTAGATATCTCGCGACGGATGTCCTATGCTCAGAGTGGTAGCAACAGGCGAGAAAGAGGAGGGGGGAGTGTTATACTGTTCTCATGTGACTCAGAGTAGGGACAAGTAACGGACTGTTATTAATACTGTAATGAACCTTCGAGTTATATAAGATATTGAAAAATTCTTGAGTAGCTGAGCGACTGGTGGCTTCTCAAGGACTCGGCTCTATTGAGTTAGTTACCATTCAAACGTATGTAGTTGAAAAAGCGGCATCGAATTACTTGAGAACCTGTCAGTCACGGCGTGCCCTTGCTTCTAACTCGTGTTTGTTACGCTGTATGTCGGCCATTTTATGCACACTGTTACTTCGGAATGGCTTCCTTTCCTTTCGTCTCGGGCAGCATCAACTTGCTGCAGATGTTGGGTCGGTTAGTCGGTGAATCTGATCCCTGAGGACCGTAATATCCCCTTCCAGCAATCCCTGTCCCTAGCGATACAAAGAATCGCAAATACTAGAGATGATTCTTTCCTTCTTTTTTTCCCTCCTAAAAATTCCAGCCGAAAACTTCAGTAAATCTCCACTTTGAAGTATAGGCCCCACATTCTGAATCATTCTCTTGCACTCTTTATCTCTCTCTTTTTATTCTCTTTACGACTTCGCAATTCTGGTCATGGGAAGTTGAGGAAAATGGATGGTTAAATCGTTGAGCCAAGTCGAATTGAATACAGTCTGTGTGGAAATGATAGGATTTGAAAGCAGGAAGGCTAGCTAGCGTTTTAGTGTCGAAATGCGATGTAAGTTTACACGGACTGGGTTTCGGTGTCTCCATGGTCCTTCTTGTCGTGCAGTAGCTTGCAGCGAAGCTCGGTATTCAGTGATCTGAAAAGCGTAGTTGCTCTGATTCTCACGTTACGTAACGATTTTCAGTGCTGGTTTTTATTTAAACAAAACTTCTTTTATATCCATAAGCACATAAACCTATACTTCCATCAAGGTTATTTCTTACGCTTGGCCATCTATATTCAACAGAAATTCTTTTAAATTTGCGGACTGATGAATCAGCCATCTTCACTGACTCTTAGATTATAGTTTGTAGCTGGGTCGTGACGCTGACTAATCATCTCTGTGTAGTTCCAAAGTCAAGAAAGGTGGAGTTATATCTCCACTCCCCCATACATCTTCACAGGGGGCAATTTTGTGATTTGTCAGACTCATAATCAGATTCAAATTTATGAAAAAAGTAACACAATGCCTCCAACCAGTTATGTTACAGCGTTCCCCCACCAAGATGTGGATGAGAGGATAATATTAAAAAGGATATTAAAGAAATAGAATGTCAAAGATGTGAACTTGATTAAAGTGGCTCACGATAGGGTCCAATGATGGGTCCATAAAAGACGAGGAATTTATTGACTAGCTGACCGACTATTAGCTTATCAAAGAGGGCAGCAGGCTACTGCCATACAAGCACTTACTTATGTAGCTAAGCCCTTCTTGAGAGGCTGCCATTTGTGCAGCTACTGTAGAATTTCCCAGCATTTTATGGAACCCGAAGGTTTATTACCGTGACCACAAGAGCCCTCCACTGGCCCCTATCCTGAGCCATATCAGTCCAATCCATCCCATCCTATCTCTCTAAGATCAATTTTAATATTATCCACCCACCTACGCCTTTGTCTTCCCAGTGGTCTCTTTCCTTCTGGCTTTCCCACCAATCTATTCTCCACCATTCGTGCTACATGCCCTGCTCACCTCATCCTCCTTTACTTGATCATTCTAATTATACAAGCACAGGAGGTTGATGTAGTGGAGTTTTCTCCGTCCGGTCAGTTGAACCAATTGCAGTTTCCCTGCGTGTCCTGCCGAGAGCCGTTTAGCCCACTCTTGTACTGAAACGACTGCATTATGAGACTCGCGGCTGGTCCATGATCTTCACAAGGAAGGCAGAGGAAGCTGCGATGCACATGGCTGATCCAAGACAATACATTATACTACCCCGCTCACATGACCAACACAGTTTTCTCTTCCTGCATCACAACCCTCTACTTCACCCCTCCCCCCTTGACCTAACGGACCAATCCAGTCCTCAGCCTTTAGTTCGTCAGTCAGGAAAAAGACATCAACAACCATCGGTCGTAGTCGGCGGCCAATTGACAAGCATTGTTGCTTAGCGACCAGGGACATTAGGTGCCGCTGCAGACCAACAGTGGCACAACAGGCGAACATTTCTCTCCGTTAAGTGTGCTCCTAGCTTTCTGCAATTTATATCCGACTTAGTTAACAGCTTGAGAAAATGAATTAGCTAGAAGACGTAAGTGCTAGAAACGTCAATAAAATTTCCGATTTTATGTGAACGCGAAATTTCGTTACCCTGTTTACAGTAACCTTACAGAACCGTAGAGGCCGCGCCATAGCTCAAGCGGTTAGTCGCTGGCTTACCACCGCGGCGGCTCGGGGTCGATCCTGGGTCTGATCAAGTGGGATTTGTGGTGGACAAAGTGGCGCTGGGGCAGGTTTTCTCCGAGTACTTCGGTTTCCCCTGCCAATCTTCATTCCACCAATTGCTCCACAATCACACTCACCTATCATCTGGGCTGGTACAGTAGGCCAGAAGTGGCCGCAGTACAAGGGACTTAGTCCCACCTCACTAGCAATAAAGAAAATAAAGAGAACCATGTCTTAAACACATTCTGAGACTACATTCTTCCTCGAAGACGTGTCTTATAGGCCTAGTCTCTACGTATTAGGTTTATATGCATACAATTTTAATCAAAACCAAAAAAAGAAGAATCATAGACAAGACGGACATAGGCAGAGAAGAAAAAGCAGAAAAATAGAACTTCATTATCTGTAGTCGGTCCGGAATTGTCTTTTATGTTTCATTATAAAAAAATTCCCCAAATTGGTTTTCGTGATAGAATTTGTATTCGCAGTGTTTAGTGGTCAGTTTCTTTTCGAATTTTAATAGAAAATACACCATTAGAGAAAGATACAGAGACATTTAAATCTGTTGCGAAACAAGAGATTGAGAATAATTTATTTATGTGTAGGCTGTGCGTAAAGCAGGCCTTAAAAACAAAAGGTTTATGTTAGAACCGAAATCCTCCTGAGACGCGATGCTGAGCCAATTTCATCCACATCCTATTCTCACACCTAATCATATTT
The DNA here is from genome assembly GCF_002891405.2 of Cryptotermes secundus. Classification (NCBI taxonomy): domain Eukaryota; kingdom Metazoa; phylum Arthropoda; class Insecta; order Blattodea; family Kalotermitidae; genus Cryptotermes; species Cryptotermes secundus. The sequence continues at coordinate 95,503 of NW_019743001.1, read as the reverse complement.
AATATAACTTTTTATTCCTTCGTCTTCCGACAGTTCGCTTTCCAAAAAGTTCACCCAGCAAAATTTTGTGTGCATTCCTTCTATCCACTTTGAAGTTTTTAATATTATTATGACATACGGAGGAATGTAACACAGAAGAGAAAGGCGATGTTGACCCTGTACTTAACTAATTAAGCACTACGTCGTGAGGGCGTATGGGGGAGTGGATGTATAGAGCCACATTTTCTTGACCTCGTCACAAGTTGGAGGTGAGTGCTCAGTTCCACGCCCCGGCCGTTTTATCCCCTGTACCCATTGAATAGGAAGCTGGGTTGGCTCCAGAGCCGGTCTGGACGACATGGAAGAAGATAAAATTCTTGCCTCCACCAGGACTCGAACTCCGACCCCTCGGTCTTCGGTCCCGTAGCCAGTCGTCATCCCGACTCCCAAGATAAGAGAAATGCATATAAATTTTAATTTGAAATCCTGAAGGGAAGAAAGAACTTGGAAGACATGAACATAGATGGGAGGGTAATATTGAAATAGAATTATAGAAGTAGGGTGTGATTATGTGGGCTGGTTTTGTGTTGCTGGAGAGACCGATTATTGGCGAACTCCTGTGAACGTTGTATTGAATATTCGAGTTCAAAAATAATTTGGAAATCTTTGATTAGCTCAGTGACCTTTATTTTCTCAAGAATGACTTTGATCCATTGAGTTAAATCTTGTCCCTCCCTCGACCGGCGTTANCCCCAAATCAAGAAACACGCAAATGTCTGACAGTAATAAAAATCTGGTCGTAAGCCCCAGATGGGTGTTTTATTCCAAGATATGAGTAGTCAACTGACCGTCTGTCGTGACATAAGACGCAGGTACAGGTGTCCAGAAATAGGGACTAGCTCTATTATTAGGGTTCAACTGAGTAGATTTTACCTGAAAACGGAAACAGAATCCAGTCTAAGAAACGTGTTTTGAAAAAAACAGATTGAACGGGGTTTTTAGATAACAATACTGCCCAGAAACATAATATTTGTGGGGCACGCGGTAGCGTATTTGGTTGAGGTAATCTGCTACCAGCCGGAAGGTCACGGGATCGAATCCCGATGAGGTCATTAGATTTTTTTCTCAATTGACCTAATTCTTCCAGCCGCACTATGACCCTAGGGTCGACTCAGCCTCTAACAGATATGAGTACCAGGACTCTTCCTGGGTGTAAAGGGCGATCGGCGCGTAAGAATGACAAATTCACCGCCATCTGTGAGCAGAATATCTAGAAAATATGGGAGCCTCGACGTCTCACAACCATATGAGCCTCCACGGCCTGTTACAGGGATAGCTTTACTTTTTTTTTTACTTACTTACATAATATTTGTGCTAGTGTACCATCGTCACAGAATTTCAGAGCTTGTTTATGAATCACGGGGCTTGTTGTTACGTAAGAGTTTTAATGTTTCAGTGGTGTCATGCTTGTTAGGTACAGATATTGTTGAGACACATCGAATGTATGTTCTTCCTTCAACGTAAGGGGCAACATCTCACCATACTTGCCAAGTTTAATCATGCTAATGCTCTCGTTATATACGAGACACCGTCCCTAATGCTGTTCTTGAATTTTTCCCATCAAAGTCCACTTACTGCAATTGTTTTCTCATAACGACGAAAAGTTTACATTCATATACAATAACATGGTTTCTGGCGAGAATGAAAGTTGGACTGTCATGGAAAGGATCTGGTTTTTGTGACTTTAGAGTGGTGAACGTTGGGTGGGGTGGAGTGGAGTGGGGGGGGGTCCTCTGTTCTACTCTGATTGTCAACTCCTGAATATAAGGGGGATGATAGGAGTGCAGTCCATTCAACTTGAAACTGGAACCTGTCCAAGGGTCCGCCACAAGGCGAGAACATACCTCTGGTTCTAAAAACCAGGAGGAAGCGAAGATAATATTAAAATGATTTACAAATTTTCAGGACTGAGATGGAATGCGTTTTTTTTTATTTTTGCTAGTGGGGTGGGACTAAGTCCCTTGTACTGCGGCCACTTCTGACCTATTATACCAGCCACAGATGATAGGTGAGGGTGATTGGAGTAATTGGTGGAATGAAGATTGGCAGGGGAAACCGAAGTACTCGGAGAAAATCTGCCCCAGCGCCATTTTGTCCACCGCAAATCCTACTTGACCAGACCCGGGATGGAAACTGGGCCGCCGCGGTGGGAAGCCAGCGACTAACCGCTTGAGCTATGGTGCGGCCTAATGCATTTGATAGTAGCTTCTCTAGTGACGTTATGAACAACAGGAGCTTTTACACTCAATTTACTCACGTGATTATTTATATTGTGAGCCGATTAAACAGTTTGATAATCAGTAATTTAATTGGCGGATTCAGTTACTCACCTACGTCATCAGTTGCTTACTCTCTTTTATATGTATTTTTTTATTTGTGATTTATTTAACGACACTTCGAATAGTACATATTTTATTGGCTTGGAATGGTAGAATTATTAGAGACAAATGAATTGGGNCACATATACACGGTGCCAAATCCCAGAAGACTGCTTTCTTCATAGTCACCGCCGTGAAAGCCTCAAATCTTACACGTTAGATCTTAGTCAAGATTGCCAACATGTTGGTCAAAATTTGAACATTCAGCCTGATATCCAGTTGACATTTAAGTTCCATAATTCGTTATTAAATCATTAAAATAATTAACTAATAAATTAGTTTTTTCTACAGCTAGTCTGTGATATTTGACATTTTCATGGCGACGACTATGAAAATTACTGTTTTCTGGTATGTGGCACCGTATACATCTATCGCACTGGACAGCGCAATATAACTGAATAGTAGACTCTTTCTTGTTTTACTCATTTCTCTTCTTCCTTTGACGGATTAGGCCTTCTGGCCTGTTCGCATTTCAGAATTAGTCTGGAATTAGAAATCTTACAGGCAGTTGGTAGGATTCCTTTGAACGAGGGATCAGCCAGTCGCAAAAGGCCACTATCTACACAATGGAGATAGAAATACAGAAAAAAATTTAGACATGCATTTTTGCCTCGAGTGGGATTCGAAACCGTGACCCCAGTTTTTCGACCAGTCGAAGACATTTCAAACCTCAGACCACACGGCCACTGTGAGCAGCCGTTTTTTTTTCTTTTTACTTTTCCATTTTTAATTTATTTCTCTTCATTTTCGTTGGTCTTCCCACGGCGGCCCGGGTTCGATCCCGGGTCTGGTCAAGTGGGATATATGGTGGACAAAGTGGCACTGGGGCATGTTTTCTCCGAGTACTTCGGTTTCCCCTGCCAATCTTCACTCCACCAGTTGCTCCACAATCACCCTCACCTATCATCTGGGGCTGGCACAATAGGCCAGAAGTGGCCGCAGTACAAGGGACTTAGTCCCACCCCACTAACATTAAAAAGAAGTTACGTGGTTAGTTAATCTGTCAGTCTCTTAGTTAGTTAGTAAAAAGGTGAAGCTATCCCTGTAACAAGACCTAGAGGCCAGTATGGTTGTGAGATGTTGAGGTTCTCACATTTTCTAGACAATCAGCTCACAGATGGCGGTGAGTTTGTCAGCCTTACGCGCCGGCTGCCCTTTACCCCCCAAGAATATTCATTGTACTGATTTCTGTTAGAGGCTGAGTCGACCACAAGGCCATAGTGCGGCTGGAAGGATTAGCTCAATTGAAAAATTAAATTACCTCATCGGAAATCGAACCCGCGACTCTTGCATAATGTTTCAGTTTGCAACTGAGTTACTTACACGATTAATTAGAGTTACGCACGCCACTGCACGTTGTGTTCCTGGCCAAATGTTGGCACCCGTAGAGAGCACAGAAGTCATTTCTTTGTCGTTGCTAGCGACACAAGCCGCCACTGTGGGAGGGGGACTCCCTTCAAGCAGCGAGGGACAAACGCGCCATTCACCGGAGTCAGGCATCGGAACGGCCGGGTCCGAGAGTGAGGCTGTGTGGATGAGATGAGAGAGCCTGTGCCGTGCAACAGTGGCGCAACACCCACTTGCGCTGTTCGCAGGTTCCAATCCAGCAGACGCCTGATTTCTTTATCTTTGTTGTCGCGTATGAAGACAGGGATGAACTGGACATTCTTCATTCAATATCCTTACCGATTTAATTGAAGTTATCGCTTCATGATATCTTCAGTTGTCTACTACTTACTGAGTCCAAATATTTTATTGAATAATTTATTTTCAAACGTTTCTAATTTATATTTTTTATTAAAATATGAAATCATGGTCTAAATAAAATGGACTAAAACAAGGAGATGCTTTATCGCCACTGCTTTTCAAATTTGCTTTAGAATATGCCATTAGGAAGGTCCAGGAAAACCAAGCAGGACTGAAATTAAATTGGACACATCAGCTGTTGGTCTATGCTGATGATGTGAATTTACTGGGAGATAACATTGGTACCATAAAGAAAAAATCATAAGCTTTAATTGAAGCTAGTATGGAGGTTGGTCTAGAAGTAAACACAGAGAAAACTAAGTACATGTTGCTGTCTCGTCACCAAAATACAGGGCAAAATCATGACATAAAGATAGGAAACAGATGTTTTGAAAATGTGGCAAAGTTCAGATATTTGGGAACAACGATGACAGATCGAAACCTGATTCAGGAGGGTATTAAGGGTCGATTGAACTCGGGTAATGCTTGCTACCATTCAGCCCAGAACCCTTTGTCTTCTCGTCTGTTGTCCAAAAACATAAAAATTAGAATATACAAAACTATAATTTTGCCTGTGGTTCTGTATGGGTGTGAAACTTGGTCTCTGACATTAAGGGAGGAAGTCTGCAGCCATCTCAAGGAAGTAATCCAGAAGTCTCAGATAAATAGGGTGACAGGGTGTGGACTGATTTCAAATTGGCTATTTGTGGATACGATTTTGGGCCTTCATAAACAAGACAAAGACATTACGGTTCAGTAAAAGTGAGGAATTCCTTGACCAGCAGAGGAAATATAAACATTTAAAACTTATTAACTTATGGAAGTGAGCCTTTCTTGAGGAGCCGCCAATTCTGCAGCTACTCAAGAATTCCCAGCATTTTATGGAACACGAAGGTCCCTATCCTGAGCCAGATCAATCCAATCAATACCATCCCATCATATCTCTCTAAGATACATTTTAATATTGTCCACCCACCTACGCCTTTGTCTTCCCAGTGGTCTCTTTTCTTCTGTCTTTCCTACCGATATCCTATATACATTCCTCTTCCCCCCCATTCGTGCTACATGCCCTGCCCACCTCATCCTCCTTGACTTGATCCTTCTAATTATTCTTGGAGAAGAATACATGTTATGAAGCTTCTTAACATGTAAAGGGACAATTAATTTAATTAGACCAGTTAATGCGTAAGTTAGTCGTCTCTTAATTAGTTTCAGAAGAGAAATTTTTAAAAACAGATAGGAATATTCTGTTGTAACACATGTAAAATACTAAACAGACTCAATATTGGGCAGGATAATGTTTAGATCTTGATGGTGTTAATCATAATGTAACTCACATTATATTCAACACGAAAAGAATTTTGCAGAAGTAACATGGTTCCTTAATTCAAGCTAATCTAAATCCAGTCAAAGATTTTAAGCTGACTTCTTCTCTGTTTAGGACGCCTCTCTTTCACCACTTCCCCCCACCCCCCGCTTTCCTCTCTTTCTAGTGAATGCTGGAACAGCTTTATAACCTCAGAGCATACTCACCCCCAACACACTTCGCTTAAACCACCCCGTTCCCCACTTGACATGAGCATTACTCCAGACATACATTAACTCACCCTTACGAAGTTCTGTTTCTCTCTCTCTTTCTCCCATTCACATTTACTCATAAAGCCACAATCCGTGTTTAGCTGCTCCACCTATATTATGTAGTTTTCGAAATATTGTGCTGTGCTGTGCTGGTCGCATATCATCTGGAGCAGAACGCACCAGTTTCCTGTATATTCACACAAAGCCCGCTTCCATACGTCTTTTCATGGTAGTTCTTGGCTTTGTTGTCTCCTCTGTTAGCTTAAATTATATTTAATCTAAGGCACTTTGATGGCTTGCTCAGCTGTTATGATGTAGCAGCCTCGTGTTAGGAAGATCCCTTGATCATGTAGTAAGTTGATGGTATATTTTGACGGCTCTAGAATATCCGCCACATGAACATACCCTTAGCTGCCTTAGCAGCTGTAAAATATTAGTCAGTACGGATTGCGTTAGCTACTTCGTCGGCTGCAGAATATCCGTCCATATGGATTGCGTTAGCTACTTCGTCGGCTGCAGAATATCCATCCATACGGATTGCGTTAGCTACTTCGTCGGCTGCAGGATATCCATCCATACGGATTGCGTTAGCTACTTCGTCGGCTGCAGGATATCCATCCATACGGATTGCGTTAGCTACTTCGTCGGCTGCAGGATATCCATCCATACGGATTGCGTTAGCTACTTCGTCGGCTGCAGGATATCCATCCATACGGATTGCGTTAGCTACTTCGTCGGCTGCAGGATATCCATCCATACGGATTGCGTTAGCTACTTCGTCGGCTGCAGGATATCCATCCATACGGATTGCGTTAGCTACTTCGTCGGCTGCAGGATATCCATCCATACGGATTGCGTTAGCTACTTCGTCGGCTGCAGGATATCCATCCATACGGATTGCGTTAGCTACTTCGTCGGCTGCAGGATATCCATCCATACGGATTGCGTTAGCTACTTCGTCGGCTGCAGGATATCCATCCATACGGATTGCGTTAGCTACTTCGTCGGCTGCAGGATATCCATCCATACGGATTGCGTTAGCTACTTCGTCGGCTGCAGGATATCCATCCATACGGATTGCGTTAGCTACTTCGTCGGCTGCAGGATATCCATCCATACGGATTGCGTTAGCTACTTCGTCGGCTGCAGGATATCCATCCATACGGATTGCGTTAGCTACTTCGTCGGCTGCAGGATATCCATCCATACGGATTGCGTTAGCTACTTCGTCGGCTGCAGCATATCCATCCATACGGATTGCGTTAGCTACTTCGTCGGCTGCAGCATATCCATCCATACGGATTGCGTTAGCTACTTCGTCGGCTACAGAATATCTGTCCGAGCGGATTGCGTTAGCTACTTAGATGGCTGCCTAAAGATGCAGGATGAAAGTTGAAACATTTGTCTTAATGTAACTAATCAATACAGAACTTATTTTCGGCAAGTAAATTAAGTTTACAGCTCTTTTGACTGCTCAAAAGCATCAATCATTAACTACAAAAAGACTGATATTTAAACTTTAAGTAACCACCATACGAAACGAACATGTAAAGGGGGAGGTCATATCTGAATTTCGGTCCATATATTTCATCTTCCGAAGCTCTTGACAGATTAGTGTTAATTATATTATGGATGATCGCACTAAATATGTTAGTTTACGTAGAAAATTTGCGAGTTGTATGAAATTTAGGAACCCTGATAAGTCTGGAGCAATAAGCAATGGCTTATTCAAGATCGAACTTTCGCTGAATGCTGTCAGGTCACGCCACAAAAAATTCATGCCTTTGTGTTGGACTTGCTGAAACGTTTGCGAGTATATATCGATTTGAATGGTGGATATATCGAACACATTTAAAATAGGTGTGTCAAAACTCAGATGTTGGGTATCGCTCCAGATTTATAGGACTTTCTGTAGAAACCACAATTGTCGTAATTTCCAACAACACGTAAATAATTATAGATTAAAAGGGAGAGAAAGGAAATATGAAACGAAGGAGGGAAGAAATGAGAAGAAATAAATAAAAACAAACAGATGCATACATGTAAGATTTGAGGCTTTCACGGCGGTGACTACGAAGAAAGCAGTCTTCTGGGATTTGGCACGGTGCCACGGTGCCAAATCCCAGAAAACTGCTTTCTTCAAATGCATACATACTTACATACGAGTACGTCATTAAATCTGTAGCACGGAAATTCCTGTAAAAGTTCGAATACTCCCCCATAATAACTCTGTAATTAAAAGGTAAAAGTAAAGTTATCTCTGTACTTAATTAATTAAGCACTACGCTATGAAGACGTATGGGAGAGTGGATGTATAGATCCACATTTTTTTACCTCGGCACTCGCTGGAGATGAGTCGTCAGTTTCACGCCCCGGCCACTTTACCCACGAGTAAGGAGTCCCCGGTACCCACTGATTAGGAGGTTGGGTGGACGCCAGAGGCAGTCTGGACGACGTTGAGAAAAGAAAATTTGTGACCCTACCGGAACTCGAATTCCGAACCCTCGGCCATCCAGCCTCTAACCCGTCGCTATACTGACTACGCTATCCCGGCTCACCTATAACTAATTAATTTAAATATAATTTACAGTTGTTTTAAGACACCCATACAACCTCGGACGCCATATTATGTCTGCTGTATTGGTTATGATCTTAAACAACATAACGCATCCCAGATAGCTCGATCGGTATAGCGACTGGCTATGGGATGGACGACCAAGGGATCGGAGTTCGAGTCCCAGTAGGGTAAAGAATTTTCTCTTCTCCACTTCGTCCACACCGGCTCTGGGGTTCACCCGACCTCCTATGCAATGGGTACCGGGGGCTCTTCCCGGGAGTAAAGCGGTCGGGGCGTGAATATGACCACTTACCTCCAGCTAGAGCTGAGGTCAAGAAAGTGTGGATCTATACATCCACTCCCCCACACGCCTTCATGGTGTCGTGCTTAATTCATTAAGCGCAGGGACAACTTTACCTTTTTTATCTTATTGTATTAATTCTGCGTATGATCTCTCTCTGGTATCGCCGTGCCCATTCAGCAACTTCTCCTACACATATGCTTAGCGGGTTAGCCTACTTTATCCCTGTAGTCTGTTCTCTCACTACAGAGCTCAAAAATTGTATAACGTCGCGAGTTCTCTATTCCTTGAACCGGGTCAGGATCAATACGGGAGGGAGGACGTTATTTCGCACGGAGAGGAGAAACCATAACCCGCCACCCGATATCACAGCATTTCTGAATCCTACAGTTCTACCGATGTGAAAATGGGGGCTTCCTGCCGCGGTTTGAGTCCCGAATCGAACCCGAGGTTTTTAATACGATTTTATTGAAGCCAATGATCCTAATCATCGCATGCTAACCCCTCCCCCATGCAGAGGTATGAGCGTTTTATAGTAATTAATTATGTTTTTATGTACCTCTTCGTCTTCGCAAATTTATGCTCTTTAGACACATTCAAATGTTACACAAACTGTCCATGTCATCTCTTTTATGGTCTTCCTAAGTCCCGTTTTCCGCAACATCTGTTCTTAAACATGTAGTGTTTGAGGTTCTCACACCGGTGGTTATGAAGAGTAGTCCGTTGAAAGTCAACTGACGTTTCGGAGAAACATATAGTCTCCATTTCCGGGGTCGAGGATTAAACCAAGCAAGAAACCAACAGAGCTATCTTTTTACTACCTGCTTTCAGGCTGGTTTCTTGCTCGACATATTCTTCGGAAATGAAGATGGAAGCTATATGTTCCTCCGAAACGTCTGTTGACTTTAAGCGGACTACAAGAATTTATATTCCTGAAGACAGTGAATATTCTTATGATGATCTAGAGTCTGACGTTCAGTGAACAGAGTTTCTCTGTCTCTGCTACTCTCTCCACAAGTTCATATTATCGAAAATGGAATTGAATTGAATTTCGGTAACAAATCTGAATGCCGATCGTGATTAGATTCGATTTGAAACCATATCACTGTTTCTGGATCCTGTTAACGATCTGCTTTTCATTTAGATTAAAAGAAAACCTCCGTGGTCTATACTCCGCAAGCGAACTATACCGACCGAGCGACCGCCATTTGTCGGCGAAGTTAGTGCCAATTTTAGCGGCTAGAGTGTGTCGCGTGGTCAGCTAAACGAATCCCCACGGCCCTTAATTTCGGTTTTCTAGACCGGAGCCGCTATTTCCTTGAAATAGCGCCTCAGTTATCCTCACGAGGCTGAATGGACCCCGTTCCAGATCCACTACATCTCAGAAAATCTGGTAGCACCGGGAATCGAACCCTGGAACTCTGGATCTGTATCCAGGAACTCTGACCACTAGATCACAGATGCGGTCATTTCATTTAAATTACAAACACTAAACTTAAGTGGCACTAATTAATGTCATTTTGTGAAAATCTGCATGAATTACATGCCTTTAGATATTTGTCCATTTTGGTATCTCTTAACCTCTGACATAATACACTCTCAAGAATGAAGTAGTGCCAGCCTTTTGGACAGGACGTTAAGATGTCTACGTTGGCAGATATTTTAGAATCATGCACTTGATCCATGCACTTCAGCAAGACAGATAATAATATTATCTTATTTGAGAAATTTACTTATGACCTTTGTCCCTGAGATATTCTGTATGTATGATTTTGCAGTGAATTAACTTCACGGTTGGGCTCACTGAGGAGTATATGTTTCTGTTATAAAACCTCGAAATAATTCATCTGATTAAATCATGATTCCTTCCTTTCATATCCTGTTAAATATATTATTCACTATTTGTCCTAACGACCAGTGCTCTATAATGTGAACTATTGAGAGGATCGTTAAAATAAATCATAAATAAATTTCCAAATTAAACCTGGTCTGAATGCTACAAGGAGTGAGTCACATAGAGACAGAATATAATCCATTAGGATCCTTAATGATGACACAGGACTCAAGAATAAGCGTTATTCCTTGTATCTCGGCATTTTAACGCATCCTTTGACGTGATGATAATGATAATCCCTATATCTGAGGAAGATGAAGTCATCATGACCTGTAGGCGCTCTTTCGTCATTGATTAGCTGGTGTGGAGCCTTCCTCGACAGTTTCCCGTGGTGGTCGCTACGGCCTATTGACGCTAGCGTCGTGTGGTTGAGAAAACGCAGTCTTCCATGCCATTGATTCTTACATGGACCGGGCCCTGTTACACTAGACGAGATTTGTTAGGAACCACAGTGGATCATCTGCGTGAAGACTGGAAGGGGCGGTTGAAACTGTGTTAGAATTTGTACAATCGACAAGGCCCTTTATGAGAAGCAGATAAGGCAATTTGTTTAGCTTGTCAGGAAATTCCTACAATATTATGGAAGTGAAGGTTGACTGACGTTTTCGCAAATTTGGATCACATCCTGTGTCAACACCGTCTTTAAATTATTTACTTAAAATTCGCTTTAATATTATCCTCTAACCTACTGATAATTTTGCCAACTCCTCTGGTCCCTTTGGGATTTCTGACTATCGTACGATTTCTAATTTCATCATGCGTGTTACGTGTCCCACCTACCTTAATTTCCTTAATTTTATTACGCTGATAATATTAATCGGAGATTACAAATTATGGATCTTCCGACTGCGTAATTTTCTTGGTCCTTTTGCTATGTCCTCCCTCTCAATTCTAAGGCATGAAAATTCTTCGCTCGCTCGAACGCTGGGATCGTGGGTTCGAATCCGACTCGAGACATAGATGACTCTGTTTATGTTGTCCTGTGTGTAGGTAGAGGCCTTGCGATGGGCTGATCACTCGTCCAAGGAGTCCTACCGTCTGTGTAAAATTATTACGGAACTGAATAAGAGGCCAAGGGCCCTGCATGCGTTGGAAGAGCCATTGAAAAAACACAATAAAATCTTGAGCCTGGAAATGTGTCTTTTAATTTTCAATTTGCCCTACACATTTTTTCGAACGTGCATTCTTTGTGATTTTGTGTAACTTACTGATCTAGACTTTTATTTATTAATTAAGCTTATAGACAGAACTGTACTGATGAAACCCAACCGGCTGGTTTATGTCTCAATAAATGTTCTGAAATTACTTTCATTAATATTTCCTTACATTTTAACTACAAGGAAGAAGCTTTAAAGCAAATGTTGTGGACGTTAATGACATCTGTGTATTCTATACGTGTCATGTTCATATAATTATGAGGAGCTATAAGAAATTCGATAAATTTCGATTTAATTATCATCTGACATAGGAGTTTTTTCTTTATTGCTAGTGGGGTGGGACTAAGTCCCTTGTACTGCGGCCACTTCTGGCCTATTGTACCAGCCCTAGGTGATAGGTGAGGGTGATTGTGGAGCAATTGGTGGAATGAAGATTGGCAGGGGAAACCGAAGTGCTCGGAGAAAACCTGCCCCAGCGCCACTTTGTCCACCACAAATCCCACTTGACCAGACCCGAGATCGAACCCGGGCCGCCGCGGTGGGAAGCCAGTGACTAACCGCTTGAGCTATGGCGCGGCCCTGACATAGAAGATACATCTGGTTGGTACGGACCAAGGTTAATATTGGGTTAGGGAGCTTAGCGTAGGCTGTTCAATTTCCAAACCTGCAGACCACCGTGTGCAGACAAATGGAAAAATGAAACCCCCACATTTGCTATTCATTTTATGCATTTCTTTCAAACAACGTATGAAGACGGTAGCCGAATAATATTTGTTTTGTGGAAGGAAGTTTTGTCTGGTGTCGCATTGATGCTGTGAAATGACGTCGGTACCAAATTTACTGTGCACCACCAAAACTGTATTATGAATTAGGAGTCACAAACATAGTCAGGAGCTAGATCATATGCCTGCTCTTCATACGACAGTATAACTGTGATTAAACCAAGGAAGTTGAGATGGGTGAAACATGTAGCATGAATGGAGTTAATATAATTTTATACGCACTTATGCGAAGAAACTGAAATAAATATAGTATTTGAGTGATCTATAACAACTTACTGAAAGTACTTTAAATAAGGTTATATATATATTTACAGTGTATATATAACAAGGATATCATACGCATTGTCACGATTTTGAGTGGCTGCAGACAATAGAAGAGCTGTGTTTACTGCGTCGTTGCGTAGCAACGGTCGCTATTTACAGAGTCACCACTTAACAAAGCCACAGTAATCAATACATAGGAATATAAACACATTCATACATTCACACATGTTTGTACACGATGTGTACAGGGCCTCTGTCAGTCCAGACTTTGCAGAACACATTATGACTACGTTTATATGCACAGTCCGTCACTTTATCGAACAATGTCTTGAGAATTCTCGGTGTAGTGTAATGCGCGATCCAGTTGCTGAAGGGCGGAGCTAGTAAGGGATGAAAGAGGGTGTGGAGGGAGCAGAGAAAGACTGGAGTATCTTGGTGATGTCACAGGCAAAATGGTAGACATTACAGGTATCATGCCCACACATTCTGCCTTCGTCTGTGATATCAGATAATAAGCTACAGGTTTAGGGCTATAAACGATCATAAAGAATTAAATAATATTGCAAAATGAACGGTTTCGAGCCGTGATATATTATGTAAGTATAGAGGCGGAGAATACATAAATCTTCGCGAACAGAAATATATAAATAATAAATAGACCTATACAAATTAATCTGAAGTATAAAATTAAACCACGATTTGTCTAATTACGGCAAAGATATTCGTAAGTAACAGTGTCAATAATAAACTGTTTAAGTCAAAATAGTTTTGTATGCTAATAAATTAAGTCTCTTATTTTAATAGACTTAGGGCAGTAGATCAGAAA